>NC_091124.1:25967500-26567500 GCF_040183065.1 Periplaneta americana | reverse complement strand
TATTATTATTATATGAAACTCAATGTGAAAATGAGAAATCTTATACAATAGTATATTTTAATATAGAAATAAAATATAAATAAACAAATACATATGAAATAATGTAACAAATAAGTTAAATAAGTAGTCAACAAATAAATATAGAAGGTGGGAATGAAAAGTTGTGATGTGTGAATCATTCACTTCTGCACACTTGTGACTCAAATGCAGGGTCTTCTTTGGTACAAGAGCAGCTACTGCCGAACCTGGCGCTGCATTTTGTTAACAGGAATCCCGTGTTACCGCGCTGGCTTGTTTGACTGCCTTGCCCCGGTGAGAATTACACAAGAAGCCAAGTTTGTCTTGTTTAATGCAAACTTTTGCTTTGTACCGCGGCGCCGGTTTCTGAAAGAAGGGACGGGGCCGGGGTGGGAGAGGATGGCTCAGCAGGGCGCGTGTGAGCCAGGGATCTTCCATACACAAGTGCTTGACTTTCATCTTTCAAAGTCAGGGCCCCCTTCGACTCCCATTTTATCTTTTTACAGTTTTATTACTATTCAATCACATCGTAATATTGGATTTCCGTGTATTGAGGGTTTTATTTATTTTTTGTCTGATCTTCCAACCTGGTCTTCAATCAATCTGTAATAACTCGGGTCTTCGAGGGATGGCACGTAGAGCGGAAAATCGATTTTCAATGACTTCGCTGTGATTAGATACCCTGTCAATATTCCTCTCGTCAGCAATAAACACTTGCTGTGAAATGAGCTCGGGGAATACAAGCCCGCGCTCTTTAAATTTAACATGGCGTCGTCATTATGGTGTGACGTTTATATATAACACGAAGACTGCAGATAGACGTCGTTGGGGTAGATAAACGATCCGCTGTTGGCTGGCCGGCCCAGTTCATGAATAGATGGATGAACGGGAGTTAGGTAAATGATGGAATGAATTAAGTAATGCGTAAACACAAATAAAATGTGAAGCGAATACATAAATAAAAGTAAGTATAGTGTGTTTCAAAAATAAGTACAGGATATCTTAGGGATTTTTTATTTTATTTTAGTGGGTTATTTTACGACGCTTTATCAACATCTTTGGTTATTTAGCGTCTGAATGAGATGAAGGTGATAATGCCGGTGAAATGAGTCCGGGGTCCAGCACCGAAAGTTACCCAGCATTTACTCATATTGGGTTGAGGGAAAACCCCGGAAAAAACTCAACCAGGTAACTTGTCCCGACCGGGAATCGAACCCGGGCCACCTGGTTTCGCGGCCAGACGCGCTGACCGTTACTCCACAGGTGTGGACTTTCTTAGGGATGTTTGGTTGGGACTAGGCTAGATATGACACGTTTGGTGTAGAAGGAGAGGTAAATAGAGAGAAGGGATTACAGATATGTACAAGTCGACTCGATATACAGAGACAGTAACAACCAAGGTATCTCAGCAAGTGGCGGATTGGCGAATTAGAACCTTCCATCGTGTTTGACTCTTCTGTTCTGCTGAATAGCGTCATTCGTCATGCAATGAATGATAGTTCTAATATGCTTAGATAACGAGATATTTGACACTTGTAATCGATTTATAAAGATCTAAAATCGTGTCGTTATTTTTTTAATTAATTGAACAGAGAACAAAGTATATGATTGTCTAGAACATAGCCGAGCAGACTGTTTGAACATTGAAATACTCTTCACATTTTATTTTTTATTTTATTGGGTTATTTTACGACGCTGCATCAACATCTAGGTTATTTGGCTTCTGAATGAAATGAAGGTGATAATGCCGGTGAAATGAGTCCGGGGTCCAGCACCGAAAGTTACCCAGCATTTGCTCATATTGGGTTGAGGGAAAACCCCGGAAAAAAACTCAACCAGGTAACTTGCCCCAACCGGGATTCGAACCCGGGCCACCTGGTTTCGCGGCCAGACGCGCTGACCGTTACTCCACAGATGTGGACTTCACATTATATTTATTTTTTTAATTTTGAGAAATGAAATTTTTTAAAATGAAAAAAAATTCTTGAAGTAATTATTGAAGATTTCTTCACAACTTCATGTATGTATTTTCCTGTTTTACAGATCTATAAAGGATTGAAAAAATGAAATGAAGGGACATATAATTGTATTATATTGTATTTCTTAACATTCCATGGTATTCATACATACTTACAGCTAGAATATGGAACAAGTCAAAAAACTTAATACTATTATAAAGTCTTAATTTATAGTCACAATCTAGATGAAATATATATAGACGAGATTTACAATATAATCTACTAGTACAACACAAAGTTTTAGTATCAATTTCATGAAGTGTTATTGAATGTCATGAATTCAGCTACAGAATAGAAGGCGTGAGAAATTAGGTAGGTACTTCTTTAATTTGGCCCTAAATAATTTTATGTTTTGAGTTTCATTTTTTATATCGATAGGGAGGCTATTAAAAATTTTTACCGCACTCCTTTTTGATAGCACGATAGACTTGCCGATGAAGTATGAAAGTCATTTTTTGACGTGTATTTATGCTATGAACTGTTGAATTAGTTACAAAGTTTTCACGATTACATTTACATACGAGGAAGATTATTAATGAAAAGATGTACTGACAAGCCATGGGCATTATTTGTAATTTTTGAAAATAGCCCTACACGATTCCCTAGATTTGGCACCTAATATTATTCTAATTACTCTTTTTCGTAATAGAAATACACTGTTACTATCTGTGGAATTTCCCCAAAATATTATTCCAAAACTCATTACCGACTGGAAGTATGCAAAGTATATTGTTTTTAAGGTATTGATATTTACTATCCTTTGCATAGATCTAATAGCAAAACAAGCTGAATTTAGTTTGGGGGTAATTTCTTTAATATGATTTTTCCAATTTAACACATTATCGATTTTTAAGCCAAGAAATTTGGTTGTTGTTGTTTCTAATAGGGAACTATTATTAATTATTGCGCTAGAAATTTGCGACGTTGAATTTGGACAGGATTTAAATTGAATTATGTTAGTTTTGTTACAATTTAATACTAATTTATTGACTGAGGACCAGTCACATATTTTGAAGAGAATTTCCTCTGTTGAAGATTGGAATGTGTTGGAGTTATTGGCTGTAATTACTATACTTGTGTCACCTGCAAATAATATGGGATGATCTACATCTTTTATTAGGGGGGCAAGATCATTTATAAACACTAGAAAAAGTAGGGGACCTAATATTGATCCTTGAGGAATTGCATAATTAATATTTCCCCATGTCTAATATGTTCCAAGAGACAACAGGTTCATGTACCTTGGAACATACCCTCTTGTAAGTTGGAACACATGGAATATAGGTGGAAATATAGCTGCTACATACCCTACCCATCTCAAACGTCTGGATTTAATGTTCCTAATTATGTCAGGTGCAGTTCTGTGTTGTGTAACTTTCTCCATTCTCCTGTAACTTCATCCCTTTTAGACCCGAATATTTTCCTAATAACCTTATTCTCAAACATCCTTAATCTCTGTTCCTCTTTCAAAGTGAGAGTCCAAGTTTCATAACCATAAAGAACAACCGATAATGTAACTGTTTTATAAATTCTAACTTTCAGATTTTTTGACAGCAGACTGGATGACAAAAGCTTCTCAACCGAATAATAACAAGCATTTCCCATATTTATTCTGAGTTTAATTTCCTCCCGAGTGTCATTTATATTTGTTACTGTTGCTCCAATATGTTTTAATTTTTCCACCTCTTCGGAAGATAAATCTCCAATTTTTATATTTCCATTTCGTACAATATTCTGGTCACGAGACATAATCATATACTTCGGGGTTTACTTCCAACCTTATCGCTTTACTTGCTTCATGTAAAATTTACGTCTAATCGTCTGTGGATTTTCTCCTAACATATTCACGTCATCCGCATAGACAAGAAGCTGATGTAAGCCGTTCAATTCCATACCCTGTCTGTTATCCTGAACTGAACATTTCATAACCCCAATTTAAATTTCTTCTTAAAAAGTGTAGGAATAGGATAAAAATGTAATTTTTGGCGAGAAAGAAATAATTTTTAGCTTACAATGCATTCAATACATATCAGTCATTCTAATTCAATTAAATGTCCAAAAACTCCGTTATTCAGCAAAAAAAATTCTGAAAAGCTACAATCATAAGGACCAAATCTACAGTTACCTGATTCCAGGCAATTTTTTCTTTTAATTACCATAACTACCATCTTCCCCCAGAGCTGAGCAGTACAACCTATTCAGAAGCGCAGCTATCTGCGTAGTTGAATATTAGGAAATGAAACATCGAGGTTCTACAAGTGAATTCATATTATTGCCAGAGTCCACTATATACAGTCATGAAGCTTGAGTTTTGCGGGTGCTAGAAACAATAGACTGTGGCGGTACTATTTTGCATTGCCTGTAATGAGGCGATATTAGCGATCCTAGTGGTGAGAAACTATCTAATGTTTGCATATTTACTACGTATTGAGCTTCGCGACTGTGTATACTAGACTGTGTTATTACTAGTAAAAACCTTCGTATACAGAAACCATCTAAAACAGTGTGAAAAAGTTAACTTCTAGAAAACTTATAAATTTTACGCAATGGAAAGAAAAAAAAGTTTCTTTTCTTCCTTTTATAAACGTGTGATAATTTTCTTTCATTAAGAAAGTACTTTACACTGTCGGGTTCTTTTGGACTTCTCCACACAGTTTGCGGTTGAAACTTTGTAATGTCTTTCTCTCTCTCTTCTTAACTGTGACACTTCGGTCTGACAATTCTCTAATTGCTTTAATGACGGCAGCAACAATAAAAGAAACTGAATCCCGATTGGCTCAGAGTTGCTCGAAATCTCAAGTTTTAATGCACCCGCAATGATTTTCGTGCTGGAACTCATTTGCAATTCCATACACGTTCTAATTGTGCCTTTTTCTATCTACTACTTTTAATATAAGAAATTTCGGTTCCATCTCTTTCGCTCTCTTACGTTGCGTGTATGATCGTTACTAATTAATTAAGTCTAGCAGTTAGACCCCTTCTGTTCTCTCTCACATTATATCCGTCTCTTCCTTCGTTCCCTTTCCACAGACTTTTTTGTGGGAAATGTGGGAAAACGTGCAATCTTCGCAAATTGGGTTGTTTTATGGATAAGATTAAAAGCAAAGACAGTTGAATCTTATATAAGACACAGCAAAGAGACAGAACAAGGGATTCAAAGAAGAAAATCTGCATTCAGTCTGAGATAATGTTCCACTATTTCAGTCTGCAATTACAGCATCTTCTATAATACAACGAATACTGATAGTTTCTCGATAATTTAATTGAGCTTAACGAATGTATGTTGTCATGATATTTTTTTCGAGACCGAAGGTCGATAAAAAAACTATCTTATGACAAGATACACGAGTTTATAAGCTCAACAGGGAAAATATTGTAACTTTTATTACAAAACAAGAATGTAATTTAATTATTTCAACAATAATTACTTTCTATAATTGAACGTAAACACTTCCGTCAACAATGAGATTTCCACTCCACACATTAACACAGTATTCGTTATTGCACTCCACAGGCGACAATGACAATTTACTTGAATTATTGAGAACAACAATGAACTGTTAATCTTAACTAATGTTCACAAAGGACTATTTACAAAAACAGAACTGTCAGTTCTCAGTTCACAGTTCGTTTGCCTTGGCTAGTTCTTCTAGCTCAGTCACTCGAGTTCACAGTATCTCGAACCCCAGACCTTCAGAGACAGTCCACTGAACGTCGAACTCAGGTCCCCCAACTGCGGTCCACTGCACTCAAACTCAGGACTTCGGACGCTCACACAGCTACGGACACACTCAAGTCGAACTCCGGTCTCGAAGCTGGCTTCACTGCTACACAAGACTGGCTGGCTTGCTGTCCATCGATTACAACAACTGCCCAAGTTCACTCGCGTGTCGTAATTTATAACCAAACCATAGTTACGAGAAAGTACGATGCTCGAAATTTCTACTTCTACAGACTTCTGGACGATTCTGTTCGGGAGGGTCCCCCCCTTCACCTCGCACAGCGAAGCGCTACCAGCTTTGCGTCCCCACTTTTGTCTCGCGCCGTAGTACACCTCCTCTTGCCCTCTCGCCATACAGACTCTCCCCTTACGTCCGCCACACCGAAGCAACCAACGTTTCTTCTCCCGCGCGCCCTGTCGGACACGCGTTCGAATCCCGACGCAGCTGTCACAATATCAAGCACGAATTGTATTCAGTAAAATAATTCCGATGCGAGAAAGATGAATTTTGATTGGAATTTTTGTAATATAATCATAATGTTCATGTTCATGCCAGTGACTTACCTCTTTCATCTTCACAAAACACACAAATTTTATTACCTTTATTGCAAAGAGAATAATTTTATCTGAAATTTAATTTATTTAAAAACAACTGAACGTTTCAGGTTATAGCAACATAATGAACGCCATTAATCAATAGCAAAATGCATGTTTACTCTACCGTAATTGAATGAACCAGAGATGGAAGGAATAAAACAAATGAATTATAGAAGAAAACTAAACATTTGAGGTTATGCACATATGTATAAGTATAGGTTTTTAACATTAAACTTAAGGTAATAGCACAGTCTAGTACATACTGTAAAGTCGCGAAGCTCAATACTAGTAAATATGCAAACATTAGATAGTTGCTTACTACTAGGATCGCTAATATCGCCTCATTACAGGCAATGCAAAATAGAACCGTCACAGTCTATTGTTTCTAGCACCCTCAAAACTCAAGCTTCGTGACTGTATATAGTAGACTGTGGTTATAGGCCTAATAATTTTATTAACTGTTTTACATCTACTCTTATTTGTAATAATTAACGGTACAATTGTTATAATTATTAACTGTTTAATAATGAACAGGAATATGCATGGGTACAGGCTTACTATCGAAGCAGAGAAAATTAAAAAAAAAAAATGAACATAGGATAAACAAATGAACATAAGAGAAAAAATTATCGGTTATTAATTTTAGATCATCATGCTATGTACTATCAATAGTAATCTCACTAGAGGTTTTGATTTATCCAGAGAAAATCAAAACTCGAGTGGGATTTAACTGACTATTACATGATTAGAAGAAAATATATAAAGATTAGAAGAAATAAAGTACTCTAATACAATAAAATATTAATTGACTTACTAAAATTCTATTTCACTAATGTTAGCTTCAACGAAACGTTTGAACGAAGCCACCGTTTCCAGTCGACTATCTATGCGGGAAACAAATTACGATCGTAAAGCATGTTTCATAGTACCGTAAAGAATTTTCAGTTTGAAATGTTGGTAAACAAAGAAACAAATGCTAGAGTAGTGATAAAAATAAACAAATGCCAGGGAAGCGATAAAATTAAACAAATGCTAGGAAAGCAATAAAATTATGCGATAAGCAGTCATGATTGGTTGAAAGACGTCCTTTCGTACCGTTTTATTGGTCAAAAGTCGTATGACGTAGTAAAAGTGTAATATTCAGTGTAATCAGTTTCTCTTAGGTCAATCGAGTGTCAATGAGCTGATTGATTTGCTGTATGGCGCTCGCTTGGAATTATCACCAAAATTGAAACTATATTTTCTTTACATTTATTTTACAATATACTAGAATATATTATCAAATAAAACGATGTTTTGCGTTAGTTCACAAAATGACTAATGTGTGGATTTCCGTGCTGGAGGTGGGTATTCGAATCCCGAGGGTCTTAGTAAATTTTTTCGTGGACAGCAATAGTTTCCAAGACTACTTTGATAATGTAAATTGTATCCTAAATGAATATTACACAGTTAAAAACTCTAAAATTGAGTGAACGTCTTTTAACATACCCATACTCTAATATCAGAAACATTGTGGTTTTCAACCAGTGTTGCCTGGGAACTTCAATTGCGACCTAAATTCAGAAAAAGACGAGAAATCAGATAATATATTTATATGTTTACTACAATACTTCCTCTTTGTATGTGTCCTTATTTTTTGGTTCCTTACGTATTTCTTTCCTTTTAGAAAGGTTCACTTGCACCTTTACTTCCTTTCTTAATATTATTTCTTTCTAATTATTTGATCATTAATCATTTTATTTTCTCGAATTAGGTACTTCTTACGTTATAAATTGATTGCTTGTTTGTTACATTTATTATGCATTTCAATACATATATTTTGCGTATGTGTAAACTAAATTTCGTTTTCATACTTTTGTTCTTTCATATGGTTAAATTTTTATTTCTTTCTTATTTTTTTCTGTTCCTAATTGTTAGCTTTCTTTACTATTCGTTGACCTCGTCCTGTAATTACTGTTCTTTAGGTTATTTATTGGCTGTTTAATATCCTTTTAATTTTCTTCATTTCCCATTGCTTTCGTTTTATTATTCTTTGGTGTATATTCTTTTCTTGTTTGTTTTCTTTTTATCAATATGTTTACATGATTTCTATTTTTTCCTGTACTAACTGTTTATTATTTCATATTGTATTTTGAATTTTATTTCTGTGCATGTTACTTTTTTCCTTCACTTAATTTTTTTTATTTCTTTATTTTAATTCATTATTTAGTACCGGTAGCTCATTTCTTTGTTTCATGGCACATTTCTTTCTTTCATAGCGCATTATTTGTTTGCTAGCTCATTTCTTTGTTTGGTTGCTCATTTCTTGGATTGCCATTTCTTAGTCTCTTGCTCATTTCCTTATTTGATTGCGAAGTTATTTGTCTGCTCATTTCATTGTTTCATTGTTCATTTTTGCGTGAAAGCTCATTTCTTGTTCGGATGCTCAATTCTTTAATCAGTTGCTGATTGATTACTCGATTGGTTATTGCTTTGCTCCATTATGATTGTTTTACTCGATTGCTGATTGCTTTACTCGATTGCTGATTGCTTTACTCGATTGCTGATTGCTTTACTCGATTGCTGATTGCTTTACTCGATTGCTGATTGCTTTACTCGATTGCTGATTGCTTTACTCGATTTCTCATTTCTTTACTCGATTGCTCATTTTTCTACTCCATTTCTCATTTCTCTACTCGATTGCTCATTTTTCTACTCAATTGCTTATTTCTATACTACATTGCTCAATCTTTGCTCGATTGATCATTCTTTGATCGATTGATCGTTCTTTGCTCAGTTGCTCATATCTCCATTCAATTGGTCATTTTTCCACTAGAGTGCTCATTTCTTTGCTCGATTATTCATTTCTTTGCTCAATTGCCCATTTCTTGCTCAATTACCCATCTCTTTGCTCAATTGTCCATTTCTTCACGTGATTGTTCATTTCTCTACTTGATTACTGATTTCTTTCAAAATTCAATTCTCTGTTTAGCCTAAATATCCCTTTCTCTGTTTAAATAGCCGTTCCTCTGTTTTATTTATCCCTTTCTCTGTTTGTATGTCCGTGTCTCAGTTTGATTGTCTGTTTCTCTGCTTGACTGTCTATTTCTTTTCTTGATTGTACTTTTCTCTCTTTTATTATTTTATTTCTTTGCTTTGTTGGTACTACTGTTATGTTACTTCTGAGTGTGTTTTATTATTATTTCAGTGTATTTGACTACATTTATTTATTAAACATTTCATGTGTTTTTTTTTTTTTTGTTTTTTCTCCTGTTACTTTCTCCTTTGTTCTATTGAATATTTAATTGTGTTACGATTATTCTTCCCTTTTTACTTACATATTTGAGCCACAGCTTATAAGTTCTTTTCTGTCGTGTTTTTCTGATCACTTATTTATGTCTGAACATGGCTGCACTTTTATTCCTTTTTCTGCTAGCTTACTCATTTGTTTTCTACATATTTTCATACTGCCACTTGTTTTCTTTCTCGCTGGCTTCCCTGGTTATTATTTTGCTTATGTATTCGCTTGTTTGTTCATGTTCAAATGTTTTTATTTTATGTGCAATTATTTTACCTTTATGTCTCTGAAGTATCTCTTCGTAGACTGTCAATTTTATAACCTCAGGCCCAACCCTGGGCCATAAGCTTGAAACGGTGGAACCAAACAGGTGTACTAGTATGGCCGTCAAATTACCCTTAATTCATATCTTTTTCCGGTGTGTTTATCAACTGTTTTGTTTATATTATTACGATTACAAATTGTTTCATGTTGTTGTGAATATTTCAAAAGTGTGGTTAAGTTCAGCAGTGTTATTTTTTTATAAATAAGCTAATATTCTGCTCGGATCAACTGTAAGATATGTCCGTTGATATGTCCCCCTATGCTTTAATATGAGAAGGAGTGCCAACACCCTTCTTGATAAAAGAAAGAATATTCAGTCCATGTCACAACCGTAACACTTTTAATAATTATAGAGTGAAATATACATTGATATAATAATACTACTACTTTTTTAAGATGTTACCTTCACATCCATTCTAAACCGTTTACGTATGACCGAAACCCTAGATCATACATGTAACAGATAGCTCATCCCTATGTTAAAATCGGCACAACTTTGAAGAGAACAACCGACAGGATCTCAACCCGTCCGCCGTAAACGAACACGAGATGGCAGTACAGTTGCTCATGCAATTCAAATGGGAATTTTTACGTGACTCCTTATGTCACAACTAGATGACAGCATAGTAAACCTGGCAAAAGTTGTTACCGTCAAAGCCTATAAGACCGAGCTATCTGGGTATATATGATCTAGGCCGAAACCGATAGTAGCAATTGAATATTTGGCGATTGGCGGTGTTTCGCGGAGGATTATGGGACATAGAAGGTGTAGTTTGACGTCATATCCGTCTCACCGATTTCAAGCATATTTGCTTGGAGTGCTCCCTCCTTTCTTTTTATCCTCTCAGCTCTGGCCTCACAAAATTTCGCAATTCGTCACGAAATCGTTGTATAACGATATTTGGCTGTAATTCTTACATACCGAAGTATATAAGTTGAATTAAGAGCAAAGATCCTGGCGGCCAGTTGATAGATGTATCCTTGATGCACTGAAGGAGAGTTCCGATTTGTTGCGGGTTGCCTGCGTGCGTTATATCGGATTGTTGTGCAGTTCAACAAGTTGATACCATTGGAAGAAAACCGGAAATTAAACCACAGAGGAGCAGAGGGACAGTGACTGGGCGCCGGAGGTCGAGAAATTGAAGCCCCGACTGTGGCGTCCATGTATCTGAAGGAACGCTTGCCTGTTAATAAAATGCCATCTTGTAGCAACTAAGAAAAACACTCCCACACAAACAGGTTTTCTCGTAATTCCATCGAATGTAGTGATGTATTTATTAAGGGGTTAGGTACAGCTTACATTAGTAAAAGTTTTGGAAATATTGCACTTTTTTTTTTTCCTCCATTGCTATATCTTGGACAATAATGAAAACTGGTATGTGTAAAACACTGTCCTTCTGCTATAGACTATTAAAAAATATTTTTACGATTTAAATATATATATTTTTTAAATTCAAAACCGTGGCAGTTCACTGTGCAGTAATGAAGCGTTTCCCTTATAACTCAAAAATATTTTAACTTTTTCATGTACTCTCTCTTTTATCTTCTTGCTGAAATTCATGTTTACAATATCATGCTCTTTCAACTGCATTCCTTAAAAAATAATATATTATTTTTATTTTGTGTTAGAAGAAAATACTGATTTTTGATCATCCTTTCAAATTAATTTACTTTTTATCACACAATCTATCAAAGCTAGAGAAGTTATTTTGCATCATATTGCAGATGTGACATGCATAAATAAACAAAAAAATTGTATTACAAAATGTTGAAAGCTAACAAATTGTGCTAAATTTCTGCGAAATACATCAGTTAGAATCTGACTTATGGGTACATTGAAATACAGCACATACAAAACTAACTAATAGTGCTAAATTTCTGCAAAATCCATGAGTTAGAATCTGACTTATGGGTACATTGAAATAAAGCACATACAAATCTAACTAATTGTGCTAAATTTCTGCAAAATCCATGAGTTAGAATCTGACGTATGGGTACATTGAAATAAAGCACATACAAATCTAACTAATTGTGCTAAATTTCTGTAAAATCCATCAGTTAGAATCTGACTTATGGGTACATTGAAATACTGCACATACAAAACTAACTAATAGTGCTAAATTTCTGCAAAATCCATGAGTTAGAATCTGACGTATGGGTACATTGAAATAAAGCACATACAAAGCTAACTAATAGTGCTAAATTCCTGCAAAATCCATCAGAATCTGACTTATGGGTACATTGAAATAAAGCACATACAAAGCTAACAAATAGTGCTAAATTTCTGCAAAATCCATCAGAATCTGACTTATGGGTACATTGAAATAAAGCACATACAAAGCTAACTAATGGTGTTAAATTCTGCAAAATCCATCAGTTAGAATCTGACCTATGGGTACATTGAAATAAAGCACATACAAAGCTAACTAATAGTGCTAAATTTCTGCAAAATCCATCAGTTAGAATCTGACCTATGGGTACATTGAAATAAAGCACATACAAAGCTAACTAATAGTGCTAAATTTCTGCATAATCCATCAGTAGAATCTGACCTATGGGTACATTGAAATAAAGCACATACAAAGCTAACTAATAGTGCTAAATTTCTGCAAAATCCATCAGTTAGAATCTGACCTATGGGTACATTGAAATAAAGCACATACAAAGCTAACTAATAGTGCTAAATTTCTGCAAAATCCATGAGTTAGAATCTGACCTATGGGTACATTGAAATAAAGCACATACAAAGCTAACTAATAGTGCTAAATTTCTGCAAAATCCATCAGTTAGAATCTGACCTATGGGTACATTGAAATAAAGCACATACAAAGCTAACTAATAGTGCTAAATTTCTGCAAAATCCATCAGTTAGAATCTGACCTATGGGTACATTGAAATAAAGCAGATACAAAGCTAAGTAATAGTGCTAAATTTCTGCAAAATCCATCAGTTAGATTCTGACCTATGGGTACATTGAAATAAAGCACATACAAAGCTAACTAATAGTGCTAAATTTCTGCAAAATCCATCAGTTAGAGTCTGACTTATGGTTACGTTGAAATAAAGCATATACAAAGCTAAGTAATAGTGCTAAATTTCTGCAAAATCCATCAGTTAGAATCTGACCTATGGGTACATTGAAATAAAGCACATACAAAGCTAACTAATAGTGCTAAATTTCTGCAAAATCCATCAGTTAGAATCTGACCTATGGGTACATTGAAATAAAGCAGATACAAAGCTAAGTAATAGTGCTAAATTTCTGCAAAATCCATCAGTTAGATTCTGACCTATGGGTACATTGAAATAAAGCAGATACAGAGCTAAGTAATAGTGCTAAATTTCTGCAAAATCCATCAGTTACAATCTGACCTATGGGTACATTGAAATAAAGCACATACAAAGCTAACTAATAGCGCTAAATTTCTGCAAAATCCATCAGTTTGAGTCTGACTTATGGTTACATTGAAATAAAGCACATACAAATCTATTTGTGGTAAATTTCTGCAAAATCCATCAGTTAGAATCTGGCTCATGGGTACATTGAAATAAAGCGCATACAAAGCTAACTAATTTAATTATGCAAAATTTGTGCAAAATCGTATGATAATGTACTTATTATCATCGTGACACTCGTTTGATTCCATTTGCGTGTTCCTGGGTATTAAAAATAAAAGAATGTTTCTATAAATTTAGACTTGTGAGTGCTACTAAAAGCACGTAAAAGTCACAAATGGGAGTAAGGGAGTTGTAATGTAGGATAACACCCGCTCCTACAAACCTCCTTGCATACAGCAGGTCCAAGCGAAACGAGTTCCGGACTGAGGGGTTGGGTGGTTGTTGTGGGCAAGGTAGGCAGCCAAACCGACTGGCATTAATCCAGAACCTACCGCCATCTAGAATCAGTTAGGAGTTAAACTTTTCTGTTCCAGCCAATAGCTTAGAGAACGAAGGAGAAAAAAACTAACAACATTTTGTAAGGGCTTTCTTCTGTTTTTCCACTGCACGCCATTCACCGATGTTTTCTCTGTCTCTCTCAAAACTTCGTGGAGAAAATTGGCTCATAAAAACTCTCTCTTTCGGTAGGTCACACGGTCAGCTGACCTCTCACACTCTCAGCTGCTGGCTGGTTCGACGATAAAAGAAAAGTGCAATTAAAACGGGATAAAATCTGACATCCAACTGTAAATTACTTTTTACGAACTTAATTGTACAACTACGTTCCTTTAGCCTTGATCCACAAAGAATATGAGATGTGCGTGGATTTGAAACAATTACTGCACAAATCAGTATGGTTCTTACATTCATTTGATGTATATACCAAAGGTACTAAATATTGTACATCATAGCATTAATGTAAAATCAAGTTGACCATCATAAATTGTCAAAATACGAGTATTACGCAATTTCCAGTAATTTTTTTCTAAGGTTTAAAGGGACTTATAAGTGAATGCAATGAAAACTCGTCATAAATCCGTTAATATATGGTGGATGGTAACCTCTATACCAAAATGAAACTGGTAATAGATCATGAGAGATTTTAAAAATCTAAATAAGTTTTTTTTCTCTCCAGCATTCACCGTTTTAGAGGAAATCTTTATGTTTCTATGAAGAATTCAGCAACATCACAGCTACTGTAATAACTCCAACAAACACCGTCTGCACTCTTTACCTTCCCCTCCCCTTCTGCTGTAATCAATCAGTAAAGGCCCATTCACAATGAAAATTAAACATAACCGTAACATAAACACAGAAGTTTGCGGCCAGGTTACCAAATGGGATCATTCACAATGATTCACATAAACACTGACATTAACATTACCGTTAGACGTTAATATGAAACTTTGCGAACTACAAACTTTCATGCTTATGCTTATGTGATATGCAAACAGTACACAATCGTGGAGCGCTGAAGTATACGACCTTCGAGGATAAAAAGAAAGGAGAGAGCGATCCAAGGAAAAATGATTGACAGCGATGGGACGGATGTGACATCAAACTACACCTTTTATGTCCCATAATCCTTCGCGAAATACCACCAAGTATATAACTTCTGCTATAAGCTGCTGTTTCACATGGCGAAATTTAAATTTCTAAATCAAATTTTATTAATGGTTAGTTGTTACCTATGTGGTGTAACAGCTAAACCAAAATATTTATTATTATTATTATTATTATTATTGTTATTATTATTATTATTATTATTTTATCATTATGTAGTTTCTACATGGCCTAATACTGGTAATGCGCGTCATCATGCTTACGAAAAGACACTTTTCACTGCCAATAATTTATTTTGTGTGCACAAGGTTGGAACTTTGTAGTAAGAGAAAAAGGAAGATATCCGTGTTCTGAAATTTATCCAAAAAAATGTAGGTACTTTTCTGTATAGTACGGTATTTTAGAAAACTAGGTACTTAAAAAATTATACTTAACTGCACTATATATCCACCTATGATCTAACATATGAAGCTCCAAAAATTACATTTTGTCATACGTAAATGGCCTAGAATGGTTGTAGAAATAACAGGAGTAAATTGGTGGATTATTATATCAATGTACATTTCACTGTAGGGTAGCTTTACTAAACGTGTTATGGTTACATGGACTGAACACTTAATTTCTACTTTCTTTTATTACTGTTCACTATATCCACAAACAGAAAAGAATATTAGCTTTCATAAAAATAACACCCGCTGAATTTTACTATACTTTCAAAATAGGCACAACACAAAACAGAATTAGTAATCGTAATAATACGAACATTACAGCTGATTAACACACCGGAAAAAGAGCTGAACTATGGGTAATTTGACAGCCATACTAGTACACCTTTTTGGTTCCACCGTTTCAAGCTTACGGCCCGGGGTTGTATAGGCCTACGACAGAATATGAGGAAATGGCCTCGTTGTTATGTTTCCATGGTTACCAAGTATCTTTGCGGTTATGTTTATGTTTCCATCATGAATGATGTGATTTTACCGTAACGTTTACATTCTAAAGTTAACGCTTACGTTACGTTTAATTTTCAAATTTGAATGGGCCTTAACACGCGTTACTGCCCTGAGTTGCATGATTTATTTTAATGATTTTCGCAATTATTCAATTTAAATTCAAGGCTAAACGGTTTCATTTACAATATATATATATATATTAAAGGCATTAACTGTTCAGATTATTTTTACCTATCTGCTTGTATAGCAATCAACAATTTCTCTCGTCCCATTACCACAATAGAGCGCTGCAAACATTAGGCAAAGACTATTGTTTTCCTGCTTAACGGTTGCTTCATCGAAGGAAAAGTGTAATGAAATTTTTGTCGTATTTAACATGTTGAATCACCTTTTAAACTTTGGTGCGTCGATCCCCTTCCACCCTGTATATAAATATAGGAGATCTACAAAATTTGCAGTCATAATTTGATGTAATTTTCACACTTTTATAATGTATAATTGATTAATATTTTAAGCAGCGAAACTAGACTTTTATGTAAATAGTTCTTCCTTACTCACTATAACATAGGCCTATATTATGTGAACATAATCTTTGCTAGCTCGAATTTCACTAATTCGGAATTTTTTATAATTCCGACAGCTCTTTTCTTTCATACAAGACATTTGTGCATTAATATTCAACACATTGATAGTAGAAGTGTATGCAATGAGCGAAAAATGTGCTGATAATTTCAAATTATGCAACATAAGATCATTTAGACACATTAAGGCTCATTCACAATGAAAATTAAACATAACGTAAGCGTTAACTTAAGAATATACACGTTACGGTAAAATCAAGAAGTCATACCATCATTCACGATGGGAAAATAAATATAACCACAAACATACTTGGTAACCATGGAAACGTAACAACGACGCCATTTCCTCATATTATGTCGTATACTTCAGCGCTCCACGATTGTGTTCTGTTTTCAAATCACGTAAGCATAAGCATGAAAGTTTGGAGTTTGCAAACTTTCATGTTAACGTCTTACGGTAATGTTTATGTCAGTGTTTATGTGAATCATTGTGAATGATCCCATTTGGTATCCTGGGCGCAAACTTCTGTGTTTATGTTAAGGTTATGTTTAATTTTCATTGTGAATTGGCCTTTAATTGCATTTGTGGAGTGTAAATAATGCGAACTCTCAGAAATGTTACCTTCCCTTAAAAGAAATTAGCCATGATTAGAGACCAGTGTTTGGTTACATTCAACTACAAGTTATGTGAATAGATAGGCTACCTACACTCGCCACTGTTTTGTGCGACGAACGATGCGGCAAGGCCCGAACTACTGATATAATCGGCTTATGTAAACTTGTACAGTCAGCCCAGAAAGAAATTCGTGTATTCATCTGTAAAGTACTGTTTTAGGAAACGTTGATTGTTTATATTATAAAAAAACATACATGATTGTTATTTTTAAGACGAAATAAATCTATATAGTGAACTACATTATAATTGTAATAAACAAAATATTGTAAAACATTCACAAAAATAAAACTCTATAATCTCTACGTGAAGATTAATTTATTGGTCCTATAGAAATACATCTGTTATGGTAAAAATTATTGGTAACAGATGTATTTCGTTTTTTTTTATTTCATTTATTATATTCCATAGATCTTACATGAGCAATGAAGCTTTAAGATGTGGAACAAGTCAAAATTTTACAATGTTACACTTAAAATGTTTACAAATTTTTACAATTTTCACAATATTTTACAATTTTTACAGTTTTACAATTTTGTAATTTTCTACAATTTTTTACAATATTTTGGGGAGCTGTAGTGAGATGATGTGAGGCCCGAGGATTCGCCAAAAGATTACCCGGCATTTGCCTTATGGTTGGGGAAAACTCGGTTAAAAAACCCAACCAAGTAATCAGACCAAAGAGGGTGAAATGAAGTGAGGCCGAGGACTCGCCATAGACCATCCGGCTTCAGTCCCACGGCTGGGGAAAACCTCGGAAGAAACCATTCAATGTGACCAAATGGGGGATCCAACCCAAGCCCGAGCGCAGCTCCGGATCAGCAGCCCAGCGAGTCTGCCGACTGAGCTACATCGATTGCTCTTATAAAAATATAGACATAGCCAGTCAGATTAATTAAATTTACAAACGCAAACGATTATTCCTCAGTTGGTCTATAACATATAATACAAACAAGTAAGTTAATTCAATTTAAGGCATAAACAATTCAGTCACTTGTAATATACAGAAATTGATAATACATATCATGCAAAATACTTCTAATTACAAACACAAACAACTCATCAATAGATCTATACAGATTACTATTCAATTTAAAGCATATACAATTCATCAACCAAAACTATAGTAACATATACAATACTAAGTAAGCAGATTAATTCAATTTACAAGCATATTTTTCATTAAGCTATACACATTTGTGCATAATTATAAACAATTCATCAGTTGAGGTATATATATATTCTGTAAGACCAAAAAGCTAATATTTACGTAGATTCTTCGAGCAACAGTGCATATTACTATGGAATCCCGGCCACCAAGTCACTCAACTGAGTGCGCTCCTTGCATAATGATAGTTGACTTAATATAATATGTCAACATACATGTCGAACTTGGAGTCAGGCCACAAAGAGAAAAACACTGAAGGAGAAGGATTCGATTCGGTGCTGTGAATTAAACTTCGGCGTAGCTCAATGTTAAGAGCGCTTGGTACGTAGAACCAAGGACTCGGGTTCGAGTTCCGGTGCCGGAGAGAATTTTTCTCCGTTCAACCTATCTATCAGTTTCAATTAAAGTAGCAACCGACACCTAATCATGATACCATCGGTATTCTTTTTATAATACTATATCTATTGCCCTGGCTATTCCGGACGTGCTGTGTGTATGTGATATCTGTGTACACCACATAGCAGAGCTAACTTGTTTTCTTCACTACCTTAACAAACGCTGGCCTCTAGTCATGATGTACCTACATAATTCACTCGGATTGAAGGAATTAAAAACATTCTTTTTTAAATTGTTTATGTTCCCTATCTCCCTAAATAGATTTTAACTACGCCTATTATACAACACTCCTACTTTTTCAGAGATCGAAATAATCCTGTTGCAGTAAAAGCTCTACAATTCTGAATTTCATTACTTCAGACTGGATTTCCTCCAATTTAGTCCGAAATATTGAGGTTCTACTGTATAAATTTGTTTATATCAGTACGAATGCACAAGTCTGAAAACCAAGTCGAGAAAGGAGCTTAATGTTAATACTTGTTTTTCAAAATAAGAGGATCTTTAAACTAGGCTATTGTGATAATTTCAACGCTAAGATTTTTCAGCCAATCAATGAGCTTATTGATGCTAAATTGACCAATTACAGTCGAACTAGAATGATAATTTTATGTTACTGAGAACTAATAAGTTCCAATAAGTTTTCCAACGAGTTCGTTTTATTCCAACATCGTTGAAAGTTCAAGAGGAAATGCTAGCAATCAAACGTTCACACTTTACATCAAGATTAGAAGATCAACGTAGAACTGCCATTAATTGTAACAATTGTACTATTAATGACTATTAAAGTTAGTTCGCAATCTAGTGTATAACGTATAATTTTCAAATAAAAATGTATAATACCTAGGTTGAAATAAAGCGTTAAAAATATTTAGAATAATTTTAAGAATTAAGACCTGTATTCCACAATAAAGCGTTATAAAATATTAATCATAAATATTTACTTTTTCCTTGTGGGAAGGTCAAGATATTTATTTTCTTAGATATTTATAAAAGGATTTCATGTTCCACTCCAAATCTTTTACTACGATTGACGTTCATGCATCGCTCTCAATCTAAAACTTGCTTCAGTGGCGGTTAGTACATAAACTCATGTTGTAAAAACAATTACCACTCTAAACATAAATTAGATTAAGATTGATAAGATCACACACAAACAATTGAGAATTTATTTATTTTTTTAGCGATTAACTGATCGCAGACATCTTATTTTCAACTGAATTGTGTCAGTAAATATATCTTTTCATTTTCAGTTTCAGAAAAAATAATTTTAATTTCGAGAAAAGTAAACTATATATTAAGATAATATCAGATGTTTCGGAAATAGTAAGTTAATTTCGGAAAAAGTAATTTCAAATTCCGAAGAATAATTCCAAATCGGATAAAGTAATTTCAAATTCGGAAAACTATTTTATTTTGCACAAATGATTAACTTTACAAAGAAATGCATCCCACAAGATGTAGATTTGGTACCTTACTGTTTGGTACTTTAACAACAGCTCTTCCTCCTCGTCGGGAACGTCCTCAATGTCTTTTGCAGTAAAAGTTTAAATTAGATTCATTGAAAAAAATAATTGTGGTACCAGAATATTACTTTCTAATTAATATTATTTTATGCTCGACCATGCCGAAATGTAGCAATTATACACCTGGTATCAGTCCTTTAATGCATGTAATTAAAGTACACCTATTCATTAAAGTTCAGGTTTTCGATTATTCTCGGATATGCAATTGAAAGACAACGAGGGAAACGTCGCCGAGGCTGGAAATCTAATACTGTCGCAGAAGGTTATGTTCTGTTACTATAATAATTAGAGTTAATTGTAAATAATATTCAAATAAATTCAATTTGTCATCTCGTTTTTCAATTCTAAGTCAATTTCCAGGTTATATAAAAATTAGTTCATGTTATTCTCTAGATTACATCAAGGTCAATGACATTATTGTTCCTCGGAAAAAATCAATACTTTCGCGTCTGCGCATATCTCACAATTTACGAGCTATGCACCAGATCACTTCCGATCTTCAGTCAGATACGAATAAAAAGAATACTTCTGAATAATTTCAAGTTGTAAATATGGTCGAGAATAAAAAGTCGTATGAAACTTGCCTATAATGGTAATTAAGACGCTCGTATGAAAATTATGAAACTCGCTTGCGCTCGTTTCATAAACAAACATACTCGCGTCTTAATTACTATTATAGGCTCGTTGCATAATGTACTATTAAAATTGAAATCTGCAATCCATCGCAAAAACATATGAACAAGAAAGTTTCACAGTAGTAGCTATAAAGGCTCGAATTCTACAGTCGGAAATCACGAAAATATAAACAAAGTAGAGATTAAATTTCATTAAATAAATGGGAATATTTTTATTACTTCTATCTACTATTCCTTCATGTAAATAAACGTTGAACAGTGTGAAATAATAATGCATATACTTCTGGTTGTTCACTAACACGGAAATGACTAAGTATTCGTTGCATATTTCCGCTTTATTCATGTACTTCCTTTGTCGTAATTTTGCAGCAAAGCAAGTGACAACTCACTTTTATGTGTATTTTATTCACTCTCTCAATTGGTGGAATTTTCTAAAACTTTTCTTCCCTCATTCGCCACCCAGCCCTCGTTGCAGCCACAGTGTGATATTTTACCGAGAACCTCAGGTCCAACCTGTGCCAAAACCACTAAAACACTGACGTCATGAATACCTTCTTTTGTTTTCCCCACAAGTGGTGGCTAATACAAATGGCCGCTGGAGCTGAAAGTTTTTATAAAAAAGAGGGGGCCGAATACATAATTCTTCCTTTCTACCACGAGAGGATATCCTAGTTGGTAAAATCTGTTAAGAGAGCCGTCTTGTTGATCGAGTGGTTTTCCCGTTTGTCAGCCGATAGAATGATCGCCAGTTCAAACCTAGGCAAGTGTGATAAATGTCTTAGATTTTTTTCTTAAAATTTGTTTTATAAAGATATATTTTTAGGCTGAAATGCTTTGTATTGTATATTTTAGGAATGTAGATGACTTGAAATCGGATTGGGTAACGTAAATGGAACATAATATAAGTAAATTAGATCTTAATCGGTCACGGAAGGAAATTGGAACAATGAACCTAATGTGGGATACGACATGCGTGGATACTTCATGTTATCTCACATCGCCATTTCATCTCGTGCTAACTGACATCACCATTTCATCTCGTCTTATATCACATCACTTCATTTCATCTCATGTTACCTCACATCACCTCATTTCATCATGTTATCTCACATCACCTTATTTCATCTCATGTTATCTCACATCATCTCATTTCATCTCATGTTATCTCACATCACCTCATTTCATCTCATGTTATTTCACATCACCTCATTTCATCTCATGTTATTTCACATCACCTCATTTCATCTCATGTTATCTCACATCACCTCATTTCACCTCATGTTATCTCACACCACTTCATTTCATCTCATGTTATATCACATCACCTCATTTCATCTCATGTTATCTCGCATCACCTCATTTCATCTCATGTTATCTTACATCACCATTTCATCTCGTCTTATATCACCTCACCTCAATTCATCTCATCTTATCTCACATCACTTCATCTCATGTTATCACATCACATAATTTCATCTCATGTTATCTCATATTACCTCATTTCATCTCATGTTTTCTCACATCACCATTTCATCTCGTCTTATATCACATCACTTCATTTCATCTCATCTCATCTGACATCACATCATTTCATCTCATGTTATCTCATCTGACATCACATCATTTCATCTCATGTTATCTCACATTACTTTATTTCATCTCATGTTATCTCACATCGCTTCATTTCATCTCATGTTGTCTTACATCACTTCATTTCATCTCATGTTATCTCACATCACCTCATTTCTTCTCATGTTATCTCACATCACCTCATTTCATCTCATGTTATCTCACATCACCTCATTTCATCTCATGTTATATCACTACACTTCATTTCATCTCATGTTATCTCACATCACCATTTCATCTCGTCTTATATCACTTCATTTCTCTCATCTTATCTCACATCACCTCATTTCATCTTCTCTTATATCACATTACCACAGCTTATCTCGCATCACCTCACCTCATCTCATCTCACATTATCCCAATCCATCTCCTCCTCCTGGATGTTATACGCCTAATGGACCTTCCTTTACCATCTATATATGCGGTTTGCATGCCTTCGCTCTCTCTACACATTTACATAAGATCATTATTTACTTTTGGTTGAATTGTTATGTTTTGAACACCCTGTATCAAATACATATTCAGAATTGAGATTGTAGAGAAAGTTAATGCATTCAGTAGTGGACTATCTCATTCTTGGTCTGGATTCATGCGTTCCTTGATACCCTCGTCTCGTCTCTTTACTCCCTGAAAATCATATTCGTGTTATTCTCCGGTTGCGATTTTTTTCCCTTTCAACCCCTTTGCTCTGTCGTCTTGTGTATCTCGGTCCATAAATGATGTCACGCAATTTTTATACCTTTCTCCACATCCCGTGCCATATCTCCCTGCCTGCTATATCAACACTTCCTTTAGCTTCCCGTACGCCCTGCAAACACACACACACACACACACACACACACACACATACACACACTCACCACCCGTGAACAACATCACGTACTTGGATAAAAACACCGTCAACTGAAACATTTTTCAATCACTCCCTACCCTCTACAACACTCTCTTAAAAAATATGTACCTGAGGGGAAAATTGAAAAAAAAAAAAAAAGAAAGATTAGTTAATGTGCTAAATGATAAAAGATATATGTACATCTCTATGAAATTTCTGTTTCGACTCGCACAAAACACTGTGCATTCGAAGAGTTGAAAATTACGAGAAAATGTTAACAAAATTACTACAGATATAAAAGTTTAATTGCATAATAAATTCGGGAAAAATACGTAAAGTCATTTTAATATATAACTTTTTCCAATTATGGTAACTTTCGTCTATTAGTTTTGTAAACCTGGGATAGGAAAAACATTCACAACACGATAAATTCTCAGTGCCTAAATAGTGCTGGAACAAAGAGAAGCGGGTACAAAGAGAAGCTACCTCATCCAGAAATCAAATTACTGTGTATTGAAATAAATAAAAAAAATAGTGTTAAAATTATTCCCTGTCTCTTCTTTTAAGATATGTTGCTTATTCCCAATGACACAAAAATAAATTAACTTGAAGAATGGGATATAACTTGCGTATTAAGAAAACGATGTTATAAGAACTATAAGACGAACAAGTGACTCGATAATAGTACATTATGCAACGAGCCTATAATGGTAGTAATTAAGACGCGAGTATGTTTATGAAACGAGCGCAAGCGAGTTTCATAATTTTCATACGAGCGTCTTAATTACCATTACAGTCAAGTTTCATGCGACTTTTTATGCTCGACCATATTTCTAACTTGAAATTATTCAAAATTAGGTCATGTTATGGTTATGTGCGAACTGACCTGAATTGTGAGATGTGCGCAGACGCGAAAGTATTGATTTTTTTCCGAGGCCGAATGTCATTGACCTTGATAAAGGATAAGATGAATATTAGTCTGATATAACCTGGAAATGGATTTAGAATTGAAAAACGAGATGACTAATTGAATTTATTTGAATATTAATTACAATTAACGCTAATTATTATAGTAACAGAACATAACCTTCTTCGACAGTATTGGATTTCCAGCCTCCGTGACTTTTCGCTAATTGTCTTTCGATTGCATATCCGAGAATAATCGATACTTGCGGTTTTATAACGGTACAAAGGTGACTTGTCATTGGTTGAACACCTGAACTTTAATGAGGTGCATTAAAGGGCTACTACCAGGTGTGTGATTACTACATTTCGGTATGGTCGAGCATAAAATATTATACAAGACTGGAATAAACGTTGAAAAGGAGGAAGAAAATAAATACATAGCCACCGGCGTGGCTCAGTCGGTTAAGGCGCTTGCCTGTCGGTCTGAAGTTGCGCTCGGGAGCGAGTGTGATCCCCGCTTGGTCTGATTATCCTGTTGGGTTTTTCCGAGGTTTTCCCCAACTGTAAGGTGAATGCCAGGTAATCTATGGCGAATTCTAGGCTTTATCTCGCCAAATAGCATCTCGATCACCAATCTCATCGACGCTAAATAACCTCGTAATTGATACAGCATCGTTAAATAGCCAACTAAATAATTAATGTAACAGATTGACAGCACGTGTTTAACATAAAATTATCGTACAAAGACTAAAATTTGTAACGTTCACGTGATGATGTCGGTGAGCATTATACTAATCCCTGATTCCTCCTACGAAACCATTAAATATGTCTCGCATGTCTTGACTGTTATTTAGATTGCCTAAGAAATGATCAGCTTAAAAGGGAAGGTACACCATTCGCCTGCAAAATTCAGTGAAATTAATTTTTTTTATATCTCAGCTACTATAAGTTAAATGAACCAAACTTTTCATGCTTAATATACATACATCACACTTTATAAAACACTATTCAGAATATTAAAATATATAATAATTACCTGTAAAAATAATATCAAATTTGTATATTTTTTACAACCGTAAAGCATTTGCATAATAAAATATACAGTTAATTAAATATGTGCAAGATTCTTTACTGCAACGTTTTAAAGATCCACATCCATAGATTCACATAGATAGATCCACATAGATTCCATATTAAAGACGATGCAACTTGCATTTGTGGGGAGGAATCTCAAGATGTCAAACATGTATTATATGATTGTCCAGCCTTTTGCCGTGAAAGATACGAGCTTGAGTTGTTACTGAACATTTTAAATTATACATTTACCAAACCGTTAACCAGTATACTTACCAATTCCAAATCATATAAGTATTTCATGTCCTTCTTGAATACAATATTCGTGAAACTGTAAAATGTTAAATTATTCCGGGGGGGGGGGGGGAAATCGTATTAGTTCTACTCAACTGTAATGAAACTGTAAGTCTTCAATTTCGCATACTATAATATTGTACTATTGGTTTTAATTTAAATTTTAATTAGACATTTGATTTCTAATTCCCATAACATTAATATTAATAAAATAACAACTAAAAAGACAGAAATATAATAATAATAATAATAATAATATATGAATTAAATTCATTTCCTGAAAAACCAGAAACCATTGAAGCCGAATAACATTTCACTACTAAATAATAATTATTAATAATTATAAAACAGCAACTAAAATAACTAATTTTTTGAGCCATTTCTTGTAATACCTGATTATTGCCAATTGTTGTTACTAAATAATGTATTTAATTCGTAAATTTTAAGCCATCTCTTAGTATTGCTATTTATTGCTTCTAAAACAACATGTTTAATAGCTATTATATATATATATATATATATCTTCCTATAACCATTAGATATAAATATAGAGACATGCCTTGAGGCTTTATGAAACAATCCATTCTTTCATTAAGGTGCATTCTTGTACATAATTCATACGACTTCTAACCTTGACCACAATTTTGTATTATAATTTTATTATTGTTTATTGCTTATAAAATATGTATTTTGATACCAACTATAAACCTAATATATCTCAGGGTGAAAAAGGGTTTATTAAATTGGATAATAAAAAAAAAAAAGATCCACATCAACAGTCGACCTGGTTGGTGAGTTGGTATAGCGTTGGCCTTCTATGCCCAAGGTTGCGGGTTCGATCCAGGGCCAGGTCAATGGCATTTAAGTGTGCTTAAATGCGACAGGCTCATGTCAGTAGATTTACTGGTATGTAAAAGAACTCCGTCCCGCGCCGTGGCGTCGTGGTCTAAGGCATCCCGCCTAGGACTCGCATTACGGAATGCGCGCTGGTTCGAGTCCTCATGGGGGAAGAAATTTTCTCATGAAATTTCGGCCAGTGTATGGGACCGGTCCCCTCCCAGCATCGTGATGCACTTGGGGAGCTACGATAGGTAGCGAAATCCGGTTGCGAATACCAGCTATAACGGTTGGGGGGATCATCGTGCTAACCACACGATACCTCCATTTTGGCTGGATGATCGTCCACCTATGCTTCAGGCATGTGGGTGTGAGGCCTGCAGCCGGCTGGTCGGTCTTGGCCCTTCACGGGCTGTAGCGCCACGGATTATTATTAAAGGAACTCCTGCGGGACAAAATTTCGGCACATCCGGCGACGCTGATATAACCTCTGCAGTTGCGAGCGTCGTTAAATAAAACATAACATTAGATAACATCCGCATCAACAACACAGTCTATGATTTCTTTTACCTATTCCTTCAGGAAATATTCTTTTTCTTAATCGTTACCTTCAATATTCAATTTTCTAACAGTTCTTATTAAGAAAAATATATGGGCTGAAGAAATAGGGAAAAGATCCTAGACTATGTTGTTGGTGTTAGTCCTTAGAATATTTCTGTAAAAGAATCGTGCAGATATCTCATTATATAAATGCTTTGCGGTTATAAAATTTATGCAAATTTGATATAATTTTTACAGGTAATTATTAGCTATTTTAATATTCTGAATAGTGTTCTATAAAGTGTAATGGAAAGTTTTCTTCATTTAGCTTTAATAGTAGATGAGATATAAAAAAATTAATTTCAGTATATTTTATGGTGTACCTTTCCCATTAAGTCAGACAACCTGTACACATTTTCAACATCCGTATAACTTAAAAATTTGCTTTGAGCATTTCTTTTGATTATTTGAATATCTGTTTGCCTCTTAACTAGTGGTTTGATTTTGGTTATATTCGTTAATGACAAAATTTATACAGCTGTGAGTTTTGCGTATGAAATATAATAATTTTACTAAAAAAATTGTACGCTGTATCAGGGATACACGAGAAAGTAGATACTCAGTTAAGTGAATGAAACTGCAGTTATGTTGGTTTGAATTTTTTTGATTTCAGTTCAGAAATGCAGAATATGAGTGTATGAACAGAGAAATAATAAATGACGGGAATCCAATATATTTTCTCATCTTACGAATTCACGAATTATTTATCAAGATATATATTAGTATATATTCAGGGTGGTTCAGGACTTCTGCAACAAACTCTGGGGATCGATAGATCTCGCAATGAGAATCATTTTTCGTAAAACAACCCATTTTCTCCGCTGTCTCGTGTAGGAGCTACACGACAACAAAAAGACAGATTTTAGTGACAATTTCCAGTTAGTTATGAAATGAATTATTCATTTATTTCTTCAGGGTACAAGTGGCCTTTCATTTTTCTGCTCTGTTTGAATGGAGCGCTCTTCGGAATATGCTTCCGCTGCTCATGGAGGCTGTACCCTTCATGATGTGACGGGACATATGATTCAATACAAAGTCCCAACGCACTTCAACCTGGTTGTACGACCACATTTGAACAACATCTACGGGGGGCAATGGATGGGGAGAGCCGGACCTGTTGCGTGGCCAGCGTGATCACCCGACTTCACACCCTTAATCTGTTTTTTCTTTTTTGGACATGTGAAGTAATACACCACTCGAATTAACACCAGAGAGGAACCAACTGTACGAGTATTAGCTGCTTTTGATCAAATTCGACACAGACCGATATCCACTTCTATGTTGGTGTAATGAATGTGATCAGGTTCAGGGTAGACACTGTGAACACCTGTAACTTGTGAGCAAACATACTTAAAAAATAATTCATTTCATAATTGAAGAGTCCACTGCAAGAATGATGGATATCATTTGGAACACATTTTACAGGAGACGCAATTGAAAGTTTGAAATGCTTAGCGCTCAAAGCTTAACTGTGATTTTCCGATCATTACTGGACAATGACTATCAGTGTTAATGCTATATAACTCTCTATGTACATTCTATATGTCTTAAGCTATGCATTGACAGTCTTGGTTCATTTTCGACAAGAAAGTGACATTCATCATTCTTGCAGTGGACTCTTCAATTGTTAATGTCACTAAAACCTGTCTTTTTTCGATGTCTAAACGAGGCATAGGAGAACATGGGTTGTTTCACGAAAAACGATCCTTCCT
The DNA here is from genome assembly GCF_040183065.1 of Periplaneta americana. Taxonomy (NCBI): domain Eukaryota; kingdom Metazoa; phylum Arthropoda; class Insecta; order Blattodea; family Blattidae; genus Periplaneta; species Periplaneta americana. The sequence goes on along the minus strand of NC_091124.1, from coordinate 26,538,731 downwards.
CATTGCGAGATCTATCGATCCCCAGAGTTTGTTGCAGAAGTTCTGGATCACCCTGTATACTAATAAATACGCTGAATAATTTGTGCTACAACTGCTGTTGCTGCAGCAGCATGAGAAATCCATAATTACCCTTCATTTATTATTGAAATTTGAATGTTCCTCTTCTTATACTCGTACATTGTGTAACATTGATGTTTTACCAAACTCGTATAAAGAGTGTGCCAGATATTTGCATCATAAATATACTAAGAGAATACGTGATGTGCAATCATCAGGGTTTAATCAGAAAATATTTCTCTACGTCACAATAGAGGGAAAACTGTCCGCATAATTGATTAATCGTGCAATTAAAGTAGGATCAATACGCAGATCTCACTGCTGAAGCGGCAACTTCTCCACCGCCTGTGTTATGCGGGTAGCAGACTTACGCAGTTCTGCAAATTTATAATGACTATTACACTTTTACGTCATTCATACTCCTTTTGGCCAATAAAGCGGTACGAAAGGACGTCTTTCAACCAATTATGGCTGCTTATCGCACAATTTTTATCGCCTCCCTAGCATTTGTTTAATTTTATCGCTTCCCTAGCATTTGTTTGTTTTTATCATTACCCTAGCACTTATTTCTTTGTTTGCCAACATTTCAAACTGCAATTTTTTTACGGTATACCATAAAACATACTTTGCGATCGTAATTTGTTATTCGCATAGACAGTCGACTGAAAATGGCGGCTCCGTTCAGACATTTTGGTGAAGGCAACATTAGTGCAATAGAATTTTAGTAAGTCAATTAATATCTATTTTATTGTATTAGAGTACTTTATTTCTTCTAATCTTTATATACTTTCTTCTGTTTTTATCAGCTCCCTACCATTTGTTTCTTTGTTTATCAACATTTCAAACTGCAAATTCTTTACGGTACTAAAAAACATGCATTGCGATCCTCATTTATTTACAGCATAGGCAATCAACTGAAAATTGCGGCTCCGTTCAAAGGTTTTGGTGAAGCTAACATTAGTGAATAGGATTTCAGTAAGTCAATTAATATTTTATTTCATTAGTGTATTTTATTTCTTTTAATCTTTATATACTTTCCTTTAATCGTGTAATAGTTAAAACCCACTCGAGTTTTGATTTTCTCTAGATCAGCGTTGTCAGACACAGCCTGAACGGAGCGGAGCGCTCCACTATAACTCGTTGCGTGCTCCGGTGCTTCCACAGACATAAGCAAGTTCATGCTCCCACTGGACGTCTCTAGCACCACAACCGGTTTCGGAGCTTACAACTCTGACACTACTGCAGATAAATCAAAACCTCTAGTGAGATAACTGTTGAAAAGATTTCTTATGTTAAGGGTGAATGTACGTGAATATTTTTGAAAAAATTTTTTATTATTTTCTGTCTCAAAAATTATGCAGAGGTACTTGAATCCAGTGATATATTATTTATTTATTTATTTATTTATTTATTTATTTATTTATTTATTTATTTATTTATTTATTTATTTACTAGCCGTACCCGAGCGCCCCGCTGCACCCGTTAGAAATAAATATAAAGTAAGTACATAATTAAAATAGGACATTTGATTCAGTGAACATTCATGTTTGATAGAAGGATAAATCGTTTAATATGTTACTTAATTTAAATTGCATCCAAATAATTAAAATGCGATCATTTTGGTCCAAAGACACTCATTTGGTGCAATCACAATTCCTTTAACATGTTTCTTAATTTTTATTACATGCAACCATAGATTAATGAAGATTGATATCATTTAGATTTAATGTGTATATTTTATTTTACTTGTTATAGGTTTCCATTGAATTATGCTAATAACTTAATTTTAACCCTTGTTTTCTACGTATTCAGTAAATGGTGCTTGGCCCACTATGGTTCTGAACTCTTCAAATAACTTAAATTATATTATATTATATTATATTATATTATATTATATTATATTATTTTATATTATATTATATTATATTATATTATATTATATTATATTATATTACATTATATTATATTATATTATATTATAATATAATATAATATATCAGAAGTTACTGTAATAACAGTATAGCATTATGTCCGTCTAGAGAAACTACACTTTGCAATGGTGAAATAATAATTAATTATACAAATCGGTTAATTTAGCTTCCGATATTACTTCATACAAACACAAAAACATTCTCTGCAGGCTATCTGTCATAGTTTTCGATTGTTGCTGTCCAAGGCCCCTTATAGACGAAGTCATTTGTTTTTATTTCATTACACGGCCTTAGATGGCAGTTATTTTAATTTTAAAACTCATTTATCTAATTAAATATCAGTCCTATCAAACTTTTTCAAGGAATAAAACTTGTCGCAAATTGTTTTTAAAGAAACTTTTGTTATGCAATATTTTTCACAAAGATCAATAATAAGCGAGATATTTTGATTTATTTAATTCAGGCCCCCTTATAACCCCTCTTTTAAATAATGTATTTTGAATGCCATATAACCTAAAATCTAAGTTAAAACGAACTTAATGTATATTCCAATTTTCATCGAAATCCGTTCAGCCATTATCGCGTGAAAAGGTAACAAACATAGACAGACAGACAGACAGACATACAAACAAAAATTTCAAAAAGGCGATTTTCGGTTTCAGGGTGGTTAATTATATATGTTAGGACCAATTATTTTTGGAAAATCGAAAATTACCAGAAAAATTTCGGCTACTGATTTATTATTACCTAGTATAGATTTATTTATTTTTGTTTATTTGTTTATTTTATTTATTTTTTATTTATTTATTTATTTTATTTATTCATCCATCCATCCATCCTATTTAAATGGACATTTTCTAACACAATGCAGTTCAGCTAAGTTATTCACTTTTAACTTTAAATTTTCCAAAAGTTGCAATTTTTGCACACACATTATTTCATAACTCCACAACCATTAGAGATAGAATGCTGAAATTTTGCACATCGATTTCACATCCATTTATGCAAGATGTAGACTACAATAATGTCCATATGTTTGAAAATAAAAAGTTAGGTCGCAAAACATGATGTAAATTTCGATTTATTTTTATAGGACACACAAAAAATTAATTTTATTAAAATTAACAACTCTACATATCTGATAGTAGTCCACGTTTTAGGAATAAGTGTTTACTACGTGGAGTGAAGAATTAAAGATGTCAGAAAGACCCTAACAATGTTATGGTTACAAAATTATATGACTGTATAATTTTTTTAATACTTTGATAGAACTGGCTTTTAAAAAATTATTATTAGTAACTTTTTATACTTTTATTAGCCATTTAATTTCTAATAAGTCTTGTTATGGTACATTATAATATTACTTGTCGACTTGTGAGTTCATTTTGTTATAATATTTTAGAAATTTAGAGCCTGCATTTTGTGATTATTTGTCATCGTTCACGTACATACATCCTTAATGCAATTTAGAAATTGTAATCCATTTTTTAATACAATGTGCCAATCAACTACTTATCAATCACACAAATTATTATTATTATTATTATTATTATTATTATTATTATTATTATTATTATTATTATTGTTATTTCATATCACCAACGCTATTTCTCCAGGTTAATTCAATACAACTTACCAGTCATTGTTGGTTGGGACACACCTGTCTTGTATTTCGAGTGTTGCGTGTTTCAGTCCCAAAGACCGCCTATCCTGTCATGGTTTACTAAGTCTCTTTAGACAGATGCCGGGATATTACCAATTACAAAGAGCTAAGACCCGCATCCTACTGGATCCTATAGCCCTTAGTCATCACACTGAGTGTGTCAGCATCCATCTTCTCCAACAGCCCTGCTATCTGTTCTTTAAATATCGCGAAATTAGCCGAAGATGTAACATGCTTTCGTAAGACAAGTAACATAGTTCTGGTAACCAGTGAATAAGAAATTTATGCCCAGAAAAAAATTATAAGAAATAAAGTTCATAATAAATACATACGGTCCCTATGTCCACTAATCATTTTAATTATTTTTTCATTCTCATATTATTCAAATAATTAGCTACGGTTCTGCGGTGAACTGTAATTTTAAAACAAACAATAATTTTTACTTTTAAATTAAGCCAGAACTTTTGAAGTAATTTTATTCGTTTTTTTTTTCGAATTATATTCTTACAAATATAATCCTTTTGTGCGAGATCGTGCGTATTTGCTTGTTTTCCGCACAGAATCAATACACGGTAAGTGTGAAATACCACATTCAGTATTCCCAACGTAACACACATAACAATTTCCCTCTTCTTACCGCTTAAGCGCGACATTCATTTTACTGCTTTAGGCTTTTAACATATTATTATTAGAGACGTTTAACATAGTAATAATTATAAATTGGAAACTTACCACTGCAATTTCACCTAAATTGCAATGTTAATTATTGTTCTTAAATATTTGCAAAAATTAAGTAAAGTCTACTACTCCACGAAACTTATTGCATTCCTGATACAAGTAATATTAAGGAAGCCGTGAAAAAATCAACAAGATTCCAGATGCCGATGTTATTACTGCAATATGTTATATAAATAATATTGTTAAAATATTAAAATGAAAAATAAATCATTACATAACCTTACCGTTTGTTTTAAGTTCGCATTTATAAACTGGGGGAAAAAAAGACAGACATATATCACGGCCTGCTGGAGTATAGTAAACACAGAAAACATTTTATAGCAACAATGTTGAAGAAAGATATTTTGGTGTTCCGAAGTTGGCGTCATTAAACAGAAACCAACATGGAGATTTCATTGCAACTAATTAGAAATTCGTCTTTCAGGTATGTAATAAACGATCTTCGCACAAAATAATGTACGATACACGAGCGGTATGTTTGTTTTCATGTTCTCGGAAATTAAAAAAGCTCAACTACGTTTCGCTTTTTCAATCTTTTCCTGGACAATGAAAACGTCAACATACCGCTCTTGTAACGTATATTACTATTTTGTCACTAAAAAGTAAATGTATTATTCTTTCGAAGCAGTGTTACAAATGCAGTGGTATATTTTCCGTAAGAAGATTTAGATTTTTGAGATTTTGAAGTATAGCTCCTATGAAATCTGTCTGGGGATTTTGAACCTGAAAGACGCCGATAAACCAAACCGTGCCAATTTTTGTTATAAATACTTGCATAAATGCAATAATTCCTGAATATCTAGATTAAATTTTGTGAATAATTCATGGAGTATTTTGAATCAAATAGGGATATAACTAATCACAACTAAAGGATAAAAATTCCGAACACTCTGAAGCAGCCCTAAAAATACAAAAAAATTATATTTATATAATTATTTCTTCTATAAAACAGTGAAAACTGAGTGAGACAAGTGGCAAACAAGCTTCGAGCTCACATAGATTCTTCCTGAGAGCTCTAAATTCCTGTGTAAGGACACGTGATCGCGTATCTCTTAGGGGGTTTGACTAAAAAAGGCAAAGAAGTCATTTGTCTTTTGTCCATATATACCCTTTTTTTCTGGTAAATCCCTCAATTGTTTCTCCTTTCGTTTTCTTCTTCTATCAGAGATCTTGGAGCAACTGTAACAAATATAAATTATACTCGGGAGGAAATTAAACACAGAATAAATATGGGAAATGCCTGTTATTATTCGGTTGACAAGCTTTTATTATCCAGTCTGTTGTCAAAAAATTTGAAAGTTAGAATTTATAAAACAGTTATATTACCGGTTGTTCTGTATGGTTGTGAAACTTGGACTCTCACTTTAAGAGAGGAACATAGGTTAAGGGTGTTTGAGAATAAGGTGCTTAGGAAAATATTTGGGGCTAAGAGGGATGAAGTTACAGGAGAATGGAGAAAGTTACACAACACAGAACTGCACGCATTGTATTCTTCACCTGACATAATTAGAAACATTAAATCCAGACTTTTGAGATGGGCAGGGCATGTAGCACGTATGGACGAATCCAGAAATGCATATAAAGTGTTAGTTGGGAGGCCAGAGGGAAAAAGACCTTTAGGGAGGCCGAGACGTAGATGGAAAGATAATATTAAAATGGATTTGAAGGAGGTGGGATATGATGATAGAGAATGGATTAATCTTGCTCAGGATAAGGACCAATGGCGGGCTTATGTGAGGGCGGCAATGAACCTCCGGGTTCCTTAAGAGCCAGTAAGTAAGTAAGTAAGTATCAGAATCAACATAATAAAAAAGGACTAAATAATGAGAAAATTGCATTATCTTCTATTGAACTTCGGTTAGTCTCTAGATGTTCTATATTGTTGGGAACAAGATGGATAATTTCTAAGAGGGAGAGAGTTATTCAATTTAGATCTAATTTTATTTAATGACTTTGTACCTATAATAATCGTTCAAAAGTAACAGGAGTGCATTTTCACTGATTGACATGACAGATTGTTTGAAACTGATACATCATAATAAAGGTTTATTAGACATATTAAAGTAAATCGATTTTGTGTTACATATAAATAAATCACACAATGTGCGCTGAAATATAAAAAAATTGTTAGCAAAGTTTTATGAAACGAATAAATAAATCATTTTATGCATGTATAAATGAGTGAATGAATGCATAAATGAGTAAATAAAGAAACAAGAAAGCACGAAAAGACGCAAATATATGAATACATAAATAAACAATAAGTAAAAATATAAGTAAATGAGTAAGTAAATAAATAAATAACACAAATAAATACAAACAGAAAGAAAGAGTTAAATAAGTAAGGAAAGAAAGAAAGACATTAGTAAATAAGTAAAGTAAAGAACTAATAATTAAATACTTAAGAAAGTAAATGTTTACGTAAAACAGTAAGTAAATAAATAATCACAAATAAATGCATAAAGATATAAACAGTTAAATAAATAAGCAAATAAGTAATAAGGAAATAATTAACTAAATAAATATGTGCAAATAAATACACAAATAAATAGATAGATACAAAGTAAAATAAGTAAATAACTATTAAATAATTAAGTAAATATATAAGTAAATGAGTAAGTAAATAAATGAACAAATACAAATATGTATACAAAAAAGAAATGAAGAATTAAATAAATACATACATAAAGAAAGAAAGAAAGAAAGAAAGAAAGAAAGAAAGAAAGAAAGAAAGAAAGAAGGAAAAAGTAAATACGTAAGGAAATGAACAATTAAATGATTAAGTGAGTAAATAAATAAACAATCACAAATAAATACATAAAGAGATAAAGAGTTAAATAAATAAGGAAATAACTAATAAGAAAATAATTAAGTCAATAAATAGATATAAATACATAAAGAAATAAAGAGATACAGAGTTAAATAAGTAAATAAATAATACATAAATAATTAAGTGAATATATAAGTAAATGAGTTAGTAGGAGAGACTCGGCTAATTCCGCAATATCAAGAAGTAAATCTATCATATTTTTATCAAAATGTTTATTGAAAAATATTATCAAGGTACGTAGACATGGACGAAACCTTTCATTACCAGATGAGATTAAGAGACCTATTAAAATGCAAATATATTTAGTTGTACTGTACATACATTACAGTTGAAAACGAACTCTGGTAATTCCGCAACAGTGCGGATAAATCCGCTATACGACTTGGCTAATTCCGCAGTCGTAAATAATTATAAAATACATTATGAAAGTAACATAAAAGGAACAATTTATATGTAACAATGCTCACTTTCTTCACAGCTGTGTAGCAAAACACGAAAAACAGTCAAATTTCGATGTTTCACTGTATTGCCGACAGAGGTGTCGACCAATATCCTTGATTTTTTTTTCTATAGCACTGCAGAGGACATGCCTGCTGTTACGTTCACGCTATTGTAAAGCCGCAGTAAAATCATATATGCACTACTGCGGAATTACCCGTAGTGCGGAATTAGCCGACTTTCCCCTAAATAAATGAATAAACACATATATGTATACAAAAAGAAGTATATAATTAAATAAATTAATACATAAATAAGGAAAGAAAGAAGTAAATAAGTAAATAAATAAATAAAAATACGTAAAGACATAGAGATAAAGAGTTAAATAAATAAGTAAATGACTAGTAAGTAATTAGTCCACACCTGTGGAGTAACGGTCAGCGCGTCTGGCCGCGAAACCAGGTGGCCCGGATTCGAATCCCGGTCGGGGCAAGTTACCTGGTTGAGGTTCTTTCCGGGGTTTTCCCTCAACCCAATATGAGCAAATGCTGGGTAACTTTCGGTGCTGGGCTCCGGACTCATTTCACCGGCATTATCACCTTCATTTCATTCAGACGCTAAATAACCTAGATGTTGATTGCGTCGTAAAATAATCCAATAAAATAAAAAATAAGTAAATATATAAGTAAATTAGTAAGTAAATAAATGAATAAATAATACATTAAGAAATTGAGAGAAAGAGTTAAATAAATAAATAAATAAATAAATATGTAAATAATTAAGTAAATATATACGTAAATGGGAAGTAAATAAATGAATACAAATAAATACATAAATAACTATATAAATAAATAAAATAAATATATAAATACATAAATTTGTAAGTAGAAACACTTTTAATGTCAGATTTATTTCCGGGTGTATTAGAGTAATAGAAGCTTGGCATTTAAATTTGAATTAAACTATCCCCAGCACACAGCTGGTTGCTGGATATCCCTTAGAAACTTGTCAATAGGGACATAGCCAGCGCTGCGTTAACAGCCCTCATTACTTGCTAGGCTAACTGGAGGGGGTTCGCTTATTGCCGCTGTTAATATCGACCCAGTTTATTAACTACAAGGCAGTCGCGGAGCGCCACTCACGTATTTGTTCTGAGGGTTTTATAGTCCTTTTATCTTAAATCATGAATACCAATATCAACTGCTTCTTATACGGATTCAATCTACAGTTCTAGCGAATTCAAGGGTCCAAATACTACTATTACTTCTTCTTTACCTTTTTTACCGACTTACAAGTTGTAGGAGTTGTAGGAGTTGAAGGATTTATATGTGAGTCGACACTAGACATAGATAGGTGGGTAGGTGGGTAGATAGATAGATAGATAGATAGATAGATAGATAGATAGATAGATAGATAGATAGATAGATGGATGGATGGATGGATGGATGGATGGATGGATGGATGGATGGATGGATGGATGGATGGATGGATGGATGGATGGATGGATGGATGGATGGGTGGATGGGTGGGTGGGTGGGTGGGTGGGTGGGTGGGTGGGTGGGTGGGTGGGTGGGTGGGTGGGTGGGTGGATGGATGGATGGATGGATGGATGGATAGGTAGATAGGTAGATAGACAGACAGACAGACAGACAGACAGACAGACAGACAGACAGACAGATAGATAGATAGATTTTATTTAATAACAACATATACATAAAAACGTTACATTAAAATACCCCGAAAGAGCAAAGCTCGTGTTCGGGGACAGTTCCGTTACATAGATACACATACTTTGTAGACAAAATACTGAAGGAAAAAGCTCATATAAAGATGATAATAAAATTAGTAAATAATAATACTAGTAATAACTGAGTGAAAAAAGAGACGATGTTGAGATTGGTGGATTAATATTAAATTATTATTAGTAGTATAATTATTGCAGGTAATGTTGATATAGTAACCAAGATAAAATAGAAGAATAACTTAGATTATAAATAAACATGTTTTGTGTGAGATCGTGCGTATTTGCTTGTTTTCCGCACAGAACCAATACGCGGTAAGTGTGAAATACCACATTCAGTATTCCCAACCTAACACACATAAGAATTTCCCTCTTCTTACCGCTTAAGTGACATATTGATTTTACTGTTTTAGGCTTCTAACATATTATTTTTAGAGAGGTTCAATATAGTAATAATTATAAATTGGAAACTTACCACTGCAATTTCACCTAAATTGCACTGTTAATTATTGTTTTTAAATATTTGCAAAAATTAAGTAAACTCTACAACTCCACTAAAGTTACTGCATTCGTGATGCAAGTAACATTAAGGAAGCCGTGAAAAAATCAACAAGATTCCAGATGCCGATGTTATTACTGCAATATGTTATATAAATAATATTGTTAAAATATTAAAATGAAAAATAAATCATTACATAACCTTACCGTTTGTTTTAAGTTCGCATTTATAGACTGGGGGGAAAAAATACAGACGTATATCACGGCCTGCTGGAGTATAGTAAACACAGAAAAGATTTTAAACCAACAATGTTGAAGATAGATATTTTTGTTTTACAAATTTGCCGTCATTAAACAGAAACCAAGATGGAGATTTCATTGCAATTAATTAGAAATTCCTCTTTCAGGTATGTAATAAACGATCTTCGCACAAAATAATGTACGATACACGAGCGGTATGTTTTCTTTCAATTCTTGGAAATTAAAAAAGCTCAACTACGTTTCGCTTTTTCTTTTTTTTCCTCGAACATGAAAACTTCAACATACCGCTCTTGTAACGCATATTACTATTACAGTACATGGTACATAATATATATACAGGGAAGTCTGTCATATACATTATTTAATTCTAGATCTGAAAATTTCATTGCTTAAAGTAGTCAATTCTGGATGAAATTTTATTATCGAATTATATAGACGTGGACCATAATTTGTACTGTGTAGTAAAGGAGCAGATATGTAACATTTAGGTTCAACTAATTTAAGAATTTCATTTCGTCTTGTATTATGAGCATGTGGCTGAGCTACAATTTTTCATTCTATTTTTATGATAGAATTTCATTAAAGAATATTTATAAATTTGGTCAATTCTAAAAACATTCAATTCGGAATGGATCAAATTTGTTGGATAATCCAATCGCCTTTTCTAACAAATTTTGATTATACGTTTTTGTAACATATTTAGAGGAAAAAGAGCAGTTTTTGTAATGCCTCCCCAGCCAGTTATACCATATTGGATAACAGATTCAACTATAGCCAAATGAACCAAACGTAATACATGAGTAGACAAGTAATGGTGAAGGTTTACAATTTTGTAAATTTTTTACGTATCCTGTTACATAAAAAGGTGATTTGTCTATCCCATTTCAAGTGCTGATCAACAATAATTCCCAGGTATTTCACATCTACAGATTGTTTCAGGCAAGGGCATTTACAGGATGTAGAGAGTTTACAAAATGAGTTGTGGATTATTAATTTTAAATGAGAAAGTGATTTCAATTTGTTCAATCCAGAGACTGTTAAAGAAAATGGTACCAAAGTAGTTTTGGTTATATTCAGAGATAGCAAATTTGCATCAAGCCAGTTTTTTTTATCAAATTTATACCTACATTGGCATGTTTATAAGTGTCCTCCCAAGTTAAACCACTGAAAATCACCACCGTATCATCAGCGTAAGAATAACAGGAGCCATTATGTACTTTCAAATCAATGTTTAATAAATCATTAATATATATTGAAAATAGAATAGGAACTAAAATTGTTACCTGAGGGACACCTATATCAATATTTACATTTTCACTGATATTATCATCAATTTTGGTTACCTGAGTTCTTTTGTTTAAGTATGATTGAAATAACTTATGCGCAATACCTCTGACTCCTATATCAAATAATTTGTTCAGAAGTAAACGATGGTTAACCGTGTCAAAAGCTTTCCTTAAATCCAAGAAAATCCCTAAACATTTAGAACCGTTATCCAACTCCTGCATAATTTTACCAGTGACTTCAATAATTGCGCCTTCCGTAGATAATTTATTTCTGAAACCATACTGATGTTTGGACAGAATATCCACACATTGCGGGCCTCCCAGGTTGTGGGCTTGACACAACGCAAGGACACCGCGGAGACATCACAGGACAGCCGCTAGATACAAGGACTTAGCATATGAATCTCTGGTTCTACAGCTAATAGAATATAGGGCGGTATCCTGTGATTCATATAGAGTAGAGCAAAATAAATACGGCGGAAAAGTTGACAAGGAAGAAGGGTGCGAAAAAGTCCATGAAGTGGGTGACTAAGTGGAAAAAATCGAGGCTCCGTGCACTGTTTCAGTCGTATATAATATGTCGTATTGTCATAGGGCGTGAAGAGAGATAGGGGATCGAACTGAAAAACACTTAAGTAGGCCCTATCACTCAAAGGGCAGATCACAATCACAAGATTAAAAGTAAAAACAGAGGACCGATATAGGAGTTTTCGTTTCTAAATGGGACCACATAGACTGGAACCAACTATCTGCGGCGGCTTTTGAGGTTCCTCTGTTACAATTGATTATTTAAAAATAATTTAGATAGGCTGTTATAATAAGTATACCGGTACTAGTAGCCTTATTATAATTTATTATTATTATTATTATTATTATTATGATTATGATTATTATTCTGTATAGTTGTGAAACTTGGACTCTCACTCTGACAGAGGAACATAGGTTCAGGGTGTTTGAGAATAAGGTGCTAAGGAAAATATTTGTGGCTAAGCGGGATGAAGTTACAGGAGAATGGAGAAAGTTACACAACACAGAACTGCACGCATTGTATTCTTCACCTGACATAATTAGGAACATTAAATCCAGACGTTTGAGATGGGCAGGGCATGTAGCACGTATGGGCGAATCCAGAAATGCATATAGAGTGTTAGTTGGGAGACCGGAGGGAAAAAGACCTTTAGGGATGCCGAGACGTAGATGGGAGGATAATATTAAAATGGATTTGAGGGAGGTGGGGTATGATGATAGAGACTGGATTAATCTTGCACAGGATTGGGACCGCTGGCGGGCTTATGTGAGGGTGGCAATGAACCTTCGGGTTCCTTAAAAGCCATTTGTAAGTAAGTAAGTAAGTTATGATTATTATTATTATTATTATTATTATTACTAATATTATCATTAACTAAAAGGTATGTAAATATATGTAAAGATTATTTAATTACCTCGTCAGAATTTCATTTGGTTGAGAACCTTTTGCCAACCAGTCTGCTCTCAAATAAGCTACACATTAGAATTTATAAAGCAGTTATATTACCGTTTGTTTTGTATAGTTTTGAAACTTGGACTCTCACTTTGAGAGAGGAATAGAGGTTCAGGGCGTTAGAGAATAAGGTGCTTAGGAAAATGTTTGGGGTAAGAAGGATGGAGTTACAGAAAATGGAGAAAGTTACACAACGTAGAACTGCATACATTGTATTCTTCACCTGGCATAATTAGGAACATTAAATCCAGACGTTTGAGATGGGCAGGGCATGTAGTACGTATGGGCGAATCCAGAAATGCATATAGAGTGTTAGTTGGGAGAACGAAGGAAAAAAGATCTTTGGGGAGGCCGAGACTTAGATCGGAAAATAATATTAAAATGGATTTTAGGGAGGTGGGATATGATGGCAGGGACTGGATTAATCTTGCACAGGATAGGGACCAATGGCGGGCTTATGTGAGGGCGGCAATGAATCTCCGGGTTCTCTAAATGCCGTAAGTAAGTAATAGTTTCATATGTTGTGTTACCTTTCACTATGTTCTGCTTCGTGTTCTGATTTGATTCTGTTCATTGGAAGGATTAGTGCTGCGAAATGGTTTGGAAATAAATAAGCGCACTGTTGAAATGTTGAAGTATTTTGTAAATGTTGGAACTGTTTAATAAGTGTTGCAGTCGCCTTAAATTTTAACATATTCTTCAGCTTAGTGCTAAGGATTATTTGTGTTGTGTTTTTATATTTGTGTTGTGAGTCGTGTTTTATTGTGTTTTTGCACTTATTTTGTTTTATTTTTTTTGTATTTGTGTTACTGTTTTTAATTGTGTTATTGCTTTGCAATTGTATTATTATTTTGTAACTGTACTGTTTTATTTATTTTGTATTGTCGTGATATTTTGCGTTTTGTGCTTGTATTTTGTTGTGTTCTTTGTGTCGTGTTTTGTGTCTGAATTTGTGTGAATTGTGTTTGTTTCCCGTTGTATCCTGTCAACATTGAAACCGGGTATTTGTCCTTTCGTAATGCAATAAATTCATTCATTCATTCATTCATTCATTCATTCATTAAATTTACAGAAAATACAGAATTTTATGCAAATATATTTCAAATATTTTAAACTTATAACATTTATAAACCTATATCTTAAAACGAATAGAGAAAGAGAAAAAAGAATTGATGCTTTTTCATAGCTACACGTTTTCTTTCAAAAGACATAAACATTTCTGTCCGACATACTCAAGACTTGTGAATGTTGAAGAACAGCCCAGCGGAACTCTTCTGGAACGCCATTCTAACACTGTACGCATTTTCTGGACTGCGTACGGTTTTAGGGTGACCAGGAGGCTTCTTGCCGGCAGCTGATGCATTTCTTCGATGTACATAAATCCATTCAGGGTGGTTTAACAAGTTGAAACGTGCCCATTTCTTCCGATATGAAAGTGACGCCTAAAAACACGCTGTCTGTGTAGCCGAATCATTGTCCTTAAAAATGCTTCTATAGGAAAGACGCAATGTCCATTTAACAAAAATTCCACCAATGGTACTAATGGTACTAATTACTCGATTCATTGAACGATGTTATAATTATTACGTACTTACTTACTTACTTTCTTACTTACTTACTTACCGGCTTTTAAGGAACCCGGAGGTTCATTGCCGCCCTCTCATAAGCCCGCCATTGGTCCCTATCCTGAGCAAGAGTAATCCATTCTCTATCATATCCCATCTCCCTCAAATCCATTTTAATATTATATTCCCATCTATGTCTCGGCCTCCCTAAAGGTTTTTTTCCCTCCGGCCTCCCAACTAACACTCTATATGCATTTCTGGATTCGCCCATACGTACTACATGCCCTGCCCATCTAAAACGTCTGGATTTAATGTCCTAATTATGTCGGGCGAAGAATACAATGCGTGCAGTTCTGTGTTGTGTAACTTTCTCCATTCTCCTGTCACTTCATCCCTCTTAGCCCCAAATATTTTCCTAAGCACTTTATTCTCAAACACCCTTAACCTATGTTCTTCTCTCAAAGTGAGAGTCCAAGTTTCACAACCATAAAGAACAACCGGTAATATAACTGTTTTATAAATTCCAACTTTCACATTTTTTGACAGCAGACTGGATGATAAAAGCTTCTCAACCGAATAATAACACGCATTTCCCATATTTCTTCTGTTTTTAATTTCCTCCCGAGTATCATTTATATTTGTTACTGTTGCTCCAAGGTATTTGAACTTCTCCACCTCTTCAAAAGATAAATTTCCAATTTGTATATTTCCATTTCGTACAATATTCTCGTCACGAGCCATAATCATATACTCTGTCTTTTCGGGATTTACTTCCAAACCTATCTCTTTACTTGCTTCCAGTAAAATTCCCGTGTTTTCCCTAATCGTTTGTGGATTTTGTCCTAACATATTCACGTCATCCGCATAGACAAGCAGCTGATGTAACCCGTTCAATTCCAAACCCTCTCTGTTATCCTGGACCTTCCTAATGGCATATTCTAGGGCAAAGATAATTATTACGTAGTATAAAGAAATGTTGCCAAATTTTCAATCGCTTGTTTTTGCCCGACTTTGTACTTACGAGAGACGTGGAGAAAAAACCAAAGGAGTAAAATTCGATCCTGCGTATATCGGTGGTTATAGCACCCACTGCGTTGAACTGGGGGTCCTGGGTTTGATCCCGGTTGCCGAAGCGAATTTTTCTCCATTAATAAAAGATGGTAACTATAACAGCTAATTCTGTATTACCAAAAATTAATCTTTACATAGAAAACTATAAAAAAAAACCCAAGTCAGGATAATCAGTCTTTGGATTTGAACTCCGATGAACCCGAATACAAGGCAGTCATGCTAACCACACTACCACCATCATGTCACCACTATACTCGGTTCCATTCAGTTATAGATTCAATATTTCATTCATTCAGGCACTCCTTATTCAATTCATTGATTGTTCATTAATTCATGTCATCGCTTGTCCACGAGGTTTAAAGTTGATCGGTCACACCCTGTGCTGTAATTTCGAATCCAGTGAGCTCCCTCCTGTGCCACTGACGGACTGATGAGATCTCTCTCTTTTATTGGAGAACAGATAGATTTTTCTGTCACTCTGCACAGTTCCAAATGAAATGTGTAGCGAGCTTTCTAGGTTAAATTTATCCACTATCCCCTACTGCAGTGCACAGTGTTTCCTCTGCACAGAACTTTAGAGACGGCAGCATAGCTCCATCCGGCATGGGCTCAATGTATACGACAACACATCCTACAGACATGGTGCCCAGAATGCTAACTGCATATTTATATACTGTACAGGGAGTTCATAAAGTATGGATTCGTTTTGATGAAATAATGTGGAATTGTTAGGTATATAGTTCTATTTTATTAATGAATGTGAAGTGTGCACTGTAATTATTTAATACGTTTCAACATGCACACCTTGAATTTCGAAACAGTGTTCCCGACGTTCTGTTGTAGCTAGAAAAACTCTTCTTAATATATCTGGTGTAATGCTGTAGACAGCAGTTAGAACTCGATTTTTGAGAAGGTTAGTAACAGTCGTTTGATAAACTTTGGATTTGATAAATCCCCAAGTGATGAACTCTATGTTAAATCGGGTGAACGTGTTGGCTACAGTCTTTGCATACCCCTGCTTATTTACCTGACAGGAAAGACTTCATTCAAGTAGTCTCGAACAACGATTGCAAAGTAAGGAGATGACCATCCTGTTTAAAGAAAGCGGTATGAAAAAAGCGTTAGGGCAACGTTTCAGATGTGTAGCGTAGCTAACAGATATAAAATGGGTAGGAATGCGAAGGGGTGAGCTCATGAATTGGATACATGAAGGAGATAAGTGCGTGAATGTGTAGATTGTTGAAGAGGCGAATTGGGTACGTAAAAAGATGAGTGCATGAATGGATAGATGTTTGAAGAGTTCAGTTATTGAATGCGTGGGCACGTAAACATTTGAGTGCGTGAATGAGAGGTAAGTGGTGAGTGAGTGCGTGAATGAGTTGCTATGTAACGGAACAAGTGCGTAAGTGAGTGGGTACTTGAAGAGATGAGTAAGTGACCAAATGTATGAATGAATGTGTCCAAGAGTAAATGGATTTGTGAATAGACGAGAGTTCTGCAAATATCCGAATGAATCTATTGATGGACGATGAATGGATGTGTATACGGATGGATATAAGTATTTGAGGATGATCAGATATGTTGAGGATGATTAGATGTGTGTGCAAAACATTAGATGTGATTCAGGACACGTAGTGTATTTTAGAGCGGGTTAATATATTTGAAGAAGGATATATGTATTTCAGCACGTGAAGATGCGTTTGAGGACGAGTAGATGCATATGAAGACGAGTGTTTGAGTTTAAGGACATGAGAGGGCGAGTATGTTTGTTTGAAGTTGGGTAGTTGCGTTTAAAGACGGGTGATTGAGTATGAGGACTGTTAGATGGGTTTGGAGAAGTATATTATGATGTGTTAGAGCACGTGTATGTGTGTTTTTTAACGAGTAAATAAATTTGAGGTCGAAAGGATCAGTTTTAAGGCGGGTGAATTGTTTGAAGATGAATTGGTGCATAGATACGTTTGAGGAAGGGTATTTACGTTTGAGATCGGGTAGAAGAGTTTGAAGACGAGTAGATATGTTTGAGGAGGTTTAGATGTGTCTGAAGACAGGTAGATGTGTTTTAGAACGGATAAATGAGTTTGAGAATCGGTAGATGTCTTCGAGGACAGGTAGATGCTTTTTTCAAGAAGGGTAGATTTTTTAAGACTGGTAAATGTTTGAGGAAGGGTAGGTGCTTTTGATAACGTTGAACTTTTGAGGACGAATAGGTGTGTATAGGACGGGTAGATGCTTTTGAGTACGAGGAGACGCTTTTGAAGACGCGTAGATGCGTTTTGTGAAGAGGAAAAGTGTTTGCGGATGGGTAAACTGTTTGGACTCGACCAGTTGTGTTTTTGAGGATGGGTAGGTGATTTTAAGGACAGGAATATGTGTTTGGGGAGGAGTAGATATGTTTAGAACGGGAAAATATGTTTGAGTACGGGTAAGTGCATTTCAAGACCGGTAAATGTTTTAGGAAGGGTGTATGTGTTCAGGTATAGATAAATGTGTTTGAGGATGAGTATTTTTTTATGAATATTTATTAATAATGGTTCACAAAAAGTACATAAGCTTAATAAATTACAATTTATTAACATATAGGTACACGAATAGCAATTATACACAATAAATATTCATTTAATGCCTCATTTTCCATCCTATATCTATTTCAATTTATGTTGGCTTTAACTTGCACTTACGTCTAGTTTTTAGTGCAAGTTTCAACCAAGCGCGTTTATTTAAAACAAAAAAGGCCTTAAAGCTTATTTACATATTTAAATAAACAAGTGTACATCAATCTTTCCTATTGCTCTATTTATCCAATATTCATGTTTAATTTTCAGGTCTTATTTTACATAATAACTTATTATTTCAAATAGGTGAGCAGATGTCGACTTACTGTAAAGTTATCAGCTTGAGGATGAGTAAATAAATGTGTATAGATAAATGGATTTACGAACCGTGGAATGGTTGTGAGTACGGTAAATAGATGCATGAACTGTTGTACGGATATCCGAACGGCCGGACGGGTACGTGAATAAGTGAATTTTTTTATATTTAATTTAATGTAGCCATTTGGCTACGTAACAAACTGACTGATTTCGTATCTTACCTTCTTACTATCTAAATTGCAAATGAATCAACAAAATTGTATTATGACTTCAATATTATATTGTCGAATAAAGTGTTAATCAGAAGATGAAACCCCACTTGTGGGTGGTCAGACGAGTCAGACTTCGTAAACAGAATGTCAGGAAGTTCATCTTTAATCTGGAGGAGCAGAGAGACGCTCCAGTCCGCTATTGTGCTGAGCGTATCCTCTGTCGCGGAAACAATACGTACAACTTGGAACAAACAAGAAACAATACAGAAGCGAACAACGAGCGATTATTTTTGTTTTCCAGGAAATGAGAATTCGTTGCAGAAGTTCATTTTCTCTTCCCAAAGAGTCTTTCTGCAGAATAAGATTACCGCAGGATGATAATCCTTCGCCTTCGCCTTCGCCTACTCCTAAACAACTCCCGTACAAACTCGATATCAGAATCAATAATCTCCCCTCAGGACAAACTGTAGCACAGTAAGGTGTGACTTGCTGCTGTATTTCAGATATTGCCTCGCGTCTTGTCTAGTTAGCAAAATGCAACTTTGAAATTATGTGGACAAAACTTCAGGGATCGATTTTCGACATTCACTGTTATGGTACTTGTATTTGACTAGTAAATCAATCAATATCATTTATTACATAAACACATATAAGATATATTAAAAATGCATTGAAAACTATTATATAAAGAATGGACATAATAAATATTAAAACAAAAAAATTCAATTAAATTTATTAATGTGGTATCTTCTCTTGTCTGAAGCATAGGTTTTACGCTGTACTCAATTCACATATCGAGGGTACCTGTGTGTGCCACTGTGTGTCTGTTACTAGGAAAAATGGTCACGTGTAAATATCTAATTCAATAGAGTTCGAAATTATGACGCCACAACTTCTTTGACGTTTACAAAAAATGGATGTTCATTTAAATCGAGAAATAATTTTACAATAAACGAAATTATTTTTCATTTATGTATTGTGTATATACAGTATATATGTACACACACAAACAAACACACACACACACACACCTTTCCAGTGAACATTCCGCTTATTAAATTTTAAATAAAAAAACCCTATAACTATCGATAAAAAAGAAGAAAGGTGCAATGCATTAATACAGAGACGTATTGACGTAATGATCGGGATTCCATGAATCCCTTGTCAATTTTTGTCTTAAAAATCCATTGTCAATCTTTGTTTTAAGAATCCCTTGTCAATCTTTGTCTTAAGAAAACACTGTCAACTTTAGTCTTAAGACTCACCTGTCAATTTTTGTCTTAAAAATCCCCTGTCAGTCTTTATCTTAAGAATTTCTGTTAATTTTTGTCTAAGAATCCTCTGTCAATCTTTGTCTTAAAAATCCCCTGTCAGTCTTTATCTTAAGAATTTCTGTTAATTTTTTGTCTTAAGAATCCTCTGTCAATCTTTGTCTTAAAAATCTACTGTCAATCTTTGTCTTAAGAATCCCTTGTCAATCGTTGGCTTAAGAAAAACACTGTCAACTTTAGTCTTAAGTCTCACCTGTCAATTTTTGTCTTAAAAATCCCCTGTCAGTCTTTATCTTAAGAATTTCTGTTAATTTTTTTGTCTTAAGAATCCTCTGTCAATCTTTGTCTTAAAAATCCCCTGTCAATCTTTGTCTTAAAAATCCCCTGTCAATCTTTATCTTAAGAATCCCTTGTCAATCTTTGTCTTAAGAAAACACTGTTAACTTTAGTCTTAAGACTCACCTGTCAATTTTTGTCTTAAAAATCCTCTGTCAATCTTTGTCTTAAAAATCCCCTGTCAATCTTTGTCTTAAGAATCCCTTGTCAATATTTGTCTTAAGAAAACACTGTCAACATTAGTTTTAAGACTCACCTGTCAATTTTTGTCTTAAAATCCGTGTCAGTCTTTATCTTAAGGATTTCTGTTAATTTTTGTCTTAAGAAACCTCTGTCAATCTTTGTCTTAAAAATCCCCTGTCAATCTTTGTCTTAAGAATCCCCTGTGAATCTTTATCTTAAAACAAAGATTGACAGGGAATTTTTAAGAATCCCCTGTCAGTTTTGTCTTGAGAATCTCCTGTCGATTTTTGTCTTAAGAATCCCGAGTCAATTTTTGTCTTAAGAATCCCTGTCAAATTTTGTCTTAAGAATGCCCTGTCAATTTTTACCTTAAAAATCCCCAGTCATGTTCTGTCTTTAGAATCCCCTGTCACGTTTTGTCTTAAGACTCCCCTGTCAATCTTTGTCTTAAAAATCCCCTGTCAATCTTTGTCTTAAGAATCCCCTGTTAGTTTTTTCTTGATAATCTCCTGTCGATTTTTGTCTTAAGAATCCCCAGTCAATTTTTCTCTGTCAAATTTTGTCATAAGAATCCCCTGTCAATTTTTGTCTTAAGGGTCATCTGTCAATTTTTGTCTTAAGAATCTCCTGTCAATTTTTGTCTTAAAAATCCCATGTCACTTATATCTTAAAAATCCCCTATTACTTTTTGACTTAATTCTCTGTCAATTTTTGTCTTAAGAATCTCCTGTCAATTTTTGTCTTAAAAATCCCATGTCAATTGTATCTTAAAAATCCCCTATTACTTTTTGACTTAAGAATTCTCTGTCAATTTTTGTCTTAAGAATCTCCTGTCAATTTTTTGTCTTAAAAATCCCATATCACTTGTATGTTAAAAATCCCCTATTACTTTTTGACTTAAGAATTCTCTGTCAATTTTTGTCTTAAGAATCTCCTGTCAATTTTTCTCTTAAAAATCCCATGTCACTTGTATCTTAAAAATCCCCTATTACTTTTTGACTTAAGAATGCCCTATCAATTTTTACCTTAAAAATCCCCAGTCATGTTTTGTCTTAAAAATCCCATGTCACTTGTATCTTAAAAATCCCCTGTTACTTTTATTCTTAAGAATTCTCTGTCAATTTTTGTCTTAATAATCTCCTGTCAATTTTTGTCTTAAAAATCCCATGTCACTTGTATCTTAAAAATCCCCTATTACTTTTTGACTTAAGAATTCTCTGTCAATTTTTGTCTTAAGAATCTCCTGTCAATTTTTGTCTTAAAAATCCCATGTCACTTGTATCTTAAAAATCCCTTATTACTTTTTGACTTAAGAATTCTCTGTCAATTTTTGTCTTAATAATCTCCTGTCAATTTTTGTCTTAAAAATCCCATGTCACTTGTATCTTAAAAATCCCCTATTACTTTTTGACTTAAGAATTCTCTGTCAATTTTTGTCTTAAGAATCTCCTGTCAATTTTTGTCTTAAAAATCCCATGTCATTTGTATCTTAAAAATCCCCTATTACTTTTTGACTTAAGAATTCTCTGTCAATTTTTGTCTTAAGAATCTCCTGTCAATTTTTCTCTTAAAAATCCCATGTCACTTGTATCTTAAAAATCCCCTATTACTTTTTGACTTAAGAATTCTCTGTCAATTTTTGTCTTAATAATCTCCTGTCAATTTTTCTCTTAAAAATCCCATGTCACTTGTATCTTAAAAATCCCCTATTACTTTAATCTTAAGAATCCCCTGTCAATTTTTATCTTAAGAATCCCCTATCAAGTTTTGTCTTAAGAATCGTCTATCAAGTTTTGTCTTAATAATCCCCCAGTAATGTTTAGTGCTACAATTTTTATTAACACTAAGTTTTTGCTGGTTATTACATTTTTGTTTTGTTTATGCGTGCGTAAACTTCGAAAATTAGTTTTAACCTATCGCAGAAGTTTTCTTATTACGCATTCCCGCAATTTTATTCGTTAATAAACGACATGAATTTGCACTAAGAGACGGGAAATGTTTATTTAGACGCTTAGGAATTGCGTTATAGGCAATGAATAAACATTTCAATAGATTTCTGGGAAGCGGTGTTGCCCCCGACGACGCCGCCACGTGTTATCAGAATTAATGTCTGCCTATCCCGCTCCAAGGATGCTTTGTATTGTCGGAGAGAAAATAAAAGATGCAGGCCGCATGG
Organism: Periplaneta americana; assembly: GCF_040183065.1. Taxonomy (NCBI): domain Eukaryota; kingdom Metazoa; phylum Arthropoda; class Insecta; order Blattodea; family Blattidae; genus Periplaneta; species Periplaneta americana. Next base: position 26,516,121 of record NC_091124.1, on the reverse strand, counting down.
ATTATGCGGAAGCTCTGCTTTCCTCCCGCTGCTACTGTGTGGTATCGCTAATAACCTTCCTGTTAGTCAGTCAGTGAAAACCATATAAATTCATTATGAACTCTTAATGCACATGGATATATATTAGACCCCCCCGGGATACATTTCCTCGTGTTTTCAGCATATACACGTGGTGTAACTAATATGGCGTTTCCTACATGTTTCCTCCCCTCTGTTTGTCATGCTACCTTGTCGGCCGCAATCTCTGACAATTTGATTTCATAAATAAAATATACCTCCACTTTAAAACAACAGCTTTTGCGTAGTGATAAATGAAGAAACGGTAATTACTTGATGATGATGATAATATTATTATTATTATTATTATTATTATTATTATTATTATTATTATTATTATTATCACAGACCAAAAGTTTAGGCATTATGAATCATTAAAATAGGCAGGCAAAAAAGGCATTGTAAATAGCTAAAATACGCAATAAAAGGCAATTATAAAAACCTTGCACTAGACCAGTCTTGCGATGGGCACTAATAATTGCGAGCGAGAGCTATTTTATACCCTCTACGCCCGCGCGGAGCTCTTTTACCTGTAAACATTGCTAAAGGATGTAGAGATCTTAGAACACAGCGCATCATGACGGAACTGAAGCGCTTAAAGCTTTCAAGGAAGAGTGGAAGATACAATATTTATGCTTCGAACATGGTGATGAAGTCCAGTGTTTGTTGTGTAAAAAAATATCATTTCCAAAAAAAAAGCAACATAAAACGGCATTACGAGACGCAACATGAAGAGAGAAATAAATTGATTTCGGAATTGACATCGAAGGTAAATTAATTTACATTTGTGTCAGTAGATAGTATCTAGATTACTTTTATTTCTTTATTTTAAATGTATTTTGTTGATGTTTTATTTGTTGCTTGTTTCTGGATATTTACTTTTATTAGACTAGGTGCTTCTTTAATTTAGAAATAATATTTTATCTTTGATTGCACTTTAACTTATACTATTACTAAACTCAAAATGCTAATTCACTTTTATTCCAATAACTATTTTCAGGATTTTTAGCAAATATGAACTAAAATTTTGAAAACTTTGATGCAAGGAGCTTTTTTTAGTAACGTCAATATAAAATATACTTGAAAATATAATTTCAAAACTATTAGACCTAATTGCACCAAATTTTGTACAGATGATATTATATAGATCTGTTTATATAGTTTAAATTTCACAAATTTTCGCCGAAATTGTGGAAGTTTTAAAAGTCATACATGTCCCCTAAAATGATTGACCCCAAAAATTGCGATGGCTCTAAATATCTTAATTTAATCAATTTTTTTTTTCGTGTTACGTGCATCTCACAAATCACTCTAAGAAAACTCATTACATAATCACGACTGGAGAGTAAGGACTACATTTTCACAATCACACAATCAATATATTCTATTTCAATCAATATTGCCATTATTATTTTTTCAACAAATACTCAAAAGTACTTAGAGATCACACACGTCGAGCAGGTAGACCCTACTAGTTTCTCCTAACCAATAAAGTGAAGTATTTACATAATAAATAATTGCTTTTAACAATAAAATGGCTTACATAGAATTAACTTTCTCTTTTTGTTCCTAAAAAACCCTTCCCTTTGCGATTTGTTTATATATGTACATGTATATTAAATAACTGAGTAATTAGCCCTATTACATAGCCAGAAATTTAGTAACGCAAGTTATTGTAATAATTGTTGCCTTTATTCGCTGCATGTGCATGTACATCCCCGATGTCTACGTTACAGTGAATGCGCTATGCGCTCGTGATCAAAGTCGAGCTCTTCTACTATGATTGGGAGCTAATATCGTCTCATCCCTGCACTAGACCCAGAACCTTGCACTTTCCACAAAGGGATTTCGGCAGCAAGAAAAGCTTTACATAAGTCGAATGCAAATTGAGATTTTCGACTCGATGTTGCAATTACTGTTGGAAGCAAAGAAATCTTCCCAGTAGCCTTGGAAAGTGCATTTTTGTGTTTGGTTGTACTGATTTGTTGCGATATGAAAATATTTAACTATAATCGCGACACTGTTATTCCAGGCGTGGCTCCTCCTCTTTGCTTACGTCTTAGGAAGTGAAGGCTCTATAAAGTTTAGGTAGGTAGTATTGTTCGTCATTTTTGTTCTTTCGTTGCCGAGCTACCATACGAGGAATTTATTTGCCACACCGTTAAACATTATGATGTCGTAGCTCCTATGATAATAAATCAAACACACTGTAATTCAGCAAATAATTCAGCGGCAAATAACGTCTTCGTGTGCTTTCTGCGAACGCCAACGAAAGAGCCAAAATGGCGGGTGATTATATTAAGTATTTATCGAGCCTTAAGAAATTAATAACGTCTTCATCAGCGAATCAGAAGACGCACATGTTTAAATGCAGCCGACCTGCAACGCGATTGGCTGCCGGAAATTAGAGGGACGGGACTTTAGCTACAACAACGTCGCAATGAAAAGTGAAAGAAAAATAACGTTAGACCCGCACTCATTGTTGCCTTATCAAATAAACACAAGCGGCCTCATGGTTAACATGCCGCCATCATACAATAACGTGCGGTGTTCTTTTAAAACATAATTTTGCCGACCGATTGTTGCTCTGTAGGTTTCACTCTAAGCGTCACGTTGTCACGTCTACTTTCTCGATAAGAATAAGCACTAGATATATTGTTAAATAGCTATTTATACGAGTACGTTGACATTCTTAACTCTCAATTATAACCAGGCTTCGAGACTTTGGACCCGATACAAAGTTTACTGTGCATGCACTATAGGTTGTTGACTCGCTGCAGGTAGATAGAGATGTGTTGAAGTAACAACGTTGCTATTTAGAATAGAGTACGGTAGTATGGGGAAACACACATATGTAGCTACATTCTGAAAGTAAATATACATTACACAATGACAATGTCAAAAGAATGTGAAAAGCATTTATTCTCCCGTCTTTTATAAGCACTTGTGTTTAATTATACACAGTGTTAATGGTGGAAATAAGCATGTAGCAATTTTAATTTTTTTCATTTATCCTATTGGTCACCTTTTGGAAGTGCAGTTACAGTACCGAATTGCAATGTACTACAAGATACATTCTCAGTGTCTCAAACGTAAATCTTTTTCGGTTATCTGCCAAAGTTTGTACTGTAGAAAGCTGCGCTCTACGTCGCATGACGTGATAGGAGCAAAACGAAAAAACCTAACATCATTACAGTCTCTAAGAGACAGTCCTTTATTCTCGGGTGACTCTATGCCCACTAATTTGCTGTTTATGTTACACAATGTTCCATATTCATTATTATTACATAAAATTGATTTCCACTTCTGTTTTACACGTTCAGTAACCGATGTATTTGGTGTCTCATTAATTCTTTGCGTCATTTTCTAAATTAATTTGAGGGCTTCCCGCATCTTTTGCTCTGACTTTTCTAACCGTGTAATACTTTCAGACACAGTTTGAAAACGGGTTTGTATGAAAACCAAATTATTCGTCAGAACCTTCAAATCCAGAGCGTTTTTCTTTGCGTATTTGTTGGCATTCATTCTACAGCACTCCCATCCACTGTACGGTTTACCACTATAGTCAGTACGCTGTTATGCGGATTTCTCACTGAACTGCTCTATTGGGTCCGAAGTCTCGAAGCCTGATTATAACTCTTTAATAATAATTTTAATCACATACCTTAATGTTCGTCCTCAGCACTAGACATTGCAACCTCGGTTTTAGTCCACGTTGATTAGACAAGTATGTGTCATTTAATAATGGAAGCAGCTTATTGGTTGCAACATTGAAATTGAGGCGAGTGATTGGAGCGGCGACATAAGAAATTAAAAACAATAATACAATTAAATTTGAAAGACCTGCCGAATGTTACGCACGAGGCCGCTCAAAGACCTGCAGAATGTTAAGCATGAGACCGCGGCGATAATACCTAGATATGAAAGACGTGCAGTTGAACTTAGCCTACTTCTCTCCACAACTGACATGGAAAGAATAATAAATCTGTTTATATCTTCACTTGTTTATCCATTTCTCCGTTGTAGTGTGAGTGGGACCGTTCCTAGCTAAATCTAGTAGACAGAGTCCGATTATTTGCATAGACCTACAGTAAAGTTCTATTTCCCTGTCCAGAGTCTGAGTGGTTTTTTTCCCTAGCGATTGTGTCTCGTGACCAGTATATTGTACCGTTCAGAGGAACAGAGATTAAGGGTGTTTGAGAATAAGGTTCTTAGGAAAATATTTGGGGCTAAGAGGGATGAAGTTGCAGGAGAATAGAGAAAGTTACACAAGCAGAACTGCACGCATTGTAGTCTTCACCTGACATAATTAGGAACATTAAATCCAGACGTTTGAGATGGGCAGTGCACGTAGCGCGTATGGGCGAATCCAGAGTGTTCATTGGGAGGCCGTAGGGAATAAGACCTTTGGGAAGACAGAGACGTAGATGGAAGGATATTATTAAAATGGATTTGAGGGCGGTGGGATATGATGGTAGGGTAGGGATTGGATTAATCTGGCTCATGATAGGGACCGATGGCGGGCTTATGTGAGGACGGCAATGAACCTTCGGGTACCTTAAAAGCCATAAGTAAGTAAGGTTTTTTTTGTAGATTATTTTACGACGCTTTATTAACATCTAGGTTATTTAGCGTCTGAATGAGATGAAGGTGATATTGCCGGTGAAATGAGTCCGGGGTCCAATACCGAAAGTTACCCAGCATTTGCTCATATTGGGTTGAGGGGAAAACCCCGGAAAAAACCTCAACCTGGTAACTTGCCCCGACCGGGAATCGAACCCGGGCCACCTGGTTTCACGGCCAGACGCGCTAACCGTTACTCCACAGGTGTGGACAGTAAGTAAATAAATGCTTCAGAACGATATTATGGTGCAAAATTTGGGATAAATGATCACTTAATCTTTCCCCGTTTCCTTGTTTTTGTTTTAAATTTTATTTCTTTCTTTCCTCGCTTTCCCGTTGTCATTTTTGTCCTCTTTACTTCATTTATGCACAATGGAAATGTATTCTTTACACTCAGTATAAGACAATTCAATACTTTAAAACACCTAAAATAATAGCACTACCTCTTGCTCTGTTCAAATATATGGTTCCATTTTGCTATTCCTGAAATCTACTGTATGTCCTGTGGAGCTCTCTGTTTTGGTTGGTGGAGTTCTCGAATCACGAGACAGCGGCTGTGTTGTTGCTTTATAAACAGCTGCACCAACTGTCCTCCCACGGGCTCAGGGTTGCTTCAAGACAAATTTACTTCGACAGTATTAATAAGGCCCACAGGTCTGTTGCTGTTGCACTGTTAGCTTTAGATATGTGGCTCAATTTTGTCTGGAAATGTATTGTCCATTAAATGTCTGCTTGATAGTTAACATGTTGAGAAATGTAGAATTAAACCTGCTCTATGTTATACGTGTGGTCACAGTTACTGCCGATGGACAGACTTTATCACTCGCGTCGAGGGAATTTATGCTGCACCGAATGGCCAATATACTATATAAAGTTTCGCTTTTATATCTCGGCTACCACCTCCACCAGCCTGAGGTACATCGTGCTCTTCCTTTAAACACGGAATCATGTTTCCGTATAATATTAATAACTAAAAGGTTACAAATAATTAGTTTTATTCAAAATATATTTCACGACATTTTTTCCTTCATAATAGATTATAGCAGAAATTATTCACATCTCTAAACCAAGTATAACCACGAGGCGCGTCCATAAAGTAACTTTCCCACTCGTCCCACAGCTAGCAAATCATATGTTGCGTGAAGCGACTGCGTGTACGTGATAGAGTAAGTCCTGGCATGACGCATGCGCTAGCGGAACTTCCCGAGTGCTCTCAGTAGCTTCGTTGCATTGGTTGAAGATGGATGTTCCTATTCCAGCTCCCGCCGAGTGTGAAGTGCGCTCAGTGATAAAGTTTTTGAATGCACAGGGCGCCGATTGAAATTGATCGTCACCTGTGTAAGCAGATGGTGCGTTGCTGCTGTAGACAATTTTCAGCAGGACACCAAAATGTGCATGACGAGGAGCGCAGTGGGAGGCCAACCATCATCACTAGACTTCGTGGAATTGCCACACGCAGCATGCAATCAGGTTGCCGATGTACGATAGTATAGAAGAGGTGAGCGACCGCCCGGTCTCGTAGTATAAGCAGTTCATGTTAAGAGTTGTGACCGGCCCAAATAGATAGAGCAGCTACAGCTAATGTATACCTAAGTAAGCACTTGTTTTTGCATTACTGTGGTTGGAATAGTCAAAGCTTAACAATTGTTCAGTGAAGACAAGAATACAATCAAACATACTACAATGAGAGTGTTACTGTTCCAAACAATTGCCCCTGGAATACCCTTACCCCCGCAGCCAGTCTTGACCCGTTGGAAAACGTGGTTGGATGCTGTTAATTATTGTGCAGAACATAACGGCAAAATAATGGAGATAATTGATGCATTGGATAGCACAGACAGTTCCGCTGTTGCAGCTGTAAAATCATTATCTTCTGAACAGCTATTGGAAGATATTTTGTTCATTTATTCTAATTTTAAAATCGTGTCCAAAAGCATCACTCTGTTAGAATCGTCTAAACTACAACTCTCAGACGCCCTTAATATAGTGTATAAAGTATCACAAACCGTTATCCAAAATAACAATTCACCAATTTCAGAAAAAGTGAAATGTAAGTTGAGAAATGTTATTGCTAAAAATTCTGCCTATTCACAACTTCGTATTATAAATGATGTACTATCAGGTCACGACATGACGTCTGAAGTTGGTGTACTAAAAAGTAGTGACATCCCGTTCTTCAAATATGCACCTATTACATCATGTGATGTTCAACATACATTTTTCCAATATAAAAATTGTTTGAGGAGATTACTTTGCAGTCGCTCAAAATGTACGTAACTCTTTACTTCACTGCGCATATTCAAGGATGATGTGAACACCTTATACATTAAATTTTAAGAGTTAATATATCTCTCTACAAAATAATTGTGTATTTACATGTTTAGACATTTGCTATTTCAATGATCATTCATTATATTTCTTGAATGCAGGATACAGGTTTTATTGTAACCGCAGTATACTGCTCAGTGTTTACATCAGAGGCATACTCCACCCATTGCGCGTCCCCTTCTCATACGCATACCCCATGCGTAGTAAACCTTACGATTCTCGTGGTAATTCCACGAAGTCTAATCATCACAGACGACCTTGTGGAACAACGCATCATCTGCTTGCTCATGACGTTAGGCCCATAGACCTGGCACAGCTGACGATCAATTTCAATCGGCGCTATGCCCTGTGCATTCAAAAACTTTATCACTGATCGCACTTCACACGCGGCGGGAGCTGGAATAGTAGCGTCCATCTTCAACCAATACATCGACGCTACTGAGAGCACTCGGGAAGTTCCGCTAGCGCATGCGCCATGACAGGACATTACTCTATCACGTACACGCAGTCACTTCGCGCAACATATGGTTTGCTAGCTGTGGGACGAGTGGGAAAGTTACTTTATGGACGCGCCTCGTACCATTGAAATTTCATCTTATTTACCAATCAGTTTACTTACTGTTCTTTTAAAATTATTTGAGAAATTTATCTTTGTTCAACCATACCCATGTTAAGATAAGATTTATTTCTGTCATTAATCAAATACATGGACAATAATTAGGCATTGTCCAATAATGCATTAAAAAATTACAATTACATGCCAATCTGATTTTCAGGTATAGCTGCCTGTGAAACTGATTTGAATAATTTCTAGTCGTCTATGGTATCATGTTCAGAAATCTTCAAATTTTACAATCAGACATGAATTATCAAACATCGTTCTATACTTCGTTCCACAATGTCTGACAGGAGAAGTAAATATTGCCGGCAGAGGAGATAAGTATAATTGCTAATGAACCAATGGCAGAGGTCTCATTCCACGCTTGATTTGAAGTTGGGCGGTCTGAAGCTTTCTACCCCACTCAACTTCAAGACAAGAGTGAAATGAGACCTCTGCCATTGGTTGAACAGCAATTACATTTCTTTCCTTCTCTGCTGGCAATGTTTACTTCTGCCAGACATTATGGAACGAAGTATAGATGTGCTGCAAAAAACTTGGACACAAATTGATTATCGATTAAACATCATCAGAACAAGAAGAGACACGCATATAGAAACTGTACAACTCTGTAACTAAACCCCAAGATATTTTAATGTTACAAGGCATTAAAAAAAAGTATTCATTGATTTCGAAATAACAAATAAGTTCATTGCTTTCGAAATAAAACGTAAGTTCATTGCTTTCGAAATAAAAAATAAGTTAATTGGTTTCGAAATAAAAATAAGTTCATTACTTTCGAAATAAAAAATAAATTAATTGCTTTCCAAATAAAAAGTAAGTTCATTCCTTTCGAAATAAAAAATTAATTAATTGCTTTCGAAATAAAAAATTAATTAATTGCTTTCGAAATAAAAAGTAAGTTAATTGCTTCCGAAATAAAAAATTAATTAATTGCTTCCGAAATAAAAAGTAAGTTCATTGCTTTCGAAATAAAAAATAAATTAATTGGTTTCGAAATAAAAAGTAAGTTCATTGGTTTCGAAATAAAAAAATTAATTAATTTCTTTCGAAATAAAAAATTAATTAATTGCTTTCGAAATAAAAAGTAAGTTCATTGCTTTCGAAATAAAAAATTAATTAATTGCTTTCGAAATAAAAAGTTAGTTCATTGCTTTCGAAATAAAAAATACGTTCATTGCTTTCTAAATATAAAATACGTTCATTGGTCTCGAAATAAAAAATATGTTCATTAGTTTCGAATTTAGTAGTGCTGTTCTTTTTGTTACATTATTTTACTTACATGCTGCTTAACATGTATGGGAAACTTGACACAAGTCGTGCAAATATGTACTCTGCAAGACTTCCTACCCTCCTCTCAAATACGAGTATATCTTGAAAGTGGAGAAATTTACTTACATACTAATATTTTCAAACAAGCCGCCCAACGAAGTGAACTCCGAGTATTAAAATACGCGGGCGGGTCCTTCAGAAGAAGAGCGAATACAGACAAGTTAATGGACTTAATACAATTTGAAGGTGGATATGAAGAAGAGGCATTTTTATCCTGGAAATAGAGTTGTCATCCGAGGGCTCTCGGCTGTGTCAAAGAGAGGAAGAGAATTTCGGAGAGAAGAAGGAAGGGAGGAGAGGAGGACACACAGACAGACGGTCGGTTTTGTACATCCATCTGTAAGCCTTGAATGTCTTTCAGAGAGGAAATTGTTTTTGGAACGTCTGTCAGGAAATTGATTCTGCCGCCACCACACAGACTACCAGGCAGTGTTCTCTGTCACTCCTGAGTACACCGCCCACAACAACAGCCGCCACCGCCGACTAAGACACGTGGAAAAACCGTGCATCTCCTTTCTTAGTCATTTTAATATTCTAAAAAGTCATGTTAATAGTTATTGAAATGTTTTCCACACGTTGGTTGATTTAATCTACCTTCTATATATAATAATATACAGGGAGTAAACCATATAAACTGCCAAAATATACAGACAATACGTATCGATCTACTGAACAAAATGTCTAGTGAAACTTAATTATTTCTTATACTTCTGGGTCCTGGAGTATAGTATACTATACTTCATACCTGTATTTAGTTTCAAATTTGCCACTAGGCGGAATCGTTAGCGATCACTTCTTTTCTCTGCTTGTCAAGCCCCTGACAACTCTTGGGATTTACAGGAAGCACAAAAAGATCGATTCAATCATTGCAATGCGTGTTTCAACTATTTGTGAATTAAAATGGCGGCCAGCAACTCAACGCCAAAGCACCGTAGGATATGCTTTCGATGTAAGTACACAGTAAACGATATATTTTAAGGCTAAAAACAATTATGATATAAGATGTATATGCAGGGAACTGGAGTATAGTATAATATACCATCATTTGTGCCCTAACTGTAACCTGAAGAATTTTTTTCAGCATTTTTCGTTATTTCAGTGACTTTTTTGAAATGTAGAATTATATTGAACTTTAAAAGTGAAGTCGACCTGGTTGGCGAGTTGGTATAGCACTGGCCTTCTATGCCCAGGGTTGCGGGTTCGATGCCGGGCCAGGTCGATGGCATTTAAGTGTGCTTAAACGCGACAGGCTCATGTCAGTAGATTTACTGGCATGTAAAAGAACTCCTGCGTGACAAAATTCCGGCACATCCGGCGACGCTGATATAACCTCTGCAGTTGCGAGCGTCGTTAAATAAAACATAACATTTAACATTTAAATGTGAAACAAAAAATGTCTGAGTACTCGGGAGGTTATAATTTTATTTTTAGTTTGTAATGTACCATGTTTTTAAGATTGATAGTAGTGTAATTATTTGTTTACATTTCGACTGAACATGAATGTCATTGACAATGACTTTGCGCTCAACACATACCAATATACAACAGAGATAGAACAGTGTAGCGAACGGCTGTTTCAGCGTACGTAGCAGGCAAGTAAATAATGATTCTCTATTCTCTTTTTCGAAAACGTTAGACTCATAAAACTTTTTTTTCTGGGAAAACTTTAACAGATATAGAAAAACCTTATTTGACTTTATCGTTCAGTTACATATACTCTACCACCGATATTTTTGGCAGTTTATATCCTTTACGCCCTGTATAAAGAGAGAAAGTATTGAAACGATTTGGGTAATTCTTTCACCATTGTAGTTCTTCTAGATCAGACACCGATAAAAAAAATAATCGTGACTACTAGTAATAATGATGTCGCAGGAACAGCGAACTAAATTGTCTTTTCTTCACCCCTACAATTCCAGTACAAAAGCATCTATCAGTGACGGATTACTTCCTTAGATTTAGATAGCTTCTTTCTCAAGACCTACGTCTATTCGGAAACGTGTGTTAAGAGGTTAGGTATAGCTCACAGCAGTAAAGATTTTGAAAATATTCATCATTTTTTCCTCTATTACTGTATCTTGTACAATAATGAAAATTTGTATGTGTAAACCACTGTTCTTCTGCTATATGAAAAAATATTTTTTTTTCGATTTAAATAAAATTATTATTTTTTTCAGTGGCAGTTCACTGTACAGTGGTGAAGTTTTTCCCTCATAGCTCATAAACTTATCAACATTTTCATATTCTCTCTCTTTTATTTTATTGCTGAAACTCATATTTACAATATCATGTTCTTTCATCTACATTCCTTAATAAATAATATTTTTTTAATTTTTTTGTGTTAGAAGAAAATATTGATATTTGAACATTTTATAAACGAAATTATTTCTTTATCAGACACTCTATCATCAAAGGTAGAGGAGTGATCTTGCATAATATTGTTCATATGACATGTATGAATACAAACAAAAAATTTCATCACAGTATATTGTATAGTTTTTGAGTTATGTGGGAAACGCTTCATTACTGCACAGTGAACTGAATTTTGAAAAAAAAAAGAAATTAAATAATTTTTTTAAATCGTGAAAATATTTTTTTTCGTATTGCAGGACAATGTTTTAAACGTATCAATTTTCATTATTGTAAAGATACAGTAATGGAGAAAAAAGTGTTGAATATTTCCAAAATATTACTCCTGTAAGCTGTACCTAACCTCTTAAGGAAGAATTGGAGGAACAGTGTTATTGTTATGCACATTGTGATAATGTAAGATGCCTCGTGTGTTATAAAATACTAATAGGGATTTATAAATCAAACATCGAGCGACAAATGATACATATCTCATCACGAAATTATAGGTAAGCGTGGAATATATCAATGTATACAGGGTGTTTCAAAAATACGGGGCATAATTTCAGGTATGTATTTCCCACATGTAGGCAATCAAAATAGTTCATGTGTCCGGAAATGCTTCATTTCCGAGTTATGGCCTTCACAACATTGAAATTCACCGGAACTTTTTTCTTTCCGCAGGTCGTTGTCATTACAGAAGATGTTCAAAATGTCCACCTCCTGCTTGAATACAGACCTCACATCGATGTCTTATTGACCTGCGAACACGATCCCAAACTCCAGGAGTATTGCGTATGTCCTCAGATACGATAAGGATACAATTGATACTCTTTCAACAGTCTCCAGACAGTCGTATGAGGAACATTGACTTGCAACGCTACCCTTCGTGTGCTGAAAGAAGGAGTCATGTTCACAGCCTCCAGAATCTCCTCCTGTACTTCTGGAGTTGTAGATCTTGGTCGTCCCCTTCCCAAACCAGGAGAGTTAAATTTTCCATACTCGCACAGAAGGTAATGGAGACGTACAAAGTCTTCCGATCTGGACATTGTCTCTGTGGGTACCTCTCCTGGTACAAACGACGAGCCAGCGCAGCATTGCCGTCCGCCTTACCGTACATGAAGTGTATCTCTGCCAGCTCTTGATTTGAATACATGTCGCACAGTCTAACGCCTACACAACACTGAATGTAACCTTCGCCTCGGAATGAACTGTCAGAGTGCCCTCTTAATGTCTCCTTTGACGGCAACGACCTGCGGAAAGAAAAACTTTCCGGTGAATTTCAATGTTGTGAAGGCCATAACTCGGAAATAAAGCATTTCCGGAAACATGTTGTAATGAACTATTTTGATTGTCTACATGAGGGAAATACATACCTTAAATTATGCCCCGTATTTTTGAAACACTCTGTATAGTAGAAAACAAGGATAATTTTTTTTTTTGTCGTAGGACTGAACTGAGCGAACTAATTAAAAATTAAAAATGAAAACAAAAAGTTGCCGGTTCTGAAATATGATTAAACAAAATAACAGAGATTGTAAACTCCATGCCACTTATGTTATTGCTTTGAAAATCGCAAAATCAGTGAAGTGTTATAATGAAAGAGAGTTCATTAAGATATGTTTGAATAATGTTTCTAACATTAATTGTCCCGATGTTTTTAATGGTATGAAATTATCTCCACAGACAATAGAAACTAGGGTATTATACATTGAAACGATACCTAACCTAAAAATAAAATCAGAGATGCATCAGTTTATAGTCTATTCTCTCGCTTTAGAAAAAGTCTCAGATATTGATACAGTAAAACTAGGTAATTTTTATCTGCGAAGTTACAAATGATCTCTCCATACAATAATTATTTTGTTTGATATAATTTCACTTAAAATAAATACGGAGAAGAGTTAATGCAAGTATTAAAAAAATGTACAAGAAAGATATCTAAATATAAAGCAACTTGTTTCTGTAGTAACAGACAGGACTCAAATATGGTTCATTTAAAAAGTCTACTGAGTGGACTGAAGTGTTATTTAATAGAACTGGAAGTAGGTCTAAACAAAAACATAAAATCTTTCCATTGTATAATAATAATGGCTACGGCTTAAAGAACGTAGAAATTTTCATTCTCTTGTTCGCCTTTTCCAAGTCCTTCACACTTCTACACCTACCTACCTTGCCTCCCGTTTCAGTTACCTGTCATCATATCATAATCTCTTCACACGCACGCAAAATAGCCGCATACTAGCCATACCAAGACATAAGACATCATCGTATTCATCATCATACACAATCTCGCTCTCGCGCTTGTGGAATACCCTACCAAGTGACATCAGAGACTGTCGGAATTTAGTAGCGTTCAAAAGCAAACTTATTAAGCATTTTCTTACTGCGTAGAGTAGGTTTAATTTGTACTTAATCAATAAAAGAAATAATTCTCTTTTCTTAACTTTTACAATAAACTGTCTAGCTTTTATTAATCAGTTAATCTTTTAGTACTTTGATTTTTATTGTATATGTAAATTTAATATTAATTGTAATTATAATTGTAATTGTATTCTTAAGATTGTAGTTGTAATCCCCTGGTAGAGGGGAAGAGAAGGCCTGATGGCCTTATCTCTACCAGGTTAAATATATATATACCAAACTGGTATACATTTATTTAAAATTCTCTTTATAGAAAAAATATCTCGATTGCGGGTTTATGTGAGGACGGCAATGAACCTCCGGATTCCTTAAGACCGTTTGTAAGTAAATAAATTAGGGAGCAGTGGTCGGCAAAGATTACGTCATGTAAAATGCAGTCTGCAATACACAGTAAACGGACAGTAGGAGAGAGAGGATACCTAAACTGTTTAACATTGAATGAAAAGGAGAGGTAGATCATGCCTTACCTCTTCGCCCTGTTTCGGTATTAAGGGGTTGATTCGCGAATCACGAAATGTCGACAACTGTTGAAGAGGATATTCCCATAATTGTGTTATTTAGATCTCGATTCTTTTGTGGTGTCATTACACGTAAACAAATCATGCAACAAATAAGCTTATACTAATTTGGACAGAACTAGTGTTTCAACTACTATCTGTTTATCACGATGTTGTCTGTTATTTATTTTATTTATTAAATAGATTTCAAAAAGGCGTATGACTCGATTAAGAGAGAAGTTTTTTATAATATTCTTATTGAATGTGGTATCCCCAAGAAACTAGTTCCATTAATTAAAATGTGTCTTAGTGAAACTTACAGCAGAGTCCGTATAGGCCAGTTTCTATCTGATGCTTTTCCAATTCACTGCGGGATAAAGCAGGGAGATGCACTATCACTTTTACTTTTTAACTTCTCTCTGGAATATGCCATTAGGAAAGTTCAGGATAACACAGAGGGTTTGGAATTGAACGGGTTACATCAGCTTCTTGTCTATGCGGATGACGTGAATATGTTAGGAGAAAATCCACAAACGATTAGGGAAAACGCGGAAATTCTACTTGAAGCAAGTAAAGAGATAGGGTTGGAAGTAAATCCCGAAAAGACTAAGTATATGATTGTCTCGTGATCAGAATATTGTACGAAATGGAACCTTAAAAGTTAGTGATTTATACTTCGAAGAGGGGGAAAAATGCAAATATCTTGGAGCAACAGTAACAAATATAAATGACACTCGGGAGGAAATTAAACGCAGAATAAATATGGGAAATGCCTATTATTATTCGGTTGAGAAGCTTTTGTCATCCAGTCTGCTGTCAAAAAACCTGAAAGTTAGAATTTATAAAACAGTTATTTCACCGGTTCTTCTTTATGGTTGTGAAACTTGGACTCTCACTTTGAGAGAGGAACATAGGTTAAGGGTGTTTGAGAATAAGGTGCTTAGGAAAATATTTGGGGCTAAAAGGGATGAAGTTACAGGATAATGGAGAAAGTTACACAACATAGAACTGCACGCATTGTATTCTTCACCTGACATAATTAGGAACATTAAGTCCAGACGTTTGAGATGGGCAGGACATGTAGCACGTATGGGCGAATCTAGAAATGCATATAGAGTGTTAGTTGGGAGGCCGGAGGGAAAAAGACCTTTAGGGAGGCCGAGACGTAGATGGGAAGATAATATTAAAATGGATTTGAGGGAGGTGGGATATGATGATAGAGAATGGATTAATCTTGCTCAGGATAGGGACCAATGGCGGGCTTACGTGAGGGCGGCAATGAACCTCCGGGTTCCTTAAAAGCCAGTAAGTAAGTAAGTAAGTATTAATATATTTATATTTGAATTTATCTTTGTTATGTATACGTAAATCAGGATCATAAATTTGAGGAAATTTTTACGAAATAATAATTAGTTTATAAATGGTAAGAAAGTGTGATTACCATATATCATTTTTGAAACCTGAACCCAATAATGGAAAAATAAGTAAACGAAGCCCTTAAAGAAACAGACTTCTTGGCACACTCTTTATAAATAAGAAAACTTTTTTGGAAAAGCTTAAAAATAATTATATTTTACCCCCTATAGCTTTGTTATGCAGAGTGTCTTCATAAAATAAATATAGAAAAATTGCAAACAGTGTTCCAATCTTTTTCTTACCTTGTATAGTTCAGGTATGAAAGCACATATTTTGCTCTCTTTTGTTTCGAAGTTTAACTGAAAAAAAATATTGAAGGTTTATATGAATGAAATAGATGACTGATTCTAACACATTACTATATTACGATTTAGATGTGAAAACATATGTCTTATGTTTTTCTTCGTAAGTTGTAATTCATTGAAATGGTAAAGATTTATAGGAAACACACTGTATTTGCAACATTAAATTATGCAGTTCTCTGTATCGAGTCATAAATTCAACTCTGTGTTTAATAGCGCATCATTAGTAAATTTTATCAATTAAACGCAGAAATGCTAGTAATAAACTAATAAACTGAATTAATTCAACACAGAAATTTATCTCCTGATAAATTAAATATGAGAATCATACAGTAAGGATTAATTAAACATTTCTATGATTAATTTCGGTTCTAGAAATTTATGCTTTACTAAATTTCATGATCCATGCATTCTTATACATAATAACTTATCTTTTTACACTTGCATAACAGGATATTGAATAGATCATCACATGGAATGACAATCAGGCATATGCTCAGAATTAGAATTGTAATTTATATTTGTTGAAAAATGCTTATTGATCTATTTAAAAATAGAGCCCTGTTTTATAGAAAACTAAAATTCTTGAAAAGATGCCGTAGAATGTGGTGTGGCATTATAGAGATCGTTTAGAAATTAAAACTGCAACAAACTGAAGCAAGCAATCCCATGCAATAATGCACGTAGGAGTCATTGTACAGAGACATCATTTTGCTTTTACTAACATTTCCAATA
The DNA here is from genome assembly GCF_040183065.1 of Periplaneta americana. NCBI lineage: Eukaryota > Metazoa > Arthropoda > Insecta > Blattodea > Blattidae > Periplaneta > Periplaneta americana. The sequence continues at coordinate 26,499,439 of NC_091124.1, read as the reverse complement.
TTAACCTGACTATACCTTTGGATTAACGATTGAGAACCGGAAACACTGTTTACTACCCCCTTCCACGAACGGAGTTTGATGACACTAGTGTAAAATACAATACAAATAACTTTACTAGGTGTAGGAAGGAAGAAAAGTAGTGCATCCATTTACGTAAACTAGGAAATGTTACGATTTTGAGTTTGATCATTTTCGTCGGGTTCTCATTTAATCAAAATACAGTACAGTATTAATAATAAGTGTTTTTACTCATTAACTGAACTATCCAATCGGACATATTCATTATGCAATGTATATTATACTGTCTACAGCACGTTAGCATACAATATTTGCAGTGCATTTAAATTTAAAAAATAATCAAAATATGGATATTTAAACAAATTATTGAAAATGGTGGTTATTCTTTTGTGCATATTATCAATAACGTTTTCAAGCAAATCTTCTGAAATTGAATGTATGGTTTCTTGAATGTGATTGTTTAATTCTTCTATTGTTGTAGGATGTTTATCAACACAACTGTTTAACAGCAACCCCAAAGAAATAATGCAAAGCACTCAAATCAGGCATAGGTGAGCCGTAATCCTACGCCTGTTGAAATGATTCTGTGCCTACTCTATAACAGTGTACGTTACGTACTGTCACTTCTGCCCGATCAGCACATTTAAATTTACTCAGATATTCTATCTACTGTCCGTCCATGTGGTTATGTAGGAAGGTCTTAGAAAGGGGGGGGCAATCACGTGACAATTACTTACTTAACGAGGCTCTTTTATATTTAAATTATTTTAAATAGTTTTATAATATTACCTGGAAGTCAAATTCCTAACAGCAAATGTTTTCAGAAAAGAGCTAAGACAGCTCAGCCACCAGCCTTTACAGAGGAGCAAGCAGAAGCGGGTGGGGGAAACCGGAATGCGACGTAACTAAACGACGCACAGTAACTGTGCGAAAATATGATTCAGTAGTTCATGAATGCTCTTTCTTCACTGGAAAATGCGACCATATATGTGGAACGTACTATACTCACTCTGTACTGTTTACTATGACCGTAAGACAACTTTGACTGCATATGTGGCTTTGGTTGTGTGCGGAAGTTTGCTACTAGAAGGAGTGGGAGTGACGTATATTCAAAAAGTCGGGTACAATAAAAATTGAAGTAAAAATAAAATGGTGTCCCTGTACAATTAAGAAAGACAATTTATATTAATGTGTTAACTGACTACTAAATGCAGGTGTCCAAAAATTAGCAACATATCTTTAGGAATGTGTCCCTCATAATATGCAAGCAATGAAAATAGATTATATGTACATAACTGCTAAAAGATTGGAATCCGAGTTTCAAAACACGTGCTAACAGGAATATCTTCATCTCCCGCAGGTGGTTTCCTGCTACACAAGATACTGTTGAGCAGACTCTGGCATTTGTTTAATTAGCGATGGGGTTGTCATAATTACGACTATAAAACACGAACATTTTTCTTCAAAACATTCGGGATATTATCTAATACATTGTACCAATACATAAAATATTAACAGCGAAACTGAATATGTGATAAATTCATAATTCTAGTCTCATAATATCAATAAGTCTGATTAAGTGATTGAAAACATATACAGGACGTTAAAAAAGTGTCGCATATTTTCACAGGGTGTATAGGCATTCAACAAGGGAAACTCAGTGCTCAGAAACCAGCGGGCGTGACTGTCTCGCGCAGATGACGTATGCTACCGTTCCCAGCATGCTCTCACGCCTACTGCAGGAGGGTAAGAGGGGTTTGAATGCGCGCCGCGAGGAGTTCGAGCTGAGTTTTGCTTGTAGGATACCTATAGCATAGATCGAAACTAGAAAAAAAAGTTCCTATAAACATGTATCCGGAAACAAATATCTGTTCAGATATGGGTTATGCTGTATTGTGGCGTACGATCGTCATTCGTTTAAAAACACAAAACAATGGTGCATGTTTTGAGAGTGGATAACATCCCTCAGCAGAAGTAAACAGAGAATGTAGTAGTAAACAAAGCTCCAGGATACTACGGATACTACATTTTCACTTGTGTTAGTAACTACGTACAGTATTCAGTGGTGTAGGTTGTCTTTCTGTTTATGCACGACGGGATACCAGCCCATTTTCTACGCCTCGTACGACAGCAACTAACCCGGAGGTTTAATGGGCGATGGATTGGTCAAGGAGGTCCAGTAGCATGGCCTCTCCCATCACCTGACCTACTGTAAATCCTTTGCATTTCTCTCTATGACATTTAAATAAATTGGTGTGTGCCACACCCATTCGACAATGTCCAAACGTTACAGGAGCGTGTATCCAATAATTCATGTGAGCAAATAGAACAGCCAGCTGTGATCGCAAGAGTTCGTGATTCACTGAGAAGAAGGGCTGAAGCGTGTGTAACAATACGTGGTAACTACGTAGAGCAGTTTCTGTAGTGTCTACGTAATAGACAGGTGGCTATCGTAGGCCACAATATAGCATGGCCCATATCTCAATAGGTATTTGTTTGCGGACACATGTTTATATGAACTTTTTTGCTAGTTTCGAGCAATGGTGCCTCGTGTAAAAATATGCGACACTTTTTAAAACACCCTGTATAATATAAATTACGTCATTCATAATTACACTTGGTAAGAATGTACTTGCTTTACAAAATAAGTCTCTTCTTAGATGAAGTTATAGAAATTCACGCATGAAAAGAGTGAATTAACTTTAATTTGAAACAGTGATATTACTTTTTTTACTTGCAATCTGTTTATTTCAGGTGTCTAAATGATAATCATAAAACAAGTCATTCTCTCCATAGGTGCAGAAGTTCCTGGAGGACAGTACACAAATTATAAAACTTCTTTTCAAAATTGTTACGTTTCGTTTTTCTTTTAATTTGTTGGAAACTTCAAAACACAGATTTACAGCTTTTAGTCCTGTGTTAGAGTACCTTTCTTTTCCTTTCACTTTCTTCATATAAAAATTTGAGTACAAGTTTAACGAGCATGACCTTATCGACAAGCTTGACAATATTGGTGTCAGCATTAATATTATAAACGAGTGAATTTATAAACTCAGTCAATTTCTCAACACTACTCCAGAGGTAACTCATTACCTGAACCTACTTCAAACCAGGAAAACTCCTCAGCACCCCAAAACCTCTCTCACGTAGTTCCAGATTTATTTATTTATTTATTTATTTATTTATTTATTTATTTATTTATTTATTTATTTATGTGCTTATTTATTTGTTTATTTATTTATTTTATTTATTTATTTATTCACTTATTTATTTATGTATTTATATATGTATTTATTTATTTACTTATTTAGTTATTTATTTAAATTTTATTTATTTATTTATTCATTTAATCATTTATTTATTTATTTACTTATCTATTTATTCATTTATTCATTTATTTGCTTATTTATTCATTCATTTATTTACTTATTGATTTATTAATTCATTCATTCATTTATTTATTTACTTATTTATTTAATTTTATTTATTTATTTATTTATTTATTTATTTATTTTATTTATTTATTTTATTTATTTATTTATTTATTTATTTTATTTATTTATTTTGTTTATTTATATATTTATTTTACTTATTTATTTATTTATTTTATTTATTTATATATTTATTTTATTTATTTATTTATTTATTTATTTATTTCATTTATTTATATATTTATTTTATTTTATTTATTTGTTTATTTTATTTATTTATTTATTTATTTATTTATTTATTTATTTATTTAAATTTACAGTCTATGAACACATAAAGGTGCAAAAGACATTGTCTACATAACAAATAAAATACATAACATTAATATTTAATATTTATGATGTCACAATTGAATTCATTAAGATTATAATAAGACCTACTTATCAACTGTTCAGAAACCTTTTTTTTTTTTAAACAAGTTTCTGTTAAAAGCAAAAATAAAACGAGGAAATTTATTTGACACTTTCATTACAATCATCAAAAAATTCTATTTTGCTTTAGACAGTCTTGTCATGGACAAATGTATCTTTTTGTGCTGCTTTGTATCATAATTTTGTGAATAAAATACATACAATAAAATACAATAAAATCATTAAAATTTTCCTTTACAAATAATAATAAATCTAAATTATACAAACAAGTAACTGTCAATACCTTTTCATTTGAAAAAAGTGGTCTACAATGTTCATTATTTGAAAAATTAGTGATTATTCTTATTGCAGTTTTTTGCAACTTAAACACATTATTTATATGTGAACTACCCCTCCCCCGCACAAAAAATAATCCCATACTTAAAGGACTATTAAAATGCGCATAATAAGCAGTTTTTAATGTGTTTAAGGGAAGAAAATTCTTCAAGCTTTTTAACAGATGCAATATTCTGGACAATTTGATACATAAATGTTCAACATATATTTTTTCAAAGAACTGATCATAAAACTTAGAAATATTTTTTTTTCGAAATACGTTTTTTTATTTCACCTTCAGTGATCAATATCTCAATTTCTTGTTCAGCTGTATAGGGGTGAATTTATATTTGAATCGGTCATTTGTAAAACCACATGAGTTACAGAAAATAAGTTTCGACAAAAATATAAAAAACTACTTATAGTTAATGGATTTTCTGTTAGGTCTGTGAATTTTTTACAGGAGAACCATACATTAGTATATTTGACTACAAAATCATTGTATCTTAATTACCTCATTTCATATCACCTTACAAAATTTTTCAATTTCTTGGACTCATGTTGTTTTAACAAGTACAGACAATAACAACTCAAGTATCCTATTGCAATATGTGTTTTATTGTTTGTTGTAGTGTGAAATACATTATTATACAGTTTTCAATCAATTTATATTGTTATCTTTATTTCATATTCAAAATGATTCATATCATTCACAAATTAAATTCAAAATATCATACCCGAATTAAAAAAAGTTCTTCGCGAGTATTTCATTTTCATACCACTGTGTCAGACGTTTAATGGCAATGTATGAGTACAGACATATTATCTTTAGTTCACAATTAGAAAATAACATAAATTGCATATTATCCCTCCAAAAAAAAAACGTGCTTCTTGCTTTGGGACCTCTCTTCGAGGACTTTTTCTCTTTATATCATGCACTTCTACTAGTTCTTGAAGTCCACACCTGTGGAGTAACGGTCAGCGCGTCTGGCCGCGAAACCAGGTGGCCCGGGTTCGATTCCCGGTCGGGGCAAGTTACCTGGTTGAGGTTTTTTCGGGGTTTTCCCTCAACCCAAGATGAGCAAATGCTGGGTAACTTTCGGTGCTGGACCCCGGATTCATTTCACCGGCTTTGTCACCTTCATCTCATTCAGACGCTAAATAACCTGAGATGTTGATAAAGAGTCGTAAAATAACCTACTAAAATAAAAAAATAAAAAACTAGTCCTTGAAGGTAGACAGGTACACATCTTGTTCATTTTTGCTTTCAAATGACGTAGTTTTATTAAAATGTCTATTCTATCTGGTACAAGTACTTTCATAGAACACTGTCGATTATTTTTTCTTCTACAGAAATCCTTGGAACTACACTCACCATCCAACACCTTGACAAAGAAATGCATGATAGCAAATGTGTCACGGCTGCACATGCGTTAAAGCCACATGAGTCCGGGAGTCGTGTGGTTTTGAAAGAACTCAATATTTTAAGATTTTATAGATTGCTTAGTAATGATCGGACTCGTATTGTTTTGACTGGAAGCGATGCGTCTGTCCATAGTGCTTCCTATAGTACCGGTAACTCATTTTCGTAAAAATGTGGACTTATGTGGTTTTATAAATGAACGATTAATTTTTTCCTGGAGATGAGCTGCATAATCTGGACTGCGGTGCTCCGATCCTTGTTGATTCTTTTGCCGGTTCCACCACTGATCTTACCTCTTCCTTGCTAGCAACTAGTTCGGGGGTGGGGAACACATATGCATACACAAAGACATAGCCGGAAGATATGTCACTTAATGACTCATACAGGAAGAAGGACAAGAAGTCAGTTTGTATAAATTTAAATTAACGATGTCACGCAAAATGCAAATCTCCGGTCGTACGTACGGAAGATGATGATTTGCATGTTGCGTGACACTGTTTGTACATGTCTCTTTTCAAAAATAATTTCATGTAGGTACAGACACAGAAATAAAACTTGTAGCTCCCTTATTGTTTGTTTCGCTTACAACACATTGCGCATGTACAGTAAACAGGGTTCTCTTTATATACGCTACTTGTGGACAGTCGTGCGAAATTGTTGCCTACATACAGGCGGACTCCCATCGAGACTCGCTCCAAATTTTAATTCCGTATCTGTATAGTACTGGCAAAAAAAAAAAACCGGGCCGAACTTGTAGCTTGTTTCAGAGCCTTGTTCACTCCAGAGCACGATAGACTGGTAACTAAGACTTTCGTGGTTCGAATCCTGCCTGGAAAGGAAACATTTTTTTGTTCCTTATTCTAATTTATTCCCAATACTTTTCGATTGCTGGTAAAATTCATATTCTGGGAATACTAAGTTAATTAAGTAGTAAAATATCGCCGCAATCGAAAAGTATTGGGAATAAATTTGAATGAGGTACCAAAAAATGTTTCCTTCCCAGGCAGGATTCGAACCACGAAAGTTTTAGTTACCAGTCTATGTGCTCTGAGTGAACAAGGCTCTGAAATCAGCTACAAGAGTCGGCCCCGTTTTTTTGCCACTACTGTACATCTAACGTTCAGATTTGTAACAATAAAATTATCGTCTTTCTTATCTTTAAATACATAATGGGTAGTAAGAATAAAACTGAAGTACTTCCTCAAGGTTTGTACTTACGAGTATGAGCACTTCCTGTGACTATATACTCGTAACCACTAGAACACACTCATTTTCGTAAGAATAAAAACATTCTACCTAATGCGAATATATACTCATCTCAACAGCCTTCTTGATCATTTAAAAGTCAGTATATACTCATGTTATCTGTCCTCTTTGACCATATCGCACCGTGATGTTCAATTTTTTTTATGGAATTTCACATGCTGTAGTGATTTGTGTTTTGATTTTTGTAAATTTTGGTAAAGGATAAATAAATAGCTAACATGAGAGAGTAAATCAGAAAAGTGACGGTAATAAAATAGGAAACAAGAAAATAATGCTGAAAAATCGTCATTAACGAGATGTTGGGTGCAGATTACAATCCAATTCAAGATTTCCAGGAATGTTAATAGTATTTATTACGGAGCAGTTATACATATATATAATTTTGAAGTTACAAGTAATTACATTTTCGAATTCATATTTTATAAAATGAACTGCAATTGTTAATTATAATAATTGACAATACAGTCTAACCTTGTAATTTTATAGCCATTCGTGTTTTTTATGAAGAACAAATACGTACCAATATTTACATTCACTTTTGTGAAGCGTTAGAGGACTCTGATTTTTTTTCAATCCACATGTTCACGTATTTTTCTATATTTTTCCATGAGGCACTACATCGTTCATAATTCTGGTATTTTTTCAGACTTAACCTTAAACTGTACACAAATAAACAAATAGTAAGAGCTGAGCATGCTACAAACCATACTCAGAATAGCATGAGAACGAACTTATAAATATGAGAATACACTAGCTATTATTGTTATCAAACATGAGTATATATAAATTAAAATGTATCTCAGTGAAACGTACAGCAGAGTCCGTATAGGTCAATTTCTGTCAGATGCGTTTCCAATTCACAGTGGGCTAAAGCAAGGAGATGCACTATCACCTTTACTTTTTAACTTTGCTCTAGAATATGCCATTAGGAAAGTCCAGGATAACAGAGAGGGTTTGGAATTGAACGGGTTACATCAGCTGCTTGTCTACTGTATGCGGATGACGTGAATATGTTAGGAGAAAATACACAAACGATTAGGGAAAACGCGAAAATTTTACTGAAAGCAAGTAAAGAGATAGGTTTGGAAGTAAATCCCGAAAAGACAAAGTATATGATTATGTCTCGTGACCAGAATATTGTGCGAAATGGGAATATAAAAATTGGAAATTTATCTTTTGAAGAAGTGGAAAAATTCAAATACCTGGGAGCAACAGTAACAAATATAAATGACACTCGGGAGGAAATTAAACACAGAATAAATATGGGAAATTCCTGTTACTATTCGGTTGAGAATGTTTTATCATCCGGTCTGCTGTCAAAAATTCTGAAAGTTAAAATTTATAAAACAGTTATATTACCGATTGTTCTTTATGGTTGTGAAACTTGGACTCTCACTTTGAGAGAGGAACATAGGTTAAGGGTGTTTGAGAATAAGGTGCTTAGAAAAATATTTGGGGCTAAGAGGGATGAAGTTACAGGAGAATGGAGAAAGTTACACAACACAGAACTGCACGCATTGTATTGTTCACCTCACATAATTAGGAACATTAAATCCAGACGTTTGAGATGGGCAAGGCATGTAGCACGTATGGGCAAATCCAGAAATGCATATAGAGTGTTAGTTGGGAGGCCGGAGGGAAAAAGACCTTTTGAGGAGGCCGAGACGTAGATGGGGAGATAATATTAAAATGGATTTGATGGAGGTGGGGGTATGATGATAGAGACTGGATTAATCTTGCTCAGGATAGGGACCAATGGCGGGCTTATGTGAGGGCGGCAATGAACCTCCGGGTTCCTTAAAAGCCAGTAAGTAAGTAAGTAAGTAAGTAAGTAAACATGAGTATATACTCTGTACAAGATGGAGACTTGGGTATATTCTACTATGCTTCCATTTTATGAGTATGTAATAAAAAATGAGTAGTCACTCAAATGTTTTTATTCTTACTAGCAAGAGTGTTTACTAAAAAAAGTCCAGTATGTACTATATACTCATTTTTATTCTTATCACACAATATAAGTGCATTTTAAGGGGAGAGGATGGTATTTTTGATGAAAAATGACTGAATTTTCAAAAAAAAAAAAAACTTTAAAATACACTGTGATATGTGTGGATCGCCATTTTTAAACTTCCTGCATTATGGATATTTAAATCGCTCGCCCACTTTTATTGTTGTTTCCGGTAAATTAATTTTTCAATAATTGTTTTTTTTTCTTTAAAATACCCTTTGATATGTGTGGAATGCATTGCACAACATTTTGTGGGAATTTGTGCCCTTATCGGATGTTGAGACGTCATTTTTAAACTTCCTGCGCTATGGATTTTTAAATCACACGCCCGCTTTTATCGGTTTCCAGTAACTTCATTTTTTTTATACATTGCCAGACAAAATGAATATAATTTCTGAAATATTAAAGATACATGCATGAAATTTAGAACACACATTCTTTAGACCATTAGGAAACTTTTCTCTGTAACAGAATTTTGTTAATTGATTTTATTTAAAAAATACCTCTGTTTGTTTGCAAGAAAGGAAATCAGAAAATTGTTACTAAATTTTAATTGTTTATTTTACAAACGTAGGGAATAATATAATAATTCTGTTACAGACAGTTTGTAGAACATGCTTTTGCAAGTGCATTGCAAAAACTGTTTGAATCTATCTTTAAAAATGGTTTAGATATACGGTTTTAGTACAATCCTGCACTGGGTATATTTTTTTTCAAATTTGGGCCCCCAAATAATTTTTTTGTATAATTTTATTAGGTTGAGTTGCCACAGCTATGATCTCTCTACATACAAAAAATTAATAATGTACACCAAATAGGAAAAAAGTTTTAAAAAATACCATCCTCTCCCCTTAAGAAAAGTGCAAACATTCCTACTTGAATATTCCATGTTATGTATGCAAAGGTATTTGCTTAGGCGATTAGACTACGGTACCCCAATACGTTAGAAGGTAAATATCTAATATATTCTGATCACGTTACATATCTTGTTTAAAATATAGCTCCCATTCTTATTGCGTTCAGCAACTACATCCCTTTATGCCACTGTTATTGTTTCGAAGAGCTTACCGCAGGGTGCAACAAAAGTTGGGAAGTTAGTGCAAGGAATCCATTGACTGACGGAAGGATTTGGCCTTCCAACAAGAGAGACAGGTCCCCCATCTCTGTCTATACCTCTCTGTCTCTGTCTTGAAGCTTTATACCTTATTTCATATCGGAGGACGAGGCAACAGACACTGATTCCGGCCAACTCGCCTCTACAATCAAAGTTGTGTTTGTTTTTTATTGTCTTCGTATGTTTCCTCCCCACAAAGACAAGTCTTGAAAGCCTTTGGCAAAGTTCAAAGAAATCAAATAAAGAAGTACAACACAATGCGAGACGTGTCAAGGAATAAGAGTTCAAAGTCAGGATGAAGAGACTACGTGACACAGAAACAGTAAACACTGAACTGCTGACTGGACCTCTGTGCAGCTACTGTTACCTTATCTTCTGAGGTACGCATTGATGAAGCTTCCGACAAACTGTTTACTGTAGGTAACGCTGAAGTCTATTCGGACAGTTGCAGTATGCATTGTCAGTTAAACATTAAAGGAATTTCAGAAGAGACTGAAGATAGAGCCTGTGCAGATCCTTTAAGATTTGTGGTCCAGGACCCTCACATTAAATCAGTTACATTTTTGAGAACAGTGAGTTCTATCAGTATCAATTGTTGACAAAAGTGTTCCACTGCAAGATTAAATGATTGAGCATTTTGACCTTCTAAACGCTGACATAAATGATTGAGCGTTTTGACCTAGACGCTGACATAAATGATTGAGCATTTTGACCTTCTAGACGCTGACAAATGATTGAGCGTTTTGACCTAGACGCTGACATAAATGATTGACCATTTTGACTTTCTAGACGCTGACAAAAATGATTGAGCATTTTGACCTTCTTGACGCTGACATAAATGATTGAGCATTGTAACCTTCTAGACGCTGACATAAATGATTGAGCGTTTTGACTTTCTAGACGCTGACATAAATGATTGAACATTTTGAACTTCTAGGCGCTGACATAAATGATTGAGCGTTTTGACCTAGATGCTGACATAAATTATTGACCATTTTGACTTTCTAGACGCTGACATAAATGATTGAGCATTTTGACCTTCTTGACGCTGACATAAGTGATTGAGCGTTTTGACCTAGACGCTGACATAAATGATTGAGCATTTTGACTTTCTAGACGCTGACATGAATGATTGAGCATTTTGACCTTCTAGACGCTGACATAAATGATTGAGCATTGTAACCTTCTAGACGCTGACATAAATGATTGAGCGTTTTGACCTTCTAGACGCTGGCATAAATGATTGAGCATTTTGACTTTCTAGACGCTGACATAAAAGATTGAACATTTTGACCTTCTAGACGCTGACATAAATGATTGAGCATTTTGACCTTCTAGACGCTGACATAAATGATTGAGCGTTTTCACCTTCTAGATGCTGACATAAATGATTGAGCGTTTTGACCTAGACTCTGACATAAATGATTGAGCATTTTGACCTTCCAGACGCTGACATAAATGATTGAGCATTTTGACCTATATGCTGACATAAATGATTGAGCATTTTGACGTTCTAGACGCTGACAGCAATGGGGAAAAAAAGAAAGTGAATCTATGTTATAAACCTATTTGGATAGAAAGCTTTACTTTATTTAATGCGGAATTGATATTTCCCTCCCAGAGAAACAAAATGAACTGTATATGAGGAAACAAAATAAGGTTAAAAAGGATAGGGAAAGAAACTAAGGGTAAAGTAGAGAGGTAATGAAATTTAGTTAAGAGAAGAGAGGAAGATAATCTTAAGAAAAATAGGAAAGGATATTACGAGTAAGTTTATGACAAGAAAGAATTGAACACTTTGGATTCTAACATCTTTGAACCAGGAAGAGTAAAAAATAAAGTTAGGATTGGGAAGAGATGAAATGAAACATGTGACAAGAAAGAAACGAAAATAAATAAAGAACAGGAAAGAGATGAAAAGAAACATAGCACATGGAGGAAATGCAGAGAAACTTATGATGAGTAGATGGAGAGAAACTTAATACAAGGAGGAGATGTGGAGAAACTTAGGATAAGGAGTAGATTGAGAGAAACTTAGGATAAGGAGTAGACGGAGAGAATCTTAGGATAAGGAGTAGATGAAGTGAAACTTCGGATAAGGAGTAGATGGAGAGAAATTTAGGATAAAGAGTAGATGGAGAGAAATTTAGGGTAAAGTGTAGATGGAGAGTAACTTAGGATAAGGAGTAGATGGAGAGAAACTTAGGATAAGGAGTAGATGAAGTGAAACTTAATTCAAGGAGGAGATGGAGAGAAAGTTAAGACAAGAAGGATATAGAGAGGAACTTAGAACAAGAAAAAGACGGAAAAAATAGGATAAGGAGGAGACGGAAAGAAAATCAGGACAAGGAGGAGATAAGAGAAAAGTTTAATACCCGAAGTTAGATGAAATAATTAAAATTTAAAGTTGAAATTCAGAAAAAAAAAAATTAGTTAAAAGAAAAGAGAATTTATTGGTACCTAGCATAGATTCAGTTACGCCTACCATACATAATATACAGGATAAACCGTAAGTAATGGCATTAATTTCGGGGGGTTATTCTTTGAGATATTTCAAACAAGAATGTTTAATACAATTTTTCTCATTTTTGCTTCCTTTTCGAGATAAAAAATTGTTTTATATGAAACATTTTATAGCGTTTTTTGGGAAAGCCATTGACTTAATTCCCAATATGCTCATTCAGTTTAAAAAAAAAGTAGTGTATTATGATATTAAATGATTGTGCTTTAAATGTGCAGAAATTTGATCCGAAGAAATGTAATATTTTAAAATGTCTTTGCAGTACGAAAAGTTACATTTGTTTGGATGAAATTTCTTCACATTAAAAGAAAAAACTAAAATTATTTCAAAGATTTATTACCATAATACATTGCTATCTTAAATTGACTAAGCATATTGGGAATTTGGGAATTAAATCAATGGCTTTCCCAAAACATAGTATAAGATGTTTCATATGATACAATTTTTATCTCGAAAAGGAAGCAAAAACGAACAATTGGATACTTTAAAATAGAAAGGTGCAAAGTGCCAAAATCATAAAAAACGAAATTATTATGCAGAAAAGTGCAATGTGCCTAGGAGGATGATGTATGAAAGAGGCTACATCCACTTGTGTTTCTTAAGCGAGATATTTAGATGTTACGTTGCCAGCGCCATGCAGTTTCAGACGGTAAGCGCCCTCTTGAGCTGCATCATAGAATGCAATGGATCTTCAACAGGTCATGTTTGTGCCCAAAGTTACACACAGCGAAATGTTTTACAGATGTCAGCTTTCACGTTATAACTTTGGAGTTTGTGTATGTGATATAATGCAGTCTTACATGTGTATGTGGGATGAAAGCATCGCGAGTAGAGGTGCCAATGAGATCGCCTCGTGTGTACTAAAACTGATGAATATGGACATAACAAACAAGAAGAATCTAATAACTGTGCAGCTGAAAACAAAAATCGTGTAATGGTTTCCATGTGTCTCTTTTCAGTTGCCATTGGTTTATTTGAGCACATAGAACAACGTTTCCTTCTCAGCGGCCACAGTTTCTTGCAATGCGATTCTGATTTCGCGTTGACTGAAAAACGACAGGAAGTGACAAAAGCCTTCATTCCTAGTGACCTGCTTAAAATCGTACAAGACTCTAAAGTTGTAAAACCATTTCAAACCGTTTCAATGCTAGAGTCATATTTCCTTAATATGCAAGATGTTGCTGATCAACTAATTTCCATCAAGAACTTGAATATTTCTACGCATGTTGCATTCAGTATGATGCTAGTAAAGCAGGTAGTGTTTCTGTGAAACAGTCCCATGATAATGAAGCAGTGCATACCATTAAAGTGCTTAAAAAGGGGGGGGGAACATGAAAGATGTGCAGTCAGCATTGTTTCAAGTTAAAGCATAAAAATAGGGAAATTACTGAAGAAAAGAAGGGGGATCTACTAGCAATGACTCCCTATCTTCCAAATGAGGAGCATAGGCAGTTCTACAGGCAGATCTGTGAGTAAAAATTGCTCCAGAATAGGAAAAAATAGGTATTGAACTTTGCACCATTCTACTGCAACTGTACCCATTACTTAACCCTTTTCACAACCTGTATTATATAATTAACTATGGAGAAATAATGTCTCTATCCATTACTTAACCCTTTTCACAACCTGTATTATATAATTAAATATGGAGAAATAATGTCTCTACATACTATTATTAATGAGTAGACTTCGTTGAATTGCCACACGCAGCATGCAATCAGGTTGCCGATGTACGGTAGTATAGAGGAGGTGAGCGACCGCCCGGTCTCGTAGTATAAGCAGTTCATGTTAAGAGTTTGACCGGTCCAAATAGATAGAGCAGCTACAGCTAATGTATACCTAAGTAAGCACTTGTTTTTGCATTACTGTGGTTGGAATAGTCAAAGCTTAACAATTGTTCAGTGAAGACAAGAATACAATCAAACATACTACAATGAGAGTGTTACTGTTCCAAACAATTGCCCCTGGAATACCCTTACCCCCGCAGCCAGTCTTGACCCGTTGGAAAACGTGGTTGGATGCTGTTAATTATTATGCAGAACATTACGGCAAAATAATCGAGGTAATTGATGCATTGGACAGCACAGACAGTTCCGCTGTTGCAGCTGTAAAATCATTGCCTTCTGAACAGCTATTGGAAGATATTCTGTTCATTGATTCTGATTTTAAAATCATGTCCAAAAGCATCATTCTGTTAGAATCGTCTAAACTACAACTCTCAGAAGCCCTTAATATAGTGGATAAAGTATCATAAACCGTTATCCAAAATAACAATTCACTAATTTCAGAAAAAGTGAAATGTAAGTTCTGAAACATTATTGCTAAAAATTCTGTCTATTAACAACTTCGTATTATAAATTATGTACCATCAGGTCACGACAAGACACCTGAAGTTGGTGTACTAAAAAGTAGTGACTTTCCGTTCTTCAAATTTGTACGTATTACATCGTGTGATGTCGAACGTACATTTTCCCAAAATAAAAACTATTTAAGTGACCATCGGGGGAGGTTACTTTACAGTCGCTCAAAATGTACGTAACTTTTCACGCAATGCACTTATTCAAGGATGATGTGAGTATCTTACATTAAATTTTAAGAGTTAACATATCTCACTATTAAATAATTATGTATTTACATGTTTAGACATTTCCTACTTCAATTATCATTCATTATACAGGGACATCATTTTATTTTTACTTCAATTTTTATTCTACCTGAGTTTTTTAATGTACTTCACTCCCACCCCTTCTACTAAGGAAGTTCCAACTCCACAGAGAACTAAGACCGCAGATAGTAAGCAGTACTGAGTTACTGAGTATAGTACGTTCCAGAAATATGTTCGCGTTTTCCAGTGACGAAAGAGCTGTCAATATTGAATCATATTTTCGCACAGGTACTGTCCGTTTGCCTACGTCGCATCCCGATTTCCCCCACCTGCTTCTGCTCGCCCCTCTGTAATAGCTGGGCTGTTCTAGCTCTTTTCTGAAAACATTAATTTCTCTTAGGAATTGGGCGTTTACGTAATATTATACAGCTGTTTAATTTAACTTAAATAAAAGGGCCTCGTTAAGTAATTAACTGTGACGTGATTTCCTCCCTTTCTACAATCCTGCGGCATAACCACTTGGACGGACAGTAGATAGCATGTCTGAGTAATTTTATATTTTCGGGTCGGGCAGAAGTGAAGATTGAATTTACAGTACGTAGAGTAGGTACAGAATTATTTCAACATGAGTTACTAGTACGAAGGACGAAACTGGCAATTGGAATTAGATGCAATAGTCTATAGTGCGATAATATGCACAAAAGAACTGAAGTCTGTATCGAAATGAATGGCCACCATTTTCAAAATTGTGTTTAAATATTCATATTATGATTACTTTTCAATTTAACTTCTTTCTCTATATTGTACGCTAATGTGCTGTAGACAGTATAATATACACTGCATAATGCATACGTTCGCATGGATAACTCATTTCGTGAGTAAAAACACTTATTCTTAATACAGTACTGTACTTTGTTTAAAGAAAAACCTAATGAACATTATCAAACTCAAAATCGCGATATTTCCTAGTTTACGTAAATGGATGAACTACTTTTCTTCCTTCCTATACCTAGTAGAGTGATTTGTGTTTTACGCCAGTATCATCGAAATCCAGTCTTGGAGGGGGGAGCAAGCGGTGTTTCCGGTTCTCTAAAGGTATAGACAGGTTAATATTAAAAATGTTAGTAAAAATAAAATGATGTCCCTGTATTTCTAGAATGCAGAATACAGGTTTTATTGTAACCGCAGTATACTGCTCAGTGTTTACATTAGAGGAATACTCCATCCTTTGCAAGTCCCCTTTTCATACAATCTATACTGCGTGCGCAGTAAACTTTGCGATTCTCGTGGCAATTCCACGAAGTCTATTAATGAGTAAACACTGTACTATTGCTGTTTTCTATCAGTAAAAAAAAAATGACACAAATATGTGTACAATTATTCTTATAGCTACATTTTTTTATCTTGTCTCCAATGTTTCATTTTGGCACTTTGCACCCTTCTACTTTAAAGTATCCAATTGTATTAAACTTTCTGTTTGAAATGTCTCAAAGAATAGCCCCCTAAAATTAATAACATTACTTACATATCACTCTGTATTATTGCTTGAAGGCATTACATTTAATACATTAGAAAGATATAAACGAGGCTGTAAGGACGTTAGCAGAGCAGCTGAAATAACTGCAGAGAATGGGATTTCGTTTCATCAGCAAGTGCGGGTACAGATGTATGTGTGTATGTATGTATGTATGCGAGCTACTCTACTCGCCGTGTGATCGTCAAGCTGAAGGTATCGAAATCCGATGCAGTATATCTAGCGGTATCTTTCTCCATTTCACTTAGAGTAAGTAACTGGGCGAAATATCGATGCTAACTAAGTCGATATCTCGACTGTAGATGTTGTCCGAGTGTAGGAAAGAGAGTGACTTCCGAGGGGAGACGAAAAGGTCTGTTTTCATTCACCCCACTTCTTCCCCACATAAGAAACAACAATCAATGAATGAGGGAGAAGAATTCCACATGTTTGAAAGTCAGCCTTCGAACAAAAAATTGTCCTTCTCCCTTTAGAAAATAAACACGAAAGTTTCTATGTTTATTTTGAGTCAGAGACACGTATATAAATGATTGCGCGGGCCCTTTCTTATTTTAAGATTCCAGGACTTTTATTTGTAGGCGTATGAATTTCAATGCACCGCATTGTACCTCAAGGAACGTACACAGTAAAAAATTAAGCGAATTCAGGTTCGATATTTGTTAGTGAGTTTATATCCTTTGTCTTGAATTTCTGCTGTGTTGTTTCCAAGGAATGGTTTAGCTCACACATTACTAAAGAACGCATGAGAACGTCCAGTTTTTTACAGTTGATCCTGTCGTCATTGCGTTTGTGTAGTGTGCAGAAATTGGTTGTTTACATACTAATGATACGTTTCATATAATTTTCGACTGCTGATGATATCTTTTCTTACATTGATCCTGTAGATTTCTTCTTTCGGTTTGTATTTTCTATAACTTACATCGATTTGTCCAAAATTTCATTTTGTATTGGTACTTAAGAGTTCTTTTTTTCTGGACTAAACTTTTTCCTCTTTATTATTATTATTATTATTATTATTATTATTATTATTATTACCTTACTTACTTACTTATTTACTTACTTACTGGCTTTTAAGGAACCCGAAGGTTCATTGCCGCCCTTACATAAGCCCGCCATTGATCCCTATCCTGAGCAAGATTAATCCAGTCTCTACCATCATATCCCACCTCCCTCAAATCCATTTTAGTATTATCTTCCCATCTACGTCTCGGCCTCCCCAAAGGTCTTTTTTCCCTCCGGCCTCCCAACTAACACTCTATATGCATTTCTGGATTCGCCCATACGTGCTAAATGCCCTGCCCATCTCAGACGTCTGGATTTAATGTTCCTAATTAAGTCAGGTGAAGAATACAATGCGTGCAGCTCTGCGTTGTGTAACTTTCTCCATTCTCCTGTAACTTCATCCCTCTTAGCCCCAAATATTTTCCTAAGAACCTTATTCTCAAACACCCTTACCATTCTGAAGTACGATTAGTGAACTATGTTACTAGTCAGCGATATATGCAATGGAGGGGGAAAGGAACTGGCCAACCTACCACATTATCTCCTGGCTTATTTGCCTCATGCGTGATGTCTCATAAGTGACACCAATGAGATTCAAACCTGTCTTCTGACAGTTGATTAAACATTGACCCACGTCTGTGGTGCACTCTAGATAGCCTCTGACGAACTAAGTGTTGTACTCTTCTTGGCACTAGTGGCATCTAATAACCACATTCATAGACACTGGGCGTATAACCGCAAATTAAAGGCCCTGTCATGGCTGTCATTACACAAAATAATAATAATAATAATAATAATAATAATAATAATAATTATTATTATTATTATTATTATTATTACTATTATTATTATACCTACAAATGGCTTTTAAGGAACCCGCAGGTTCATTACCGCCCTCACATAAGCCCGCCCTCGCTCCCTATCCTGTGCAAGATTAATCCACTCTCTATCATCATATCCCACCTCCCTCAAATCCATTTTAATATTATCCTCCCATCTACCTCTCGACCTCCCCAAAGGTCTTTTTCCCTCCGGTCTCCCAACTAACACTCTATATGCATTTCTGGATTCGCTCATACGTGCTACATGTCCTGCCCAAATAATAATAATAATAATAATAATAATAATAATAATAATAATAATAATAATAATAATTTTATTATTATTATTATTATTATAAATTATAAATTATTATAAATTAAGTAATTTTGGTCTCTCCACTAACTACGTTAATTGGTTTGAAAATTATTTAACAGATAGACAGTCTTGTGTTCGACTAGGTAATTTTCTCTCGGTTCCATTTAATAGTTTATGGGGAGTTCCTCAAGGGTCTACATTGGCACCTCTCCTATTTTTATTATTTATAGATGATATAAGTGAAAGAATAAGTTCTAGCTGCCTTTTATTTGCAGATGATCTCAAAATCTTTCGTAAAATTAATAGTTCGGTTGATTGTCAAATTCTTCAAAATGACATTAATTCAATTTCACAATAGTCTATTTAAAATGGAATGAAAATTAATCAATCCAAAACTTTTGTTATTTCCTTCTCACGGAAAACTATTTCCCTAAAATTTAATTATTCTCTTAGTAATGTCGTAATTACTAAGAAAGATTGTATTAGAGATCTTGGTGTCTTACTTGATTCAAAATTATATTTTCATGATCATGTGCAATATATTTATACCCATTCATTAAGAATGCTTGGTCTAATTAGATCTATAACTTATTATTTTTCTACTCCTATGTGTTTATTAATTTTATACTATACATTGGTTAGATCCAAGCTTGAATATGCATCTGTTGTATGGAACTCCATTACTTCCACTGACTCGGCTAAATTGGAGAATATTCAAAGAAAATTTATTTCCTTGTGTTCTTATAGATTTTTACCAAATTCCGATTATAACTATGAGATTAAATGCAAATATTTCAATTGCGGTAGTTTGTTTACCAGACGTCAGGATCTTGATTACTTATTTTTTTGTAAAGTCATTAAGGGTGATATTGATTGTGATTCTTTCATAAGCAATATCAGTCTTCGTATTCCTGCTAAGGGTTTAAGATTCCATAAATTGTTTTATAATAGGAATTCTAAATCTCTGTCTCCGGTCTGCAGATGTATTAAATATGCTAATTTGCATGGATTGAACTTGGATCCATTTAATGTGTAGTATATACTTTTCGAGTTTTATGCCAGTTTTATTAGTCTATTTATGCCATTGTTAGATATATATCATACTATTCTCGTCATTTGCATATCTTTGCAATATTAATTATATCATTTCTGTCTTCATTTATATGATTTCATTAATTCATTTGTAATACATTTTATTTAATTGCCATTATTTTTAATTATCTCACTGAACTAATTTTAATAATTATTATTTGTGCTATTTATTTTGTTGCATTTGGTCAATTGAGTAATGTAGAATATAATATTCATTGTATTTTCATCTCACTGCCATTTTCTATCATTCATTCTCATCATCATTTGTTGTTTTGATTCGTTTTGTACCTTGTGCTAAACTGTAATTGGCCTTGTGCTGTTGTTTCGCACATTAATATTCTAAATAAAATAAATAAATAAATTAGCAGTAGCAGCAGTAGTAAAGGTAAGGGTGTTCGAGAATAAGGTGCTTAGGAAAGTATTTGGGGCTAAGAGGGATGAAGTTACAAGAGAATGGAAGAAGTCACACAACGCAGAACTGCACGCATTGTGTTCTTCATCTGACATAATTAGGAACATTAAATCCAGAAGTTTAAGATAGGCAGGGCATGTAGCACGTATGAGTGAATCCAGAAATGCGTATAGAGTGTTAGTTGGGACACCTGAGGAAAAAATACTTTGGGGAGGCCGAGACGTAGATGGGAGGATAATATTATAATGGCTCTGTGGGAGCTGGGATATGATTGTAGGGACTGGATTAATCTTGCTCAGGATAGGGACCAATGGCGGGCTTATGTGAGAGCGGCAATGAACCTCCGGGTTCCTTAAAAGCCATTTGTAAGTAAGTAAGCAAGAACATACTGGATGTTCATTTCAAAGTGTGTTATGACGTCACTGTTGTGTGTCAGCGATTTCAAGCGAGTTTCAGCTTTTATGTCAGAGAAGTTGCCTGTTAATCAAGGCGTTCAATCTGAACTTGAGAACGTGTACGGTATAACTTGAATGTCGTAGCAACAGATGGCGGTCTGTAAAGTCTGTGTGCTACCATAACCTCTTTCGAACTGTGTTTTGCGCGGGCAAGTCGTACGCTGGGTATTTGTTATCATCGTTTGCGTACGGCAACATTCCACAACACAAATCAAAATGCTCCGTGTCCATGTTGACCGTCCAAGTTAATGTCAACAAATACGTAAGTAATCGTCTTAACCCTCTCCCCATATCCCGACAGTAAGAAAAAAAAACTCACTTCAGTACGTGTTTCCAAACAGTTCACATTCTTGCCACTACTGGCGTTACCGTACGTATCGGTTGGCACTCTTCAGAATGAACGCCGTACTTGTTAGGCAACTTCTCTCGCATTTAGGTAATACGCCTCTGCTGAAGTGTAGGAAGATTGAATTCTCTAGGCTCATCTGCTAGCCACATGACGACATACAGCGAGCCATGACACATTTTGAACTGAACACCCAGTAGTAGTAGTGGTGGTAGTACTGATAGTAGTACACTGTTATATTTTTATATCTGTTAGCTGCAAAATAAAATAACATAGAATGAATTGTATTCTTAAAAGACAGGTCGGAAGAAAAGAGAACATAGACGTGGAGAGGGGAAAATGTAGAAAAATATGAGGGAGGGGGGATGAAATAAAGTGGAAAGGAATACAAAGTAAAACAGATGAAGTCTGGAGACGAATAAGAGTCTGTGTTATATTTTGTCTGATGTTAAGTTTATAGTGAAAGAGATGTCTCTGGTTCTACTTCTATCACATTAGGTTCAAAATTATAAAACTAGGTGCCAACATAGCATCGTATTCTGCTAGCTAAATGACCGAAACGTTCGTTAGAATAATGATCTATGTTAGTCACACAGTGTAAGATAGAATTACTACCTAGTGCTCTTAAAACTAAATTTTGTTACTGTTGGGAGCATTTTTATTCACTATCGTTAAAAAGATAATAATATGGGTAATAATTACAGTATAAAGCTGAAATTTGGTAATTTACGTATTAATATTATTATGGAGGGGATTTTTATGTGCTAAAAAATTTAAATATATTTATTTTTAAGTGCTAAAAAGTATGAAAATATTTGCTAAAAATAAAAAATATATATTTTTTTAATATGACAAAAATACCTTACTTAGCTTGAAAAAAATGTTACTACGTACTCACCAATCACGCTTGAGAATCAGTTACTAGTAATTGTCCGAGAATTTCAGTGAACAACAAAGGTCATTTCCAAATTCTCCATCACAAATGCATGCCGATTATCTCTGAACAACGACTTATTCTGTGAAAACGATCTTTCCACATCACAAGACGTCAGACATGCATATTTAAAGAGAGGAATGTCACAAACACCTACACCGTCAATTTCACCTACAGGCACACCCTCCAATACTTGAGCAACTTTACACATTTTTTTATATCCACTGTTTTGCCGTGCATGCACACGTGAAGCAGCGGCAATGTGCTTGTTTCCAGACAAATGTTGGGTTACCTGGGAGCTCTGATCTGCACTTACTGATTTACCACATGGTTGGCAAAATAACACTTTTCCGTCGGTAGTAAAAATGTTTTTAAATTTATCTACATATTGCCGAAGACGCGATCTTAAACTCGATTTGATTTTAGGCATCTTAAGAGGGTAATATATACATGTCTTAACGTAAATAATGTTTCTAGCTACTGACTGACAATGTC
Organism: Periplaneta americana; assembly: GCF_040183065.1. NCBI lineage: Eukaryota > Metazoa > Arthropoda > Insecta > Blattodea > Blattidae > Periplaneta > Periplaneta americana. The sequence goes on along the minus strand of NC_091124.1, from coordinate 26,476,902 downwards.
AGAGAAAACCTTCCTATAGCGACGCCACTACATCTACACTACGCAGCTTATGCTTATGGTCCGATAGCGGGGAATCACAACAAGATGTATAGCCTCACTTCATAGGCATGAGCGAGAGGCGAGATATTTGTTTAAATTAAATAATGTTCATACAGGAGGTCTTATCTGTTGTGTTTCACAAACAAAGTGTGGAATGAAATCACCTTCAGCAACAATAAACATTCCTAATTATGTGTTGCAAGATCTCTCCTTCTTGTCCATGTTAATTTATTCTCTAATAATAATATTGATATGCTGCCCAGCAGTTCTCAGAACTTGAGGCGATATATATATATATATATATATATATATATATATATATATATATATATATATATATAATTTATTTCAAGAAATAGTCTGCCCAGGCATCCTGGGTTGCCAAAAACACAGAATAACACACATATAAGAATAGTAATGATTACAGTAAGATAGATGAGCCAAATTTAAATGTGAACTAGGAGCTTAAGTTTAAGAAATAATAAATTTGTACATATATTTGTAACAATCACACACTAACGAATAGAAAAGGGGGGGGGTATTATGATATTCCGTATAAATGATTTTTCAGAATTGCCACAGACCCTTTAATGGTTGAAGTAATTATTTTTGGAATGATGTCATGGATTCCAAATGTTTTGATAGTGTTTACAGTTGATCGTGGGATGGTGCCCCTCGCTCCGATCATTAAACCATGTACTTCCCAGGTGCCTTCCATCTGATATTTTTCTCGAAAATACGGAATAGTAGGCTCATAAATTTGTTGTTTTTCTTTGTTGACCTCGGATACATAAAAATAAAATGGATCACGGATACATCACACAACGCATACAAACATGAAGCAACCATGAATTCTTAAAAATATAACGTACTTCTGAATGATATAATTGATTTAGTTTTAAAATATTTCAAAGTTCTTGTAAAAAAAATTATTTAAGTAAAAAAAACTCCAAGATTTATGTGTTTATACTAGATTTCCTGAAAATATGTATTTACAAACATTTTTTGTGAAAATATGTGTTTTTATGTGAAATAAAATTCGGGTTTTAAACTTGAAACTTGCCATTCGGAATTTTTAACTTTATCAATTGTGTTTTATCACACGCTAGAAATATATTTAATTACATAGAAATCCGCTCCTTAAATATTATTAGTAGTGACTGGCATAATTTTCGGAATCACAGGTTAAAATTTGTAGGATTTTCATATTTCAGGACTGAGCCCTCTTAAAAATGTTTAGAAGAGAAAAAAACGGAATACGGAGATAAAGAGGGGAAAGAAAAGCGAAACTGGTCGAGATGGAGAAATGTTTTAAGAAGGGGAGGAAATGGGAAGGAGGAAAGACATGAAAAACTAAATAGAAAAGGCGAAGGAAAGTATAACATTAGAATTGATATAGAGGCCTGCTCTTAGAAAGGAACCGGTTGATATAGAAACGAGATGCAGAAGTAAAGGAAAATGGGAGAAAAACGGAATAAGAAAAATAACTGGAAATGGAAACTCCTTCGGAATGACAAGTCCCAACTTCTTTCAAAGTACTTCTTGCCACTGAAGTCTGACCTCACCACAAACTTCGATGCGTTCGTCAGCTGATAGAGCACGCAGCGTGGTGGGGGGGGATATCAACATTCAGCGAGCAGTTGTCGCCGGAAGAGTCCGCATCAACGTCCCGATGAGTGATGCACGTGACACACGCTCCGGATGCTTCGAACCCGAGTCCCGCTATCGAAATGACTAACACATCAACGTGAAATATGAATCCGCTGCTATCTCAAATCGGAATCATGTTCAAACCTTCAGCGCACTGTCATCGGCTTCCCTTCCATATGATTATCACATCTGCCGCTCCCTGTGTGTACGCTGTATGTATTGCGTGCAGGATCTATACAGGACGTCCAGGTCCTGAATCAAATGCCAAATTGCAAGCCATTGATTGGTACAAGATCAGGATTTAATCTTGAAATTTTGTTTAATGTTGTGATGTTTCTGATTTAAAATCGATTATTAATTTAGGGGAGAGTCGGGTAGTATCGGACATCGGGTAATATCGGACAGTGAGTTTCTTTCATCTACCACACGATGATAGTACATGATTGACATGGCTACGTTTCTGTGATGTCGTATAGAGAAACGTAACCATGTCATTCAGGTACTTCCATATGGTGGTAGATGAAAGAAACGCTCTGTCCGATACTACCCGATGTCCGATACTACCCGACTCTCCCCTAAGGTTAGCTCTTGGATTAAATCTCCACAACTAGAGATTAATTGTGGCCCTGGCTAGTAAAAGGGCACATGGTCTTATTTACCTTTCCTCTGCTCGTCGGTTTAAATTATAAATTACACTGCCCCCCCCCCAAAAAACTTTTTGTCTGCTACTGAGGAAATTTCAAGTCTTCTATACTGAAATTGATGCTTTGATTCCAGATCTGTAATAAGATTTATCATAGCACGTTAGGTTTTTGACTTATGGGACTGTAACATTAATTGTAAATCTTACTATTCATTATATACCTGTACGTTAAGTCAGAGGTGTAAATTGAACTTACTTTATATATTCTTTCCAAAGTGTTATATTGTATTATTTTAAATACATTTATAAGCAGATATGCACTTACAATATGTAGTAAGCACTAAAAACTCTGCTTGAGACCTTTGCTTTTCCGCTTATGTTGGCATGTGGTTGATCGCTGTAGGAACCAGCAGAAATCACCCATCATGCCCGGACCGCATTGACCCTGGTACCTGGATTCCATCGTTGATATGTCCTGATAGAACGTCTCACCATGTTCGTCACTCACAGCTCTGAGATTTGATGGAAAAAGTCAAGGTGTGAATGAAGGAAGTGCATTTTTAAAGACATGCGACAACCTAGATTCTGAAATTCTCTAAGCATGTTACATACTAGTTCAGTATAATTATCAGCTCGATAATTTCCTAAAAATCCTCGCTGACACTAGTACAAATATGGCCCAAGCTTCGAGTTTAAGAACACTCAGTTTTGACCTGAACGTAGTTCACACATCATAATATTGAAAATTATAATTGTTATTGAGTTAAATTTGCACCAATGTGAAGTCAGGGGTGGTTGAAATATTATTATTATAATGGGTTAAATTTGCATTGTTGTGAATCTAGCGATTGTTGTCAATTACTGTAATGAGTTAAATTTTCACTATTGTGAAATCAGCGGCAGTTCCAATTATTATGAGTTAAATTTGCATTGTTGGGAATCTAGCGATGGTTGTCAATTATTATACTGAGTTAAATTTGCACTGCTGTGAAATCAGCTATGGTTCCAATTATTATGAGTTAAATTTGCATTGTTGGGAATCTAGCGATGGTTGTCAATTATTATAATGAGTAAAATTTGCACTGTTGTGAAATCAGCTATTGTTCCAATTATTATGAGTTAAATTTGCATTGTTGTGAATCTAGCGATGGTTGTCAATTATTATAATGAGTTAAATTTGCACTACTGTGAAATCAGCGGTGGTTCCAATTATTATGAGTTAAATTTGCATTGTTGTGAAGCTAGCAATAGTTGTCAATTCTTATAATGAGTTAAATTTGCACTATTGTGAAATCAGCGGTGGTTCCAATTATTATGAGTTAAATTTGCATTGTTGTGAAGCTAGCGATGGTTGTCAATTATTATGAGTTAAATTTGCATTGTTGTGAATCTAGCGATGGTTGTCAATTATTATAATGAGTTAAATTTGCACTATTGTGAAATCAGCGGTGGTTCCAATTATTATGAGTTAAATTTGCATTGTTGTGAAGCTAGCAATAGTTGTCAATTCTTATAATGAGTTAAATTTGCACTATTGTGAAATCAGCGGTGGTTCCAATTATTATGAGTTAAATTTGCATTGTTGTGAAGCTAGCGATGGTTGTCAATTATTATGAGTTAAATTTGCATTGTTGTGAATCTAGCGATGGTTGTCAATTATTATAATGAGTTAAATTTGCACTATTGTGAAACCAGCGATGGTTCCAATTACTATGAGTTAAATTTGCATTGTTGTGAATCTTGATGGTCGTCAATTATTATAATGAGTTAAATTTGCAATATTGTGAAATCAGCGGTGGTTCCAATTATTATGAGTTAAATTTGCATTGTTGTGAAGCTAGTGATAGTTGTCAATTATTATAATGAGTTAAATTTGCACTATTGTGAAATCAGAGGTAGTTCCAATCATTATGAGTTAAATTTGCATTATTGTGAAATCAGCGGTGGTTCCAATTATTATGAGTTAAATTTGCATTGTTGTGAAGCTAGCGATAGTTGTCAGTTATTATAATGAGTTAAATTTTCACTATTGTGAATTCAGCTGTGGTTCCAATATTATTATGAGTTAAATTTGCATTGTTGTGAAGCTAGCGATAGTTGTCTATTATTATAATGAGTTAAATTTGCACTATTGTGAAATCAGCGGTGGTTCCAATTATTATGAGTTAAATTTGCATTGTTGTGAAGCTAGCGATGGTTGTCAATTATTATGAGTTAAATTTGCATTGTTGTGAATCTAGCGATGGTTGTCAATTATTATAATGAGTTAAATTTGCACTATTGTGAAACCAGCGATGGTTCCAATTACTATGAGTTAAATTTGCATTGTTGTGAATCTTGATGGTCGTCAATTATTATAATGAGTTAAATTTGCAATATTGTGAAATCAGCGGTGGTTCCAATTATTATGAGTTAAATTTGCATTGTTGTGAAGCTAGTGATAGTTGTCAATTATTATAATGAGTTAAATTTGCACTATTGTGAAATCAGAGGTAGTTCCAATCATTATGAGTTAAATTTGCATTATTGTGAAATCAGCGGTGGTTCCAATTATTATGAGTTAAATTTGCATTGTTGTGAAGCTAGCGATAGTTGTCAGTTATTATAATGAGTTAAATTTTCACTATTGTGAATTCAGCTGTGGTTCCAATATTATTATGAGTTAAATTTGCATTGTTGTGAAGCTAGCGATAGTTGTCTATTATTATAATGAGTTAAATTTGCACTATTGTGAAATCAGCGGTGGTTCCAATTATTATGAATTGAATTTTCATTGTTGAGAAAGTAGCGATGGTAGTCAGTTATTATAATGAATTAAATTTGTATTCCTGTGAAGTCAGCGATGGTTGCCAATTATTATAAGGAATTAAATTTGCATTGTTGTGAAGTCAGCGATGTGAATAAAACCCTTCACTGTTTGATCTATTGAAAACCTCCAGATATGTAGCTAATCGCTTACCTTATTATTTTTCCGTTCACGAAGATCGCGAAAACGTCATATTTAGCAGGAAAAACTCTGACTTCGCAAAAATTGCACTGGCCACTAAAGTTTAATATAATCTGCTTGTTATTAATAACGTACATTATTACTTCTCTGTGCGCATGCCTCGAGTCTTCGGAATAAATGATATTCTAATCTTGATAGTTCTTCACATAAAATATTAAGAATCCTTCCTTGAAATTGTCTTTCAGTTCACCAGAGAAATCTTGACATCTTCGTTCACTTTGCCTATGAGCCTCTCCCACAGTTGGGAACAACGCAGATTCAAATCCAAATCAAATGACATAAACCACAACTCATTGTGATGGAAAACTTCGCCGATTGGCGTTTATTGAATGGCTGTGGCTTTTGCGGTGGCGTTACGCTGCATAAATGTTTCATAAATAATTTCCTCCGTTAATTTGGGCTATAAATGGGGTCTGTAGTAGGGTAAGGTATATATATTTTTTTCATGTCACGTGGAAGTCTGTGTCCTGGGTTAAAATTTCGTCTCGGGCATGAACATGGATTTTTTTTTTCTTTGACAATATGGTGTTCTATTTTGTCTCAGTTGTAGGCTATATTTGAGTCACTCGTATTGAAAATCACTAGAGTTTCGCTTTTTTTTTTGTAATACCCAAGAATGGATCAAAAGCCGATTCCAGTAGGTTATTTTACGACGCTTTATCAACATCTAAGGTTATTTAGCGTCTGAATGAGATGAAGGTGATAATGCCGGTGAAATGAGCCCGGGGTCCAGCACCGAAAGTTACCCAGCATTTGCTCATATTGGGTTGAGGGAAAACCCCGGAAAAAACCTAAACCAGGTAACTTGCCCCGACCGGGAATCGAACCCGGGCCACCTGATTTCGTGGCCAGACGCGCTGACAGTTACTCCACAGGTGTGGACCTCAAAAGCCGACTTTGAAGGAGTATTGTAATGTTTTTTTTGACGTGAATACGTTTTTAAAACCAGAGTGACACATGGCTTACCAGAACGGAAACGGCGATGTAACGTTACAGGGTGATCCATTCCAGTACTATAGCCCGACCACTGATATTAAAACCTGCGCCACAAACCGGTGTTCGTTCGTGCGCAGGTTGTCATAGTGGGGGTCTGTTGTGTTACAGATGCGATCCCTGATCGACGTCTCGCAGCGAGTACGTTTTAAACTATTCGAAACAGCACTCGTGTCCGCGTCCAATCTTTTACTTTTCAATCAATTATTAATATTCAATTTCGACGTATTGTGTATAGTTGAAACAGATTTTAATTTATAATAATGGAAGGGAAACTAAATGTGCGCGGCTGGCTTTTGAAAAGTGACGCACGTAAAATTATTTATAACGTTGAGAAGTATTTACAGCTTACAGCAGTAAATTTTTTGGAAATATTCAACATTTTTTTCCTCCATTACTGTATCTTCAACAATAATGAAAATTGGTATGTGTAAAGCTCTGTTCTTCTGCTATGTTAAAAAAAAATATTTTTAGGATTTTAAAAAATTATTTACATTTTTTTTTACAAATTAAAAATGGTGGCCGTTCACTGTACAGTGATGAAGCGTTTCCCTCATAATTCATACACTTTTTAACTTCATCATGTTCTCTCTCTTTTATTTTACTATTAAACCTCATGTTCACAATATAATGCTCTTTCAACTACATTCCTTAATAAATAATACTTTTTTATTTTGTTCTAGAAGAAAGTGCTGATACTTGACCGTTTTTTAAAATGAATTTATTTTTTATTAGACGATCTAACAAAGGTAGAGAAGTGATCTTGCATTATATTGTAGACATAACATACATAAATATACACAAAAATTTCATCACAGAATGTTGGATAGTTTTTTAGTTATGTGAGAAATGCTTCATCACTGCACAGTGAAATGAATTTTGAAAAAAAATTATAAATAATTTTTTTAAATAGTAAAAATATTTTTTTCATATAGCATAAGGACCGTGTTTTACACATACCAATTTTCGTTATTGTACAAGATACAGTAATGGAGGAAAAAATGTTGAATATTTACAAAATTTTACTGCTGTAAGATGTACCTAACCCCTTAAAAGAGATCAAAAAATGAATTTAAGTTCAAATATAATGTTGTCACATCAACAAGGAAGCTACGGGAGTTTCGGCCAACTTGATAAAAGACGTTTTGAGGAAGAGGCAGTGTCATTGTGTCAACACAGTTGGAGTCCGCTTAGTGTAACCCGGCCTAGCGAGCTGCTCGTATAGTGATGACGTCTCCCCCTCCATGGCCACGTGAGTATTGGAAAAGTCGAAGGTCTTTTTGTAGTTGGTCGAGCTATATAACTTAGTGGCTAATAACACGATTAAAATAAATGTGGTCTCGTTCGATCGGGTATACGACTACGATGCGAGCATGATTTTGAGTGGGAAGAAGTACTTTAAAAGAAGTTGGGACTTGTTTTCCTTATTCCGTTCTTCACCTATTTTCCTTTACTTCTTCTGCTCGTTTCTATATTAACCGGTTCCTTTCTAAGAGCAAACCTGTATATTTATTCTAATGTTACATTCTCCTTCGCCTCTTCTAGTTAGTTATTTATTTATTTCTTCCTTCCCTTTTCCTCCCCTTCTTAACATTTCTCCATCTCGGCCAGTTTTGTTTTCTTTCCTCTCTTTGTCTCCGTATTCCGTTTTTTTTCTCCTAATAATTTTTAAGAGGGCTCATTCCTGAAATATGAAATACTTACTTACTTACTTACTTACAAATGGCTTTTAAGGAACCCGAAGGTTCATTGCCGTCCTCACATAAGCCCGCCAGTAGTTGCTATCCTGTGCAAGATTAATCCAGTCTCTATCATCATACCCCACCTCCCTCAAATCCATTTTAATATTATCCTCCCATCTACGTCTCGGCATCCCTAAAGGTCTTTTTACCTCCGGTCTCCCAACTAACACTCTATATGCATTTCTGGATTCGCCCATACGTGCTACATGCCCTGCCCATCTCAAACGTCTGGATTTAATGTTCCTAATTATGTCAGGTGAAGAATACAATGCGTGCAGTTCTGTGTTGTGTAACTTTCTCCATTCTCCTGTAACTTCATCCCGCTTAGCCCCAAATATTTTCCTAAGCACCTTATTCTCAAACACCCTGAACCTATGTTCCTCTCTCAGAGTGAGAGTCCAAGTTTCACAACCATACAGAGGAACCGGTAATATAACTGTTTTATAAATTCTAACTTTCAGATTTTTGGACAGCAGACTGGATGATAAGAGCTTCTCAACCTAATAATAACACGCATTTCCCATATTTATTCTGCGCCTGAAATATGAAATAGTGTAATTTAAATATGTATTGTACTGATTAAGGCTGGTTGAGTGGAAGAGAAGGCCTCATGGCCTTAACTTGGCAGAGAAAATAAAACATTCTATTGTATTGTATTGTATTTTATTCTATTACGTAAGAATGTGGTAATGCACTATCTTAGACAAGGCTGTAACTCATAACATAACAAACTTAACTGTTTCAGAATGCAGAAAATATAGATGTAAAGATATTACCAACTTCGTGACTATTTTGTTTTGATTTAACGGTTAAATACGTTTGATATTGTGTTTGCACTTCAGGACTACACGGAGAATAGAACGTGAGTCTTTTTTTTTTTTTTTGGAAAACTTTCTGCTAATTGAGCTTGTTTCGGCCAGATTTCATAATTTCACTTTAATACATTTTTATTTTTGTACCTTGTTACTAACACTAGCTGTCGGCACACAAATAGATTTTTTAATTTCATTTGATGGAGAAATTAGCAGCGATATATCAGAATATGTCTAACGCCAGAATAATAAAAAAACTTTCTCTTAACAGAGGTATAAATATTAATTTCCCGCGACTATTTCACATGCTGTTATTTGCTGCATTTTAATACATGACAGGCTCAAGCTGAAATTCTAGGAAATACGGGTATGACCCAATTTTAACATTGAAGCAATATGCCAGCCTGTCGCCATGTTGTACCAAACTTTGCTGAAGAGTTATTTGTCTGTTTAGTACATTGTGTGACGACTGATAATAAAAGACGTACGTGAACAAATATCGTGAATTAAAAGCCATGATAGCGACTCCGTGTCTGTTGCAGCGAGATTGGATTTTTACTTGAGTGTCACGTAAGTGGGAAAGAAAGCATTCGAGGGTCATAAAATCTATCTTCTCTTTTCTATTTGTGATAATAAAAGTTAATTTATATAAATATAAGAATCAGAACTATATTTTTATTTACTATCGTTATCACTTTCAATTGAGTCCTCTAGAATCATTAACTCTCAACAAATTTTCAACGAGCATTCACTTCACAAACGGAATCAATACGCATCACAAAGCAACAGGGAACTGACACAATGCAATGCAACCGGAAGAACATACTGACATCAGAGTTACAGACAATTGCATGTTTTGTCTGCTTACAGCGCCATATTTACACCTGTTGGCGAGACTTGAAACTAATTGGTTTTTTTTTTTTGTATAAATCGCGAGCGCATTGGTTAATTAGCATATCTACGAGGTTCCTACGATCATTAGAGTCCGTTCTGTGCCACACTGAACGCCGTCAGTTTAATTATAACCACCCTGTATTATTAATTATAATCGTAACTATAGATTTGAAATTATGATCCGAAGTATGTATTAAGAACTATTAACTAAATTATAAATTACGAATTATAAAACATAAACTAAACTTATGTTATAAACTACAAAATAAACTATACTTATGACCTTTAAACTAACATATACTTTATAAACTATAAACTAAACTGCAGTCTACATTACAAACTATAAGCCTTAATATAAGATTATAAACTTTAAACTAATCGAAATTATAAACTATGAAGTAAACACTTCATTATAAATTATAAACCAAGCGGTACATTACAAACTATCAACTAAACATTACATTTTAAACTCTAAACCAAACAATACATTATAAACTATAAACTAAATATTACATTTTAAACTATAAACAATACATTATAAACTGTGAACTAAACATATAATTATAAATTATAAACCAAATACTACATTATAAACTATGAACTAACCATTACATTTTAAACTATAAACCAAACAATACGTTATAAACTATGAACTAAACATTACATATAAACTATAAACCAAACAATACATTATAAACTGTGAATTAAACATATTATAACTAATTTATTGTTATTATAAACCAAACAATACATTATAAGCTATGAACTAAATATTACATTTTAAACTATAAACTAAACAATACATTGTAAACTATGACTTAAACATCGCAATTTAAACTCTAAACCAAACAATACATTATAAACTATGAACTAAACATTACATTTTAAACTATAAATCAAACAATACATTATAAACTATGAACTAAACATTACATTTTAAATTATAAACCAAACAGTACATTATAAACTACGAACTAAACATTACATTTTAGACTATAAACCAAACGATACATTATAAATTATGAACTAAACATTACAATATAAACTATAAACCAAATAACACATTATAAACTGTGAAATAAACATTGCAGTTTAAATTTTAAACCAAAAAAATACATTATAATCTATTTAAATTATGTACCAAACATTACTTACTATGAACTAAACATTACATTTTAAATTGTATAGCAAACATTACATTATAAACTAAGAAACTAAACATTGCATTATAATTTAAATCTGAAAAAAATAAAAGTAGGCCTGCAATATATTATCAAAACAGTAATTGTGGGACAGTTAAAACGAATTCCTGAACTAACTCGCTTTGCTAAATTCAATTAATTCTTCTTCTATTTCTTTCAATTACAAAATTTGCAGTGTCCAACTCTCCTATATCAGCCTATTATACATAGGCGCCTATTTTCATTTGTAAATATAACTGACATGTGAATCCCGTCACTTTACTTACGTAGGTAATACAATAAGTAGCCACCGGTGTAGCTCCGGCTGTCAGATGATCTGAAGTTGCAGTTAGGTGTAGGTTCGATTCCCACTTAGGCTGATTATCTGTTTGGGGTTTTCCCGAAGTTTTCTCCAGCCGTAAGGCGAATGTAATATAATCTATGACGAATTCTCGATCTTATTTCGCGAAACACCAACTCACTATCACCAATTCCATGGACGCTAAACGGCCCAGCAATTGATACAGCGTCGTTAAATAACCAAATAAAATAACACACAATAATTGCATTTTAATTGAAAATTTTGGGGCACATTTCCTTAACGTTTAACAATTCATTAAAATGAAATGAACTATCCAACATTTTTCAATTTGAATTTATAATGGCTTATAATTTTAATAAGGAATTATATTATTTTGCTTTAGTTACAGACTTTGAGTTTCACATTGCACCAAGAAACATGCTTCTGATTGTCCCCATGCAGAGTAGTTTAAGTATAAAAAGTCTACCACAAATTGAGCTGGCTAAAGCGCAATTTGGCAACAGTTTAGTTGTTTTTGCAAGGTGAGAATCTGTCGTATACCTCCAATATATCAGGGCAATATATCTCACTGAAATTCTACAGCATTAAACTAATGGAATTAAAAAGTATTTAAAATTCTGTTGGCATGGTTACAGTAATGGAACATCGAAACAGTTCCAATGCAATGTCCGGCTCTCATAACATGTTGGGTTTCAAGATGGGAGTAATAAATCTCAAGTTGCCAATTGCAACATTGCGGTCGCTGGAAGAGAAGCACACCTCAGATTTGGAACGCGTCCACCAGCAACACAACGCCACTCCTCTGTGAAATAATACTGCTGTAGACAGAGAGTCTCTTTGTTACTTTATTTGCTACTGCTTCTCAACACATCGAGACAAAATGTGACCTGACTACAAGTTCACTTCTCGAACTACTGCAGCTAAGAATTCCTTAAAAATTCTTTATGATATCAAATAAATGTTGCAGAGATGTCATGCTAAATGTAAACCTCGTGGTGCCATAATGTGACAGATGAAGTGTACATACTGTTTGAACGCCAGCTCTGAAACCGCGGCAGGAATGCGGCGTGTAACCCGCCAGGCTGTAATATACTTGATCAGGCACGTATCCCCGCTCCCCACTTCCTCATGCGGCGCGGTTTCAGGGCTCGCGCTCAAACAGTAAGACGTCCTTGTAATCCCAAAAAAGAAAGTCACACAGCGTACCATCTTGGAATGGGTTCGTGTTTGGACTCACGTTACGGATGGAGATCTGGTTCTCATGAAATTTCTGCCAGTGTAGGACTGATGCCCAGCCAGCATCGTGATTAATTTGGTTTCGAAAACCACCTATAACCGCTGCGGAAATTGTGATGACCATACGTAATCCCCGTACTGGTTGTATGATCGTTCACCTCTGCTGAGTCATGTGAATGTCAGGCCATTAATCTGTTGGTCGGCTTTTGACATTCATCTCCCGGTCGGGGCAAGTTATCAGCTTGAGGTTTTTTCCTTGGTTTTCCCTCAACCCAATATGAGCAAATGCTGGGTAACTTTCGTTGTTTTTTATTTTAGTAAGTTATTTTACGACGCTTTATCAACATCTTAGGTTGTTTAGCGTCTGAATGAGATGAAGGTGATAATGTCGGTGAAATGAGTCCGGGGTCCAGCACCGAAAGTTACCCAGCATTTGCTCATATTGGGTTGAGGGAAAACCCCGGAAAAAAACCTCAACCAGGTAACTTGCCCCGACCGGGAAGCGAACCCGGGCAACTTGGTTTCACGGCTAGACGCGCTAACCATTACTCCACAGGTGTGGACCTTTCGGTGTTGGACCCCGGACTCATTTCACCGGCATTATCACCTTTATCTCATTCAGACGCTATATAACCTAAGATGTTGATAAAACGTCGTAAAATAACCTACTAAAATAAATAAAACATTAATAGGCTGTGGCGTCATGAACAGAAAAAGAAAGACATCTGACTTGCTCTATAAAATGAACGGTTTAACCCTCGAGGAAATGCACACCTTTTAATAACACCACTTGGCGCGTGGCGTCTATTATAATACATTGATACTGGAAACTAAAATTTCATAGGTTTAATAAAGGTTTACTGTATTATAAATTAGAGCCCTGCGTTTGCTTACTTTCAATACAAGTAAGGTGTACAACGTTCATACTTGCTTCATACTGAGAGCAAGTTGCAAGTCAACAGTTCAAGCTGCAGTGAACCAAGCAATCTTCCCTCATGCACCCTCGGTACTGTGTGTCTACATCTGTGTATTCGTGTATTTGTAAGCCGCTGAACAAGATGAATACCACTTGGATTTAATAACAACAATAACGAAGTATATGTTTAAAGGCAGCTTATATGCAATAAAAATCATTTTTACTAACGATAGACGAAACTTAAAAAAAAAATAGAAGTCAGACTCTTTATTTTCAGGAGCCAACACATTTCGTCCACAAATGAGATTATGTTCTCTCTCCGACTTTTAAGATTGACGGAGTCGCATATGACGTAACAAAACACGTTAGGGTCACGCGCACATGATCTTCGTGATGAAGTCTCCATCATTAAACCCATTAGAAATAACCTGATAACATTTACACATGTAAATTTCATTTCAAAATTATTATCATATGACTGTAATGCTTCTGTATACTTCTAGACAACTCGACAAATATCGATTGCCACACAGTCGATCGTGTTCTATCATTTTACGATAGATTATATCAATATAAGATTACGCGCAAAATTTAAATATGGTGAAGTTAAGGAATTACGTGAAAACAGTGGGTGTTTGACGAAAATTCATTTCATTTTTGCAGAGAGCATGGAAAAGCCATTCAAAATTACTCTTTCTCATTTAAAGCACCGAAACATGGCAACCCTGTGTATAATCTGTAGCAAAGAACAATCTGAAGGACTAACAGGGGAAACTTAGAGAGAATAAATGTGCATAAGACGCCTCAAATAGACATGGTGTACATAGCTACCATAGCTAACGGAATAATTGTCGACTGTACAATGTAGAATATCCTTCTAGATAATATGTAATTATTTAAAGTTTTTGGAGTGTCCTTTTGTCAAAATGTATTTCCCTTAGAAATAATATTTGTCTTCTGTAGTATTCTTCTATACGGGAAGCCTTTCCCTGAAGTTCCTGTGTAAATGTCTCTAGTGTTAAATGAAAATTTCCATCAGCTCAGGCACGTGTGTGGATCTATACGGCCGTTCTTCTGTACATATAAAATTCATTGAATTTCTCTCTTCTCGACTACAATTCGCCGCGCTGTTCGTTCTATAACTTAACAATCCTCAGAATTTTTTCTGCGTTGGCAAGCTTACATGACAAACTGTAAAAGCATTCACATGTAGCTAGAATTTCATGCGAGGCTGTTGTAAAAGTTACGTGTTATGCCGTTTCATTCACTTGAAGACAGTAATACTGGACATATTGACATGAGATATTTGAACAGTTTGGACAAATTTTAAAGTGCGTGCATATACACGAAACATTAAAAATGAACCTGATCTCTGTGACATTTTCAAATATAACGGGAGGAAGACCATATTAACCTTTTCTAACCCAAATTAAATTTACAAGCAATCCATGTTGAAACAAATAGCTGTATTAGGACCAATTCAGTGACCAAGTTACGGGAGTGGCAACATTTGAAACAAAACTATATTGATGAAAATGTATTGAAATAGAAGTTATCCAGCAAAATTTACCTTCGTATGTAACACACAAGTATATAAATGCTATAAAGTTAATTATTGCCATATGGTATCTATAGGTAAGAAAGGGTTAACTGAACCCACCTTCAGATGTATATAATCTATTGATGTAATGCTGAATTTGAAACACACATCCATTGTTTTTTTTTATTTTAATGGTCCTATAACTGCTAATGTAAGGTTGTAACAACGTTCAGTAATAAAATGGTTCACAAAAGATTCCTCTAAATTATAAAATTGATTGTTGTTTAGTCAACTCTCCGAAGACTGGTCTGGACACTACAAGTGACACCATCAAAGCATCACTCATGAGGCAACTAGGCCAGGAGATAATGGGGTAGGGTGGCAGGTCCTTTCCCCTTCCATTGCATACATCGCTGACTAGCTACATATTCCACTAGTCAGACTTCAGACTTATACAAACAAAATTGTTGTTTCTCTGACACATATCGTCAAGTGAGATGTACTGCCTGATATAAGCTATATGTATATATATATATATATATATATATATATATATATATATATATATATATATATATATATATAAATACAACCCCAATCAGAGGTATTATTATTATTATTATTATTATTATTATTATTATTATTATTATTATTATTATTATTATTATTATCTATACTAATAATAAATCTGTAACCGAAAATTTTCTGGTAATTTTCGCTTTTCCAAGAGTAATTGGTGCCAACATGTATAATTAATCATCCTGAAACCGTAAATCGTATTTTTGAAATTTTTGTTTGTATGTATGTAGGGGAGAGTCGGGTAGTATCGGACATCGGGTAATATCGGACAGTGCGTTTCTTTCAACTACCACCATATGGTAGTACCTGAACGACATGGTTACGTTTCTCTATGCGACGTTTCTGTGATGTCGCATAGAGAAACGTAACCATGTCGTTCAGGTACTACCATATGG
Source organism: Periplaneta americana (assembly GCF_040183065.1). Taxonomy (NCBI): domain Eukaryota; kingdom Metazoa; phylum Arthropoda; class Insecta; order Blattodea; family Blattidae; genus Periplaneta; species Periplaneta americana. The sequence continues at coordinate 26,460,953 of NC_091124.1, read as the reverse complement.
TGGTAGTTGAAAGAAACGCACTGTCCGATATTACCCGATGTCCGATACTACCCGACTCTCCCCTACGTCTGTCTGTCTGTCTGGATGTTTGTTACCTTTTCACGCGATAATAGCTGAACCGATTTGTATGGAAATTGGAATATAAATTAAGTTCGTTCTAACTTAGATGGCATTTATGGCATTTAAAATACTTTATTTAAAAGGGAGTTATAAGGGGGCCTGAATTAAATAAATCGAAATATCTCCCTTATTATTGGTTCTCATGAAAAATGTTAGATAACAAAAGTTTCTTTAAAAACAATTTCCGATAAGTTTTATTCTATGCAAAATTTTGATAGTACTGATATTTAATGAGATAAATGAGTTTTAAAATAAAAATTCTTTTTATTTTATGCACCTAACGGCTGTAATGGAATAAAAACAAATGACTTCGTCTATAAGGGGGCCCTGGACAACAACAAACGGAAGCTATTAGTATACAGAGAATGTTTCTGTGTTTGTATGAAGTAATCTCAGAAGGTATTTAACTGTTTTGTATAATTATTATTTTACCCCGGAAAAAAACACAACCGGGATAATATCAATCTTAAAAGTAGAATTGACTGAACAACTCCAGAAAGTATTTCATGATAATAACAATTAAATTCATAGTTTTAAATACGACTTTCAAAATGATTCAGGAGCAAACGACTTACAACATACAAAACGCTATTATTCAATAAGTAATTACAAAACTGTCGGAATAAATATGATAAGAACTTTCTTGTGTTAAATTTTAACATACCTTGTTAACATGTTTCGACCTATTTTCGGTCATCTTCGGAACTGGTCGTTGTTGATCTTTGCTCCTCTTGTTTCCTGTGTAGGTGCGTTCGTAGTGTAGAGTCAAAGAGTGTATGTGTTTTGAAATTGAGTTGTGTGTTGAGAATATCGTTGGGGTGTGTTTTCGTGTGTCTGTATTTCATATTGTTTTAGTGTGTTGAGTTTCTGGCTTTTTGGTTGGATGTGCAGTATTTCCATGTCTATGTTGATGTCTCTGTAGATGTGGTTGGCATTTGTGATGTGTTCTGCATATGTGGAGGTGTTTTGTAATTTTGTTATGGCTGTGATGTGTTCTTTGTAACGGTTTGAAATGATCTGCCTGTCTGTCCTATGTAGAAGTTGTTGCAGGTGTTATATTTGAGTTTGTATACGCCTGTGTGGTTGTATTTGTTTGTTTGTGTTGTTTGTGTGTTGAGATGTTTTTGTAGAGTGTTATTTGTTCTGTATGCGATGTTGTAGTTTAATTTCTTGAATGAGGTTGCAATTTTATGTGAGTTTTTGTTTTCGTATGTTAGTGTGATATATTTTTTGTGTTCTTGTGTTTGTGTTGTATTCTTCTGTTTTTTGTGGTTTTGTTTTGTCTTACGTATTATGTTGTCTATTATGTTAGGGTTGTATCCGTTTTCTTGTGCTATGTATTTGATTGTGTTTAGCTCTTCGTTGTAATCCTGTTGGTTCATTGGTATGTTGAGTAGTCTGTGTACCATTGTTCGGAATGCAGCTTGTTTATGTTTTGTGGGGTGGTTGGATGTGTTGTGTGTGTGTGTGTGTGTGTGTGTGTGTGTGTTGTTGTTGTTGTTGTCGTTGTGAGTTTTCTGTATACTTTGAATGTGTGTTTGTTGTCTGCTTTTGTTATTATGATGTCTAGAAAATTGATGGATTTGTTGTTTTCAATTTCTAATGTGCAGTGTAGCTTTGGGTGTATTTTGTTTATGTGTTGATGTATTAAGATTTGTCAATATTTAATTCTAAGAAGTGCAGCGAAGCGCACGGGCTTGGCTAGTTATAAATAAAAATGTTTGAATTCATCCTCCTTTCTGTTTGGTGAAGAATTTTGTTTGACTATACCACCATGTGATAATGGGATAATGTGATAGTGTCGAACACGATGGAGTAGAATGTAGGTTTTGGAAGTAGAGAACGGTGCGTGTAGGACATTAATGTGAGTATTATCAACTACATAGTTCTTAACTTGAACGATTATAGTCTTGCGGACGGCAGCTAGGCCATGCAAGTTATCGGGACACTGCGCGGTTTGGCGGGCTGCCTACACCACTATCGGTTTTAAACATTGCACTTGCTAACCATTATATGGGTGGGAGAGGAAATATCTCGCAATGACAGTTTTATCTGCCGTTGATATTGCATTACGCGTGCACAGTTGCTAATAATATTCAAGATAAATATGTTAACACGACGAAATGTCGGTGCAATAGTGGCATATGTAGTTTTGCGAGGCTTAAGCCACATACAGTTGCACAGAGACCACCAGTAGAACTGTGTAGAATACCTCACTGGCTACAAGATGTTAAAGCAGCAGTCAGGTTACAAATACATAACTTAATATAATTGAAAGAAGCAAATTTCAGTGATTTAAGCAAATACATTTTTTATCCTAATAAATTCAATTCATGTGCCGTTTTCTTTTGTTTTATATAGAGTGATTCAGTAAAAGTGTGAAATGAGGTCTACGAAGTCATATTAAGGAGATATGAGCTGAAACATGTATATCGCTATTGCTTACTATTTTCTATCCATTCATTCATTCATTCATTCATTTTATTCCATAGATCTTACATGAGCAATGAAGCTTTAAGATGTGGAACAAGTCAAAATTTTACAATATTACAATTACAATTTTTACTAATTTTTACAGTTTTACAATTTAGTAATTTTCTACAATTTTTGCAGTTTTACAATTTAGTAATTTTCTACAATTTTTACAATTTTGTGCAATTTTTTACAATATTTTGACGTGAGGTGAGGTCCGAGGATTCGCCAAAAGATTACCCCGGCATTTGCCTTTTGGTTGGGGAAAATTTCGGAAAAACCCAACCAGATAATCAAATCAAAGGGGTTGATGCCGAGGACTCTCCATAGACCATCCGGCTTCAGTCCCACGGCTAAAGAAAACCTCGGAAGAAACCATTCAATGAGACCAAAGGGGGATCCAACCCAAGCCCGAACGCAGCTCCGGATCAGCAGCCCAGCGAGTCTGCCGACTGAGCTACATCGATGGCTCTACTAAAAATATACAATACGTAGCCAATCAGATTATGTAATTTACAAACGTAAACGATCATTCATCAGTTGAGCTATATGTATAATACTAAACATGTAAGTTAATTAAATTTAAGGCATAAACAATTCAATCAGTTGTGATATACAGAAATTGATAATACATACCATGCAAACTACTTCAAATTACAAACACAAACAATTTATCCAGTCAGTCAGTCATTCATTCATTCATTCATTCATTCATTCATTCATTCATTCATTCATTCATTCATTCATTCATTCATTCATTCATTCATTCATTCATTCATTCATTCATTCATTCATTCATTCATTTATTTTATTCCATAGATCTTACATGAGCAATGAAGCTTTAAGATGTGGAACATGTCAACATTTTACAATATTACAATTACAATTTTTACAAATTTTTATAGTTTTACAATTTAGTAATTTTCTACAATTTTTACAATTTTGTACAATTTTTTACATTTTTTTTTTTACATTTTGGCGAGATGTAGTGAGATGAGATGAGGTCCGAGGATTCACCAAAATATTACCCGGCATTTGCCTTTTCGGTGGGGGAAACCTCGGAAAAACCCAAGCAGGTAATCAAATCAAAGGGGTTGATGCCAAGGACTCGCCATAGACCATCCGGCTTCAGTCCCACGGCTGGGGAAAACCTCCGAAGAAACCAAAGTCCAAAGGGGGATCCAACCCAAGCCCGAACGCAGCTCCGGATCAGCAGCCCAGCGAGTCTGCCGACTGAGCTACATCGATGGCTCTACTAAAAGTATACAATACATAGCCAATCAGATTATTAAATTTACAAACGCAAACGATCATTCATAAGTTGAGCTATATGTATAATACAAAACAATTTAATTAAATTTAAGGCATAAACAATTCAACCAGTTGTGATATACAGGAATTGATAATACATATCATGCAAACTACTTCAAATTACAAACACAAACAATTTATCAATAGAGCTATACAGACTAGTATTCATTTTAAAAGCATATACAATTCATCAGCCAAACTATACAAACATATACAATAAAATTAGTTCAATTTACAAACTTATTTTCGTTAAGCTATATAAAATTCTGCAATTCATACGAAGTAGATTAATTCAATTTATAAGCTTAAACAATTCATCAGTTAACCTATACCTATATTACCTACATTTCTTATTTACATTTATGTACAATAATTATTCTTTACATTTATTTGCAATAAGTAGTCTTTAAATTTATTTACACTTATTCTCTACATTTATTTAAAATAATTATTCTTTATATTTATTTACACTTCTTATTTACATCTATTTACAATTTTTATTCTTATAGTTATTTATACTTCTTATTTACATCTTTTTACAATTTCTGTTTTTTTACATTTATTTATACTTCTTATTTAGCCTACATTTACTTACAATTTTTAATTTTTACATTTATTAACACATCCTATTTACATTTATACCATTTTTATTATTTACATTTATTTACAATAATTATTCTTTACATTTATTTACACTTTTTATTTACATTTATATACACTTTTTATTTACATCTATTTACAATTTTTATTTAATTACAAAATGTAACATATGGTTCTTAGAATTACGTTTACATTGGGTCATATTAGGTAAGTAATAATAATTTGTTAAAATTTAATTTTTCTTGTTCCTAAAAAATCTTTCTTATGTGGGGTGAGCCTTTTTACATAAATACCATCGATATAATATGTGATGTGATGATGAAGAAACAATCAGATAACGAATTGTACAACTTAATAGTGGAATTAATCAAATAAAAATTTAGTCGATATGGAATAACATATGTAAAAGCTACTATATTAGAGATTTAAAGACGCACACACAAAAAAATTGCGTTCGGTGGAAAGCGTTCTGTAGAATGTTAATAAGATAGCAGATCATTGATTCGAGGACTGGATCACTCAATTATATGAGGCCAATTACTACCCTTTTTCCATTCCCAAGGGTGGGGAAGATGATGTTAAACTATAACCCCCACCCTTATCCATCCCTCTTCGAATCTGCTTTCCATGTGATTACCTTTTTTTAGTTAAAAAGTGGAAGTGGGGGAGATGAAGCACATTTTAACGAGCATGGGGGGAGGAAGAGGGAGAGCGCAGGGTAGAAAAACTTGCAGAGGGCTTGACGTTTCCTCAGTTTGAGGGGGTCTTCTCTCCATCTGCTCCCTCGCATTTTTAAAAACGTTTGTCACAAAAACAGCAAACGTGGCCAGTAATGGCTGTCAGCAGTTAAAAAAGAACTGCCTTGTCGTCTCTCTCTCTCTCTCTCTCTCTCTCTCTCTCATTTGTTGATATCGCTGTTGAGTGTGTGGGTGGGGGGGGGTGGTTGTAATGGTATCCGTCGAATACTGCTACGCCGATATACATGGAAAAAAATTCTGTCGAGAGAGTCACATACCTACGGGCCCGTTGTCAGCAGTTTAGTTTCCATCCCGACACAACTTTTATACCAGTTTTATACGTCATTATATTTATAATGTAGCTTTTATGATTTAGAAAGTCTGTAATCAGCAGTCGTCGAAAATAAAATTTCGTTTCTGTATGCATACCAGAAAGTACTCCATTGTACTCCCTTCATTAGAGTGTCCGAGTAACTGACTGACTCACTCACTGATTACAACGTATAGAAATGGTCAGTGGTGTATTTCTAAAACAAAGTTGCTCCTGGCTCTCGTATTTCGGTAGTACCGGCAGTAGATTCCTTCGTCGTCATCGTTATCAACATGGTCAACATTATCAAAAATAATATTCCCGCAGAAATACCTATGGAATGTCAGACGAAAATGCATAAATAAAATAAATAAATGCAGCTTTCCATAACCCACTGTAATAATAATAATAATAATAATAATAATAATAATAATAATAATAATAATAATAATAATAATAATAATAATAATATTCATTCATAGTGTTCTGGCCAAGGGCATGTCTTTCACTGCAAACCCAGAATTCTCCATCTTTTCTATTTTCTGCCTTCCTTTTAATCTTGGCATATGATCCATATATCTTAATGTTGTCTATCATCTGATACCTTCTCCTGCCCCTAACTCTTCTCACGATCACCATTACTTTCAGTGTATCTTTCAGTAGGCAGTTTCTTCTCAGCCAGTGATCCAAATAATTCCTTTTTCTCTTCCTAATCAGTACTTACTTACTTACTCACTGGCTTTTAAGGAACCCGGAGGTTCATTGCCGCCCTCACATAAGCCCGCCATCGGTCCCTATCCTGAGCAAGACCAATCCAGTCTCTATCATTCATATCCCACGTCCCTCAAATCCATTTTAATATTATACTCCCATCTACGTCTCGGCCACCCCAAAGGTCTTTTTCCCTCCGGCCTCCCAACTAACAGTCTATATGCATTTCTGGATTCGCCCATACGTGCTACATGTCCTGCCCATATCAAAAGTCTGGATTTAATGGTCCTAATTATGTCAAGTGAAGAATACAATGCGTACAGTTCTGTGTTGTGTAACTTTCTCCATTCTCCTGTAACTTCATCCCTCTTAGCCCCAAATATTTTCCTAAGAACCTTATTCTCAAACACCCTAAACCTATGTTCCTCTCTCAAAGTGAGAGTCCAAGTTTCACAATCATAAAAAACAACCGGTAATATAAATGTTTTATAAATTCTAACTTTCATATTTTTTGACAGCAGACTGGATGATAAAAGCTTCTGAACTGAATAATAACAGGCATTTCTCATATTTATTCTGTGTTTAATTTCCTCCCGAGTGTCATTTATATTTGTTACTGTTGCTCCCAGATATTTGAATTTTTCCACCTCTTCAAAAGATAAATTTCCAATTTGTATATTTCCATTTCGTACAATATTCCCGTCACGAGTCATAATCATATACTTTGTCTTTTCGGGATTTACTTCCAAAACTATCTCTTTACTTGCTTCAAGTAAAATTCCCTTGTTTTCCTTAATCGTTTGTGGATTTTCTCCTAACATATTCACGGCATCCGCATAGACAAGCAGCTGATGTAACCCATTCAATTCCAAACCCTCTCTGTTATCCTGGACTTTCCTAATGGCATACTCTAGAGCAGGGTTAAAAAGTAAAGGTGATAGTGCATCTCCTTGCTTTAGCCCACAGAATAATAATAATAATAATAATAATAATAATAATAATAATAATAATAATAATCATTCATAGTGTTCTGCCCAAGGGCAGGTCTTTCACTGCAAACTCAGCATTCTCCATCTTTTCTATTTTCTGCCTTCCTTTTAATCTTGGCATATGATTCATATATCTTAATGTTGTTCATCATCTGATACCTTCTCCTGCCCCTAACTCTTCTCAGGATCACCATTACTTTCAGTGTATCCTTCAGTAGGCAGTTTCTTCTCAGCCAGTGATCCAAACAATTCCTTTTTCTCTTCCTAATCAGTTTCAGCATTATTCTTTCTTCACCCACTCTTTCAAACACAGCTTCATTTCTTATTCTGTCTGTCCATTTCACACGCTCCATTCTTCTCCATATTCACATTTCAAATGCTTCTATTCGCTTCTCTTCACTTCGTCGTAACGTTCATGTCCCTACCCTATACAACGCCACACTCCACACAAAGCAATTCAATAGCCTCCTCCTTAGTTGTTTTTGCAGAGGTTCGCAGAAGATGCTCCTTTTGGATTAAAAACTTCCTTTGCCATTGCTATCCTCCTTTTAACTTCTTGGCAGCAGCTTATGTTACTGCTTGTAGTACACTCCAAGTATTTGAAGCTGTCAACTTGCTCTAGTGCCTCATTTCCAATTCGTACGTTTACCTTCTTTATTTATCTTCCGAAAAAATTATATTTGTCTTATTTGCATATTTATCTTCATTCCATGGCGCTCAATGTTGTCATTTAGCTCCAGTAACATATCCGTTACTGTTGTCTCCTCTTCTGCTAACAATGCCATATCATCAGCACATCTCAGCCAGTTTATTCTTCTTCCTCCTACTATCACTCTTTCGATGTTCGGAAAACAGTTATTCACTAAATCCTCAAGTAGGCTAGATATTGCACAGTGTACGAGTTCTGACCTTCCAAACATTCTGTTACTGCAGAAAAAGGCAGTTCGTATTATAACAATGCCACCACCCAGACTATCATGTAGATCTCTTTTCAAAAATGAAAAGATTATGACAGTCTACAATCTATATAGCCTATTTTTGAACTTTTAATGTATGTAAATAAGAATATTACTAATTATACAAATATAGCAGATCTGCATCGCTATGAAAGAAGAAATAATGATCAATTAAATATACCACATGTCAGGTTGCAAAAAACACAATCAAGCTATGTAATTACTGCAATAAAAGTATATAATAAGATACCTACAAATATAAAGGCACTTAATGAAACACAATTTAAATTTCAGATTAAGAGATGGCTACAAAATAATCCCTTTTATAATATGAATGAATTTTTTTGAAAACGATGTAGTATTTTTTTAGTAGGTTATTTTACGACGCTTTATCAACATCTGTGGTTATTTAGCGTCTGAATGAGATGAAGGTGATAATGCCGGTGAAATGAGTCCGGGGTCCAGCACCGAAAGTTACCCAGCATTTGCTCATATTGGATTGAGGGAAAACCCCAGAAAAAACCTCAACCAGGTAACTTGCCCCGACCAGGAATCGAACCCGGGCCACCTGGTTTCGCGGCTAGACGCGCTAACCGTTACTCCACAGGTGTGGACTGTAGTATTTTAGTTACATTTTATTATTTTTTACTCTTTTAATATTTTAAATATTGACGCATTGTTCTTTTATATTATCACATTGACGAGGCCTTTTGTATTCTTGTACCTTTAGTCAAATAATGAATATGAATATGAATATGAATAGGGCCACCTACTTCTTATTACCGACTGGAGATGAGGTCACCGCTATCGCTACAAACAGGAAACATACAATGAGCTCAGTAGTTCGGACTCTTGCCGTCGGTAATCGGAACTTGGCTGGCCTATAACAAAGGGTAGCCTTGCCATATTCCTCTCCCTATTCCACTTTCCTCTGACATTTCTTCTCCTATCTGGCTTTCTTAGAACAACGGCTGCGAACTGGAAAGCCCTCGATGACTGGGGGATTTTTTTCGTTATGAGAACTTTCAAAATAGCTTCGGGATGGACTCTGCCTCGTTTGAAATTCAGTTCAATGTTTTTTTTTTTTTTCTCAGCAGAAATGTCTGTCGGAGTGTGGTGTCGACCACAACGCCTCATAGTGCCGAGATCGTGAAGCATGAAGCTGTAATTCTATGTCCTCATACGTCTTCAGGTGTTCTGGGACGACCTTAAACTTTAGTTTCCGTCACCGATTACTGAACTACGAGACTTTTGTGTCTTAATTAATGGTTCAGTTTTCCCGACTTCGTTTGAGCAACTGTTCTGAAATTTAGATAAAATTATCTTCACTAGTTACGCGAAAGATCACTTGCCAGACTGTAGTACCCTGAGAATGAAAGAACGTTCTCCGCGAAAAGTGGCGCTCTGCTAGCCAATCTATAGTGTCAAGAAACATCGGAGTGCAGACTCGTTCTTCTTCTTCTTTTTCTTCACAACTCAATTTCACTGAAAATTCTAAAGCTCCAATTTAAAATGAGTAATATTTTCGGCATCATCTACTAGTGTTTTTTATCTGTAACATTTTAAGTTGTTATCTTCGCGATCGTCAATTGAGCTATAAAATGAAAATTTCTTGTTATATTGCATGCGATCATATACCTTTCATTGAATTAATACCCTCTTTTATTGTTGCTATATTCATTTTCTTTCTATAATTTGTCCTTTTATGATCATTATAAACTCTAACATAAATATCTTTGGGGAAGGTGTACAGTTACTATAGAAACCAGAGACACAGGTTAATTTTAACCGTCATAATTCAAAACGAAGCTTGGTAATGAACAATTTGTAAGTACATAGCTATTACTAGATAATACAGTAATTGCAGGCGCATAATTATGTTGGCCTTAATTTTATAGTAAAATTGAACAATCTGACGGTAAACGTCGATTGCTATTCAATTAGACATGATTAAAGGTTCAGGTAACATTAAAATGGAATAAGCAATTATTATTGTTTGTGAAATATTAAATTTCAACTTGCTGCAAGTTGTAACGCAGATTAAACGCAAATGCGAGAGAACTGTACGGTGAAGCGATTCTCCTCCGACAAGCTCCATAAAAGCATAAACGTGTTATTCAATTTTAGGTGTTCGATGAATCGGCTGTCCCTTTATCTTGATCCTTGAAGTACTTCTTTTCTAATGTGTTTAATTGTTAATTTCTGCTGGTAAGCAGGGTTTTTATCCAAACAACAAGACCAGTGCTTCGCAATTGTTTATTCCCTCTAAGAAGCTCGACTTTATTGCACTGCAAGATGATAGATTGAAACAATTTCTCGTATATAACGGCAACTTGGACTTCAAAGTCTTAATCTTCTATATTTCCTTTATCAAATCAGAGAGACAACGCTCAAGTATACAAACATGCCAGAGGAAGATGCAAAGAAAAATACTGGGCATCACGCTACGAGATAGAATGACAAACGAAACACTACAAAGACTGACGAACACTACTGACGCAGCAGAACGAGCCACGGCAACGAAGTGGACCTGGGGGGAGGGACATGTGGTGAGACTACACCAGGCAAGATGGACCCATGCAGTCACGATGTGGGACCTCTACGTCGGAAAGAGAGGACAGGGAAGACCACGGCTCAGATAGTCTGACATGTTTGCCAGAGAGGCGGGAAACAGTGGTCGAGGACAGCAAAGAACAGAGTTTTGTGGAAAGAACTAGGGAAGGTCATTGTAAATAGATAACGTAACCAGTGTTAAGATATTGTAAATAGTAAATTCAGTATTAGTGAAAGTCTGAGATAAATTTTGTAACTAGTAAAGTCAGTGTTGAGAAAGTGTCAGTTAAATAGTGTAAATAGCAATCAGTGTTTGTCAAAGTGCTGGTGTTAGTATTATGTGGATAGTGCAAAAAAATGAACAAAGAACAGAGTGCTGAGACTAATTAAAGTCTAACAGGGTTATTAACCATGTCACTAAAGTAGTATACATGACAATCTCGCCTGGATTGGCTCACCAAGCGAGTACTCTTCAGCCATCCCTGTCGATGGAGGCCTTTGCCCAACGTGGGACATTATGGCTAGCATTCAATATAATTCCATATGCCTCACATTGTATTCGATGTCAGATTCTGGAGAATAGTTCTTGGTAACGAATCCAAAGTGTGATGATTGAAACGTTGTATAGCCCAGAAATTTTAAAAGTTTCTATTACTTTGAAACGGTGCAAGAGTCCATAAATTTTCGTACCAAGCGTTAAGGATCTATTGTTCTGCAAAAATCGAAGGAAGTACTCCTGAATTTATAATTAGAAACTCTACCAATTAATTCTAAGTAAAGCACAGATTCCAAACAAACATAAAGAAAATGTAGTGGCCAGCAGAAGGCTGGAAATGGTAATAATACTAAACCGATTACAAGAAAATTTTGTAGGTTAATTTTGTGTGTGCACTGAAAATTACCAGACAGGAAGGGCTGCCATAATTACCACATAATGGAAATGTCTTCATTAAGGCATGTAGTGCTGTTGTTCTGGCTTAATATAGAGATGCTAATACAGTAGTTCGCCTCATTTCCGCACTTCAGGAAGGAGCGCAGTTGGGCTTCAATTATATTTGAGACTAGAACGGAATATTGAAATGTGAGGATGCTTTTGCTTCCGACTCTGGGAAACAAGACAATGTGTGGAAGCTGCGATTTCCATTCTGGTCGCTCTAGCACTACAAGAGAAATCCTGAACTTTAGCCAGCCGCAACCAAGACAGTTTCCTGCATATCGTAAAGTCCCCAGCCATTTTGTTCATCCGTCAGTGTTAGCAGAATTTAAATGGTGCTGAACATGGTACGCGCTTTCACAAAGAAGCGTGCAGTGATTTTTTTTCAAGAAATAAGATCAAAATCTATAGTAATCTCAAACCTCGAGTGACATTTATTAGGACTATTTCGTGAATAAAATGAAAATGTAAATAATATATGCCAAAAATTCGCTCACAAAATGTTCATAATTGTATATTTATGAATATTTAACCTATTCAGACATTGTGAAGTTGAAATAGATGAATATCGATAACTGCAATAAAGAAGTTGGATGTTGTTCAGTAATGCCAATTGCGAAAAGCGAAATACAGGTTTAACAATGTTAATTACATTACTGCGTTTTTATCTTATTATTACAACAGAAATACAGGTTTATTATATTTGAAATCATAATTTAATTTAAATATTTTATAGTATAATAATTACAAGTAGCCTGATTAATACATTAATTAAATGAAGAATTGTTATCAAATCTGAATGAAGGAGTGTAATTTTCGTGAGATGTCCTACAATGGACATGGAATTAGAAGATGAAGATGTAGATGTGGAAGTAGGATTTCGTACTTTATTTAGTACTTCATCGTTACATTACACACTACACCGAGAACTATGAACTATGTAATATGTGTGCAGACAGCTAACAATGCTTATGTATTCACACTACAGCGAGACGCATATTGCTACACAGTGGAGACATCTCTGTAAGCCTATAGATAATTAGAACATGAATTTTATTACGCCATACGGAAAGCAGTTCGATCAAAGACTTTGTATATAGTACTATACAAGGTCTTTGGGTTTAATACGCGGAGATGTTACGTAAATTTGAACATTCTGACTTTCTATTAATTGTTCAATTTCATTCAGGTAATACAAATTTTATAGGCTACGATTAAGTTAGGTTACCTGTGGGAGCGGGACCAATGTCAGCTGTGCCTTATTTCGACCGTTACTCCGTGCTACAGGAAAGCATTTTCCATAGCTCGACAAACGCATTCTCGTTGTAGTGTGTTACAGGACTAAAGCTGTTCAATTTTCCATGCGCGAATGTATGCAATCTGGGAAGAATATTGAAAGAATAAAGTTTAAAACGTACGTTCAATTAAGATGCATGAAAATTTTGTGTCTACATGATGCGCCGTTTTGAGCGCCGTCTTCACTGCGTAAATATATTAATTAATATTAAATATCAATCTTGCATTCATTGCTTTAAAGTTGAAAGAAAAGTTTAACCGTGTAGATGCATCTTAATAGATTCATCCTCATCTATTTACCGGAGAACAGTTGGCGACACTGACTAAACAAAAGAACGATCATGCGATAAATTGATAGCGATAAATCTAGCTGCAAAAATTATCGCGATGTATGACTGTGATGTTCATTACACTTCATTGGTCGAAAATGGAATGACGTCATATAAACGAAATATGACTGTAATTTCCACCTGCGGAGTGGTCAACTATAGAATTGTACAAGAAATGTCGTCCTCTACGAAGTGGTTCGGTATGAAAGAATTTATAGTAGTCCACAGCTCCACCGCTGTGGAGTAACGGTTAGTATGTCTGACCGTGTACGAGCGGGTCCGGTTTCAAATCCTGGTTAGGATAAGTTCCCTGGTTGAGTTTTTTCCTGAGTTTTCCCTCAATATAATAAAAGCAAATGCTGGGTAACTTTCGGCGTTGGACCCTGGACTTATTTCGCTGGCTTTATCACCTTCATTTTATTCAGAGCAATATAATCATAACCAGGCTTCGAGACTTTGAACCCGATACAATAAGTTTACTGTGCATGCACTATATGTTGTTGACTCGCTGCAGGTAGGTAGAGATGTGTTGAGGTAACAACGTTGCTATTTAGAGTAGAGTACGGTAGTATGGGGAAACACACACATAAGTACATTCTGAAAGTAAATGTACATTACACAATGACAATGTCAAAAGAATGTGAAAAGCATTTATTTTCCAGTCTTTTATAAGCATTTGTGTTTAATTATACACAGTGTTAATGGTGGAAATAAGCAAGTGGCAATTTTAATTTTTTCATTTATCCTATTGGTCGTCTTTTGGAAGTGCAGTTACAGTACCGAATTGCAATGTACCTACTACAAGATACATACTCAGTGTCTCAAACTTAAATCTTTTTCGGTTATCTGCCAAAGTTTGTACGTCGCATGACGTCGCATGACGTGATAGGAGCAAAACGAAAAAACCTAACATCATTGCAGTCTCTAATAGACAGTCCTTTATTCTCGGGTGACTCTTTGCGCACTAATTTGCTGTTTATGTTACACAATGTTCCATATCCGTTATTTTTACATAAAATTGATTTCCACTTCTGTTTTACACGTTCAGTAACCGGTGTACTTGATGTCTCATTAATTCTCTGCGTCATTTCCTCAATTAATTTGAGGGCTTCCGGCATCTCTTGCTCTGACTTTTCTAATCGTGTAATAGTTTCAGACCCAGTTTGTATGAAAACCAAATTATTCGTCACAACCTTCAAATCCAAAGCGTTTTCGTTTGCGTATTTTTTGGCATTCATTCTACAGTACCCCCACCCACTGTACGCTTTACCACTATACTCAGCACGCCGTTATGCGGATTTCCCACTGAACTGCTCTATCGGGTCCGAAGTCTCGAAGCCTGATCATAACAGTTGAAAAAGTGTCGTAAAATAATCAATTGAACTGAACAAAAAAATAGTCTACAGAGACCTCCGTATGACGTCACAGGACGTACAGAAACGTTGAGTCTCACAGTGTGTCTGTCTACACTCCGGAGTTCAAGGGCGTTGCATGCGTGCAATTCGCCTCAGCGTGAGTTTTGAAATATTATAGGGATTAACCATTTGTACATAATAAAGTCCAGTTTATTGTGTTTTTTTGTAATTGTTTCTGAACTGCGTAGCGTAGTGTCAGCTAATGTGTTTTTCCTAATTGCTTGAAACTGGTGTTAATATAGGCCAATATTCCAATCAAAATAAAGTCCAAACAATGGAATCCACAGTCCCGCGTTGTAGCATCGTGGTCTGAGGCGTCATGCCTGGATTCGTGTTACGAAATGAGCGCTAGTTCGATGCCTCATGGGGGAAGAAATTGTCTCGAAATTTCGACCATTGTATGGAATCGGTGCCCATCCAGCATCATGATGAATTTGGAGAGCTACATGCTAGCCACTCGATAGTACCTCACAAGTTGGATGATCGTTCACCTCTTCTGAGGCATTTGTAGGTGAGGCCAGTGACCAATCTTGGCCCTTCATAGCTCAGGGTGATTACTGTTAATAGAATTACAACGTACTGGTCTATGTTTTTGAAATACCGAGATCATAAAATTTAACGAGCGTGTGTAAAAATATGTCACATTGTGTAATAATGATTTTATACTGCGTTGAAAAGTAAAATAAACGTTGGAGCCACACGTGGCTTAACGGTGTTGTGTATCCCTTCGGTTTGGAAGTGCTAAACAATCATCTCTCACTTGTTTCTTAGCTGCTACGCTAAGAGGAACCCGGATATAGTTATAACTGCATTAAATCTTTCTCCCGGCAGCCCTTAAATATTGCCTATGACTAAATTACCTCCCCCAAAGAGCCGCTTTCATCCCCGCTCCATGTATGTCTTATAACGCCGCGAAATTGTCGCCGTAGCAAAACTCGAACTTGAAAGCAACAGTGCCTCAAAGGAATCCCTGTACGCGATATCATTGTGCAGCAAAACCGGTAACATACACAAATACTATCTTTGTTTTCGTAAGAGGATGGAGTATTCAAGAGGAGTTGTTCGTTTACCGGGTAAATATTTGCCTATAATAAAGAGAAATAGACAAAAATTGATAACTCCTCAGATCTTTTTTTACGATAGTGCGTAAAGTAAGCCTTTAAAACATTAGTGCGTGAAAAATGTAAGTAATCACTTCATACCCTCCTATTTATTTTACGCACTGCCAAAGAAAATGCAATATTCAATGCACAAATTTCAATCAGTAAGAAATTAATGCATTACCTCGAACTTTAATAACGTAAATACAAAGTGGAGCGAAATGTATGGTACATTTACACACTACGACGCTGCATAGCAGTACATGGCAACGACGGCTTTGGAATTACTTTGTGTATTCCAGGAGGTCTGCATTTTCATTTGCGATGAATCAGTGGTCCATACAAATACACATTCAGGTTGAGGAACCTTTTATTCGTTTAAACAGTGTAAATCAGTTAATATTTAAATATAGTATAAAAATTATATTTCGGCCCTCATATTTCAACTTTCTTTCATTTAGAAATATTCGTAGGTTTTTTGTGTCTATGTATTACCGTCTCTAATGCCGGATTGTAAGAATTAAAAATGAATACTTGTTTTACACGTCAGCGTTGTAACTGGACAGAGCGTATGCATGTACAAATAAATAAATAAATAAATAAATAAATAAATCCATCAATCAAGAAAGAAAGAAAAATAAATAAAGAAATAAATAAATATAAAGAAATATAAATACATAAATAAAAATAAGTAAATAAATAAAAATAGATAAATAGATCGTGGAAATTACAAAAATACAATAAATCATACTAAAACAAAACTATTTATATATCTCAATTACACACTTTTACTTATTTACACGAATTATTTCACTTTCAATAAATAAATAAATACATAATTAAATAAATCGTGGAAATTACAAAAATACAAATAAATCATACTAAAACAAAACTATTTATATACCTCAATTACACACTTTCACTTATTTTCACGAATTATTTCACTTTCAATAAATAAATAAATAAATAAATAAATACGTAATTAAATAAATCGTGGAAATTACAAAAATACAATAAATCATAGTAAAACGAAACTATTTATATACCTCAATTACACACTTTTACTTACTTACACTAACTATTTCACTTTAAATAAATAAATACATAAATAAATATGTAATTAAATAAACCGTGGAAATTACAAAAATTGAATAAATTATAGTAAAACAAAACTATTTATATACTTCAATTACACACTTTCTCTTATTTACACTAATTATTTCATTTTCAATAAATAAATAAATACATAATTAAATAAATCGTGGAAATTACAAAAATAGAATAAACCACAGTAAAATAAAATAATTTATATGCCTCAATTACACATTTTTACTTATTTACACTAATTATTCGCTTCTTATTTGGTTTCGGTATTTGACTGCTTACTCACCAAACAGCAGACCTGACTCTAGTAATGAGTCGGTGTCAGAATGTTTAAGATTGTATAGGAAATGAATGAAATATGAACAATTTAATACTTCTTACTTTTGAAAACCCTATACTTTATTTCACCAGCAACAGGAAAGTCCCAATTCAAACCTCTTACGAGTTATTACCAGGATTGCTTACACGGCTGCTCTCAGATGTTAGGTACGTATTCCATTATAACAACAAGTACAATTCAATGCACAAAATAAAACGAAACACCAAGCCTCTCATGCAACTATAGAGCACTTGATGCAGTAAGAAATAAGAATAAAACCACATGAATACTTGTATAGCGAACATGGCACTTTAGAAATTCCGTCAGATGAAATGTTCCACAGGGTTCAAGAGATTCTATATACATTACGACTAACGTATGTAACGTAAGTCTGGAGACAATCGCTTTACATTTAATATTCATTAAATGAAATAATATTAGAAATGACAATGGTTTTGTTGTTCCTACAACAACTAAGTAACAAGGTAAACGATGAATAATTTCAAGGAAAAATTGTTCCGGGGCCGGGTATCGATCCCGGGACCCTTCGCTTAGCGCGCGAACGCTCTACCGACTGAGCTACCCCAGGAACTATACATGACACCGTCACAATTTGTCCTTTTATATCCACACATCTCACATGAGCTGACAAGACGCCAGAACTCAACTGTGAGTGCACACAAATAATGTGTGACTTTAAATTGTGGCTTTCTGTTAACGTTCTGTTTCCTTGAAATTATTCAGACCTGCTTTACTGGGAGCTACTACCTGAAAGCCAGATTTGTATAATACATTCGTTACTGGAGGTACGTTAACAGAAAGCCACAATTTAAAGTCACACAGTAATTGTGAGCACTCACAGTTGAGTTCTGGCGTCTTGTCAGCTCATGTGAGTTGTGTGGATATAAAAAGGAGAAATTGTGACGGTGTATAGTTCCTGGGGTAGCTCAGTCAGTAGAGCGTTCGCGCGCTAAGCGAAGGGTCCCGGGATCGATACCCGGCCCCGGAACAATTTTTCCTTGAAATTATTCAAACCTGCTTTACAGGGAGCTACTACCTGAAAGCCAGATTTGTGTAAGGTAAACGTTGTTGTTGATTGGTTCAGCTGTCCAAAATGAATTGCCAATTGAAAGTACGAAGAATTATAATATAGTCTAGCTGGACATATACCAAAGATAGAATTAGTCAGCGCACTTAAACAGGTTTATTCATAGCAACTATTTTCGGGCTTTTTCTAGGTTTAGGAGGGATACGACGCATAATCTACAAAAGAAAATTGGTGTTAATTGTAATTTTAAAGGTATTATTTTTAGAATAATACTCGTAAGAATTCGATATAAGGATGAGATCATATACAGGGTTATTCACGAGGAGTTACCGCCATTTACGCTTATTTCTAAAAACATTTTGAGCAAAAAATGTCAAATAAACATGGGTCCTATTCTCAGTATTTTCAGCGTTACACTAATTTGAAGTAATTTATAAAATACTTTTTTTTTTAGTTGGAAGGGTAAAATAATATTCCCAATAGAGAATGAACTATTCAAAAATATCATTTCTTTAATTGGCTAGTATTCTGAAGCCAAAAATGTGTTATAAATTCCATAGTTGCTTTGTACAGATTTTTTTTGTTACGTTTTAACTAAAAATTATATTATTCATTCGCACTTATCACAACAATTTTATTATTGTTATAGATCACACCAATTCTAGCGATTCGATTCTTTTACATCCTAATGTACACTTTTAAAGAGTTTGGAAGATTAGAGTGAATTGTAACAATTGTTGTGATAAGTATGTAAGAATAATGAAATTTTGTAGACAGAAATTGAAAAGAAAAAAAAAAACAAATTCTGTACGAAGGCACTATGGAATTAACAGCAAATTGTTAGGTTCAGGATACTAGTAAATTAAAGAACTGACACTTCTGAATAGTTCATTCTCTATTTGTAATATTCTTGTACCCTTAAAACTAAATAACAAAGATATTTTACAAACAACTTCAAAAAACGTATTATGTGTCTTTCACGTGTTAAATTTTATTACCTTGTTAACATGTTTCGGCGTGCTATTGGCCATCTTCAGAACTGGTTGTTGTTGGTCTTGGTGCCTTTTGTTTTGTTTCCTGTGGGGGTGTGTCTGTGTAGTGTAATGTGGAGTCAAAGAGTGTGCGTTCTGAAATTGAGTTGTGTGTTGAGAATTTCATTTGGATATGTTTTTGTGTGTCTGTATATTTCGTATTTTTCTAGTGTGTTTAGTTTCTGGCTTTTTGGTTGGATGTGTAGAATTTCCATGTCTGTGTTCATGTCTCTGCAGATGTGGTTAGCATTTGTGATGTGTTCTGCATATATGGAAGTGTTTTGTAATTTTGTTATAGCTGTGATGTGTTCTTTGTAACGTGTTATAGTGTTAAAAGTTGTGTAATCAAGATGTATAACAACTTCAAATTAGCTAACTCAAAAACTATTGAGAATAGGACTCATGTTTATAGGACTTGTTTTGCTCAGAATGTCTTCGAAAATAAACTCCGTAAGTGACGGTAAATCCTCGTGAATCACCCTGTATATATGATTGAGGTTCTGGCTGATATGTACATGTATTATCAGGCAGTAGCCTACATCTCGCTTGACGATTTAGAAGCTCATTTTGAAAACATCTCTTGTCCACCTGATAACGAAAATGAGCTTCCTGTGTCCAGGCATCCTTAAAATACATCTCTACGTACAACTGTCATGATTTGACTTCAGAAAGCTCTCTAAACTACCAAAATATTGCGTTAAAAATGACTATTGGAATCAAACTAACTCTTGTCCACAAAAAAATTGCGACAAAATATTAGAGCCAGCTTTGAAACCAAAGTCTCATCCTTCCATTTGATTCTAAATTCACCCAACCTCTTCGGTTTCATCTCTTGGCTAGCTGGTAAGAAATTTTATAAATAAAAACGTTTATCATGATTTCCTACGAGATTGTGGGAATGGACAAGTGTCGTTTTGAAAATAAGCTCCTCAATTGTTTGTATACATCTGAAGTCTGATTAGTGTAATATCTAGATAGTGGGCGATGTATGCAATGGAGGAAGAAAGGAACTGTCTACCCTACCCCATTATCTCCTGACCTAGTTGCCTCATAAGTGATGTCTTCTTGACATCACTCGTGAGGTTCAGACCTGTCTTCGGACAATTGACTGAACAACAACAAATATAGCATATATATGGCAACTTATTACAAGGAAATAGTTATTTCTAGTTTGCTCTCATTGTTATTACAGTGTGTCAAAAAAGTTACAAGATATTCTTCGAAGCTCTATAATTGCGTGAAACGAGCAGGCCCGGGTTCAAATCCTGGTGGAGACAAATTATCTGGTTGGGGTTTTATCCGAGTCTTCCCTCAATCACTCGAAGCAGAATTGCTGGGTAACTTTCGGTGTTGGACCTCGGACTCATTTCGCCTCCATTAGTAGGCCTATAATTTTTCATTAATGATCTTAATAGTTACACGTTGACCAGGAGGACATGGCGGATGTGGTTCCAGGATCCGTCTACAGATGGCATCTCTCTGCGGTGGCTGCCATATCCAGAGAATCCGCAGGGGTTTAATAAAAGGACTGCGAGTGACCGGTGAGTGTAGCTCCCTCGGATAGATGGCGCCTTGGTGAGTTATGGAATCGATGGCGACATAGCCTTCTGGATGAGGATGCAGCTGATTCAAGCACATGAATTGCGAACAGATGCCATCGATCTGAGGAGGCTGCAGAATAACATCACAAGCAGACGAAGGATCAGATCTCCAGTCAGAACTGGATGCTGAGCCTGAATCGATATAATTGCATTAAGCAGTGAACAATGCGCTTGAAGAGCGATCCTAAAAGGACAAGAACAGTCATTCCAACATAAGGAGGTGCAGAATAAGCCTAAGGCTGCGGTGCTTGCCTGCGGGTCTTCCTCCGAAGAAAAAAAAATACATGGATAAATTAATATTTGAGGAGAAAAATTCGCTCGGCGCCGGGATCGAACCCGGGTCCTTGATTCTACGTACCAAGCGCTCTGACCACTGAGCTATGCCGAATTCAATCCACAGCACCGTGTCGAACTCTCTTCCTTCGATGTTCCCTTTTGGTCTGACTCCAAGTTAGGCATATATGTTGACGTTATGTCCAAGTCAACTGCCATTATACAAGGGGCGCACTCAGCTGAGTGACTGTTTTGGCCGGGATTCCACAGATAAGTGCACAGTAATCTGTACAGAAATATGCACTACTAGCTATGAGAATATTAAAGATTTATTAATTTGTCCTACAGAATAATATCTGTAATATTGACAATTAATATTTGAGGATAAAAATTCGCTTCGGCGCAGAAATCCTGGCTACATACCAAGCGCTCTGACCACTGAGCTACGCCGAATTCAATCCACAGCACCGGATCGAACTCTCCTCCTTCGATGTTCCCTGTCAAGTCAACTGCCATTATACCAGGAGAGCACTCAACATAACTTATATGCCTAACTTGGAGTCAGGCCAAAAGGGAACATCGAAGAAGGAGAGTTCGTTCCGGTACTGCGGATTGAATTCCGCGTAGCTCAGTGGTCAGAGCGCTTGGTACGTAGAACCAAGGACCCGGGTTCGATCCCGGCGCCGGAGCGAATATTTCTCCTCAAATATTAATTGTCAATATTACAGATATTATTCTGTAGGACAAATTAATAAATCTTTAATAAATGGATAAAGTTTACAAGAAGTATTTTGTGTCGGAAGTTTCAAAACAGTTCTACCTTAATTGCAATATACCCGAAAAGGCTTCAAAGCCTCTAAAATTTCTTTATAATGGCAGAATCGGCAAGTTATGCCTCCTAGTTAACGTAACTGATCATAAATTTATCGTTTTAAACCTGAACTTTAGATTAGTTTCATTGTTGAATGAACTTTCCTGTCCCCTCTGCGGATATCATAACAAAGATAAGGGTTCTAAAGAAAATGAGGGACTTGTTTGAGATGTTAATAATAAAGACCTTAGTCGTTGCCATGTGGAAGAATTTTTGTTGTGTGTTCCGTAAGACTCAGATGTAAGGATGTGATGTATTGTCTACACCTGGTGGTGAAAATAAGAACAGTACTAACAGTTTGAAATGCCTTAAGGAATAATCTTTTTGCTGTTTTGAACCTATTTATTTTATTGACGGATTTGAGAAATAAATTTTTCATAAATATGGTTCGTTGAATGTGTTCAATGACAGTTTTATTTGAAACGGATCCTGAGCGTATTGTGAATGGTAAAGTTTTCTGCTGTTTTGTTGCTTCGCGCTTAGATTTCCCAGAAATAATTCTTTCACCCGATCATTTTTGGCCTAATTATCGTTTAAACATATTTAGAAATACACATTTTATATACTGTACGTCTTTACATTAGAGTTTTCAGTTCCAATAAATAGTCGAACAGTGTGATCCCAATACTCGTTCAGTCTATTTGGCCATTTGTGTGATTTTATATCCTATATAAATGATTATGTTTGAGACCTGTGTCATTATATTTCAAGCCTGTTTTCTTCCAAAACGACGCCAATCCTTGTCTAAAAGTTTGTGTTATTGTACATGTAACTTGAAAACTCGCTCAGTCTTTAGATCGGTGGATAAAAGATCTAGTCCAGTTCTTTCATAAAAATGGACTTAACGCGTTTTGGGATCACACTCTTAAATTTTGCACAATGATCCCGTCACGTGAACGGTTTAAAAGTAGTTTAATACTTTATTTATAGTCCCGTCTCTATAATTTCCGGCAGCCAATCACGTTCCAAATCGGCTACATCTAAACGTGTGCGTCTTGTGATTCGCTGATGAAGACGTTAAGCATTTTCTAAGGCTGGATAAATACTTAATATAATCGTCCGCCATTTTGGCTCTTTCGTTGGCGTTCGCAGAAAGCACACGAGGACGTTATTTGCCGCTCAGTTATTTGCTGAATTACAGTGCGTTTGATTTATTATCATAGAAGCTACGACATGATAATGTTTAACGGTGTGGCAAATAGATTCCTCATTGGTAACTCGGCAACGAAAGAACAAAAATGGCGAACGATACTACCTACCTAGACTTTATAGAGCTTTCACTTCCTAAGACGTAAGCAAAGAGGAGGAGTCACGCCGGGAATAACAGCGCCGCGACTATAGTAATAAATCACTTTAAGTAATGAATGTTTGAGCAGAAGCAACTGCCGCTCTGAAAAGAAACCGTCTGGTCTCAAAACGGCTACCAAAACTTTTATTTCTATGTTCTGAAACGGAAAGAGAAACAAGGATTTAATATCGGTATGGCATTTGTTCACGGCTAGTAGCTATTTCTGCCCAATGGCAGGTCTTTCACTGCAAACCCAGCATTTTCCAATCTTTACTTTCTGCCTTCCTCTTATTCTCCGCATATGATATGGTGTTAATTTCAATGTTAATAAGGAATATTATAATTTAAGTAAGTTTAATATAATGAGTGTAGGCCTACATTTGAAAATGTAATTGCATCAGTATATATTAATTTGCTTATGGAATAGCGATATATCGATAATCGTTTCGATACGTATATCCATATATTTTCTGCAATATAAGTTATATATAGTGTTTCCGAGGTGGTGTGACAAACTTTCAGGGATGATGGGGAAGGGCACATGTATCAATTTGAGATGAGGAACCCTGGTCCAGAAATGACCGAGTCAAAAGTTACAAGCAAAAATAGTTATGTGGAAATGAAATGATTTTATTCCTCTATACACATTATTTATGTGTATCTGTCTGTACATTTTACACATAGTGCATTCATCTGACGTTGTTTACGTTGTCTACTTAATAATAATAATAATAATAATAATAATAATAATAATAATAATAATAATAATAATAATAATAATAATAATAATAATGTTTTATTTTCGCAGCACAAGAATTCTGATCCAAAAACTGTCATGTTAACTATAAAACCTATGTAAGACGACCTTGCACATTCAAAGCTTCTTACAAAATGCCTACGCAAAATGTCAATGAGTCGTTTAATAATATCATATGGTCCCGGGTCCCAAAAATTCTTTTGTCAGATGAAAACTTTGGAAGTTGGTGTGTTTGATGCTGTTGTGACTTTGAACAATGGAAACATTGGTAGGATAAATGTGTTGGAATATTTAGGAATAAAAGTTGGCAAGAATACAGGAGTTGTCCTGCAACAGTTATACAAAGTCAGAATTTCCAAAGCAGAAATAGTCATGAAAAATATTACTGAAGTGGCAAGATCCAAAGGAAGGAGAGCTACACTTGAAACAGATGACGATGAGGAAGACTCTGACTGCTGTGCTGGAGGATATTAGCTCGTCATTGCAAAATGACACGAATTTTTGTTATGATTTTAGTTTAAAGTGTTTTATTGCAAAACTACATTTTTGTTACATTTGACCCATTTTCTCAGGAACGATAAGAGATAGGAGACAGATATTTTACACTCATAGCAACAACATTATGATAGTCGCATAGATCTTGTTTGGTGAGAATCCAGACGGTAATATACGTGTAAAAATTTTTTTATTTAAAAAAAGGTAGTAAAAATTATGTAATTTGAGAAAAACATAATAAAAAAATCAGCAATCAGCATAAATTCGTGAAACAAGATCAGTGTACGTAGGAAACTAGCATCTAACAAACCTAAAAATGTTATTTTGATATCTCATGTAGTTTCTGAGATAATGGGTCAGGAAGTAAGCTATTTTAACATTATGGGGTTAGGGCTTTTAATCTCCCCTTAAGTAAGAATTTATGTAATTTTGACCTAAATAAAGTTATTGTCCAACAACCCCTTACATCACTCGGTAGCGAGTTCCAATTTCTAGCAACTGAAACTGTATAAGATGACGAATACTTACACAGTATTCCATTCAGTGCTCTGTCTGAGGGATGGGGACAGGAAACTACACTAAAGCAATGCAGATAGCGTAATGTGTAACGGACATGGTCGGTCCTGATATGCACGTCTGTAGACAGCAGTGTATGTGTACAACTTGCAGTGTCCAGTCCTAGTGAAATGGAGGAGTACACGAGAGCGGAATAAGCAGACCTGATTTTCGAAAATGGATGAGCCAATGGGAACAGTAGACAAACTCACAGATTGTATCGTGTCGAGTACCCACGTATGAGACATCCGGCCCATACCCTCTTTCCACGACTGTTCCAAAGGTTAAGGGAAGGAGGGCACGTGGTGCCAAATTACAATTCCATTTCCACACAACTATTTTTGCCTATAACTTTCGACTCGATCATTTCCGGACCATGGTTCCTTATCTCAAATTGATACATTTGCCCTTCGTCATCATCCCTGAAATTTCGTAACACTATCTCGGAAACACTCTGTATATTGATTATCGAAATTAGGTTTGCGATACCCTTCTGGGAGTCTCACCTTGCCGTGGTAGAAGGGCTCAGTACCCAATGAACCAGACGGCCATGCCAGGAAGTCTAGTTCACTAGCTTACTGGGTGGAAAGAGGAGAGGGGAAGCTAAGATAGACTCACAACGGGTGGATGCGACTCGGAAGCTGTAGTGGAAGCAACGCATCTAGGATGATACTCCAAAGAACGTATCCTACAGGCTTGGAGGCAGTAAGATGGCAGCCCCATCACTAAGCTTAACCTGCGCAGCGTTCGTACCGCGGCCAGGGGATTATTCAATTACTGATCAGCTCCAAATTAAGGCAAGTAAATACATTTAAATTTTTAGGATCATCAATATCATATATTAAAGAGGTAGATATTGGAAATAAAGTTGAAATGTTTTCAAAAATATGCGGAACAATTAAAAGAACTTTAAAAAATAAAGTAAGAAAAGATACGATGATAAAATTTTATAAAACTATGGCAGTTCCTTCAGCTCTATATAGTAGTGAAACTTGGACAATGACAAGTAGAGATAAAAATAGACTACAGGCAGCAGAAATGAGGTTTTTAAGATCAGTTCTGGGAGTCACTAAAAGGGACAGAATCAGAAATGAAGACATAAGAAATCAATTACAGATTTTTAGCCTAAATGAAGGAATAGACCATCATAGACAAAAATGGCTAGATCACGTAGACAGAATGGATGAGAGAAGATACCCAAAGAAAATATTAAATTATATACCAGAAGGGAAACGAAACATAGGAAGACCAAAAAAGCGATGGAAAGACCAATGAACTAATAATTTGGAGCGCGCAACAAGCCTTTGTAGGGCTTAATGCATGAAGAAGAAGAAGAAGAAGAAGAAGAAGAAGAAGGTTTGCGATATTTTGAAATATCAGTATATCGGTATTTAAATTATTTCCTCTATCCCTACTCTCGTCTGTTGAAGTCGATTGTTTTGTAATATAATAAATTATATTTCTGCTATAATTCTATTCTTAATCTCATTAAAATAACAGACATAAAGCATCAGGAAGATATATTATTCTTCCGTAATTAAACTCCGAGGTCGTTGTGTGTAATACTAGACGAATATTGAAATTTTTATAACTTGAATAAAGCACTGTTGAAGACTTTTATGGATAAAAAATTCAATATAATTCAGTGTCCTAAAAGGGACAGAATATTGTATGCAGTAAAAACGCTACAATAAACAGTAAAACATGTTTATGAGAGGGGGGAGTAGTTTGTATGGTTACTGAGAAAATATAAATGCCGTGTTTGATACCCGTTTTATGTGGTCAGCGACAAGAAACCGAAGAGGCAAGTGTCCGCAGGGACGCGACATCGACTTTTATGGCGCTCCGAGGATGTGACGCTACTCTTTGCCGGCTTTAAATAAACCGTCTCTGGTATCGGAGGCCGTAGCGATGTACGATGCGTCATCAAACTGAATTTACTATGGAAGGACAAGTGACATAAAATGAGATTTCATATACCTTGAAAGAGAGAGAATCTTGCTTCGTGTAATAAATCCATTTAAGGGATATTACATCAGTTCGTGGAACGGGATAGTCATATCCGGAGGCTCGGAGTTCAAGGACTGCCGACATGACGCACGGTGGCCGTCGTAGGACGAAATTAGCGGACTGGCTTCGTGACAGATTGCCGATTAACTTCAAAGAAGAGAGAAAGACCAAAACAAGTTGTTGAAACGCGAGAGTGTAAAATACCAGAGTTACAGGACACAAACGAAGTTTCCGCAAACTTGCTTCTTTTTTGGAATACATAGGAGGATCAAATGAAACACGTTCATATTACGTCTGATGCTGTACTTTTATTACTGCGTTATATTACTGACAAAAATTTTGATTTAATCCAAAGATTACGAAGCGTACAAAATTCCTCCATTTATGTAACATCATTAAACACTGTGTTTTAATCGGATTTCCCCATCTTCAAGATATTTATCTACCCTTAGGAGAAAAATTTGCAGGTTTTACATCTTAAAATTCTGGAATTAATTACTTGTACCTTATTTATAAGATTTTATTATATAGTTCTTTCATTATATATATATATATATATATATATATATATATATATATATATATAGGGTAAACTAGGGTCTGTTGGACAATCGGTCATGTTGGACACTCCGTACTTTAACGTGTTACCACGCCACTTGTGGGCTCCACATTCAGCTAGAAGTCAATGACGGAAGTAGCCCCACTCGTGCCTACTTCCGTCATTGATTTCTAGCAGAATGTGGTGCCCACAAGTGGCGAGGTAACACGTTAAAGTACAGAGTGTCCAACATGCCGACTGTCCAACAGACCCTAGTTTACCCGATATTTTTTTTTTTTTCATTTATGTATTTATACACTTATTTGTGTATTTTTGTATTTATTTATCTGTTTCTTTATTTTTTATTCATTCATTTATTTGTTTCTTCGTTTATTTACTTTATTTATTTATTTATTTATTTATTTATTTATTCATTCATTCATTCATTCATTCATTCATTCATTCATTCATTCATTCATTCATTCATTCATTCATTCATTCATTCACTCATTCATTTATTTATTTACTTATTCATTTATTTATGTATTTATATCATCATTTATTAACAGAGATTAAGGGTGTTTGAGAATAAGGTTCTTAGGAAAATATTTGGGAAGATAATGTTAAAATGGACTTGAGGGAGGTAGGATATGATGGTAGAGACTGGATTAATCTTGCTCAGGATAGGGACCAATGGCAGGCTTATGTGAGGACGGCAATGAACCTATGGTTTCCGTAAAAGCCAGTACGTAAGTATCTTCATTTATTTAATTGTTTATTTGTTTATGGGGCTCTACCTCCATGCCCCCCAAGTGCCTTCATGGCATGTTACGGGGATACCTTTACCTTTTTACTTGCTTATTTATGTATTTTTATTTGTTTATTCATGTGTTTATTTATTTATTTATTTATTTATTTATTTATTTATTTATTTATTTATTTATTTATTTATTTATTTATTTATTTATTTATTTATTTATTTATTTATTTATTCACTTATTCATTTATTTACTTATTCATTACTTGTTAATTTATTAATGTATTTATGTGTTCATTTATTTGTTTTTTATTTCTTTTTCATTTATGTACCCATTTATTCCTTTATTTATGTATTTATACATGTATTTGTGTCTTTATGTGCTTGTTCATCTACTTTTTTCTTTTATTACTTATTTATCCATTTATATACTTTTTTATTTATTCGTTATTTATTTATTTATTCACTTATTCATTTATTTATTCGCTTATTAATTTATTTAGGTATTTATGTGTTCATTTGTTTGTTTTTTTTTTGTTTATTTATTTGCTCATTTATTTGTTCGTTTATTTGTTTGTTTGTTTATTCATTTATGTATTTCTTTATTTATATATTTCTTTATTTGTTTATTATTTATTTATTCATTTATGTATTTGGTTATTTATTTACTTATTTATTTATGTATTTATTTACTTATTAATTTATTTATTTACTTATTCATTTATTATCTGTTTATATATTTTTTATTTATTTATTTATTTTTTATTTGTGTATTTATATTATACATATTTTTTAATAGTGCCTACTGCTATTGCCATTTGGCATTACTAATAGGCCTACGTACTCTTATTACTACTACTTTAACGTGAAAATCAAATACCCTATCTAGAATCGTTGGACCTACCTCCCCAAATATAATTTCCCTATGACCACTTCCATCGACGATAGATAATGCACAGTTGAAGCAGCGTCGTTAAATAACATATTAAAAATATTGTAAATTTATTTCAACTCAACAATAGGATTTTCACTCAACACAGTATTCGTTATAGCACTCCACTGACGGCAATGACAATTTACTTGGACTATTACGAACAACAATGAACTGTTAATCTTAACTAATATTTACAAAGCACTATTTACAAATCAGAACTATCAGTTCTCAGTTCACAGTTCTTCTAGCTCAGTCACTCGAGTTCACAGTATCTCGAACCACAGTCCTTCAGAGACAGTTCACTGTACTCGAACTCAGGTCCCTCCAACTGCGGTCCACTGCACTCAAACTCAGGTCCCTCCAACTGCGGTCCACTGCACTCGAACTCAGGCCTTCGGATGCTGTCACAGTTGCGGACGCACACTCGAGCCGAACTCCGGTACACAAGACTGGCTTGCTTGCTCTGGCTTACTCACTGACTGGCTGACTAATCGACTGAAAACTGCTCGAGTTCGCTGGCGTTTCTTCTTTTATAGCAACAGCGACGTAGCCTCGAAAGTTCGACGCGTCTCCAGAGATAGCACTCCAGAACAATCCAGAGCCCTCTCCTCTCTACCAGCACCAGATGCGCGCGCAATTTCCCTCGCCGCGTAGGCCCTTTTCCCTCTCTTCTCTCCGCCGCGCGCCGTCCCTCAGTGCTCCGTGGAGCCTGTGTCGGCTCAAGCGCGGTCTGCTCTCTTGCGGGACGCTGGTCGTGAGTTCGAATCTCACGTCGCTATCACAATATTATCGGAGGATGAGAGCATCTCTACGGTTTTATTGTTTCCCTAAACTTCATAAATTCCTTTTAATATTAAAGGAGAAAAATTCGCTCCGGCGCCGAGGTTCCAACTCGAGTTCTTGGTTCTACGTACTAAGCGCTCTCACCATTGAGGATCCGGGTTCGATCCCCGACCCCGGAGCGAATTTTTCTCCTCTAATATTAATTGGTACCATAACATATATATTCTGTAGGATCAAAAAATAATAATCTTTACGTAGATACATTAATTTCTTGGGAAATGACATAGCCTTGGCATAGCTCAGCGGTAACGTGCAGGATTTGTTACAAACGCTGAGATTGGAAATGTGTTCGGGTTCCGCTTGATCGAGCTTTTCCAAACTGTAAGGCGAATGTCAAGTAATCTGTAGCGAATCATCGGCCTCATCTCGCCAAATACCATCTCGCTATCACCACTTCCATCCACGCCACCTGATAGTTGATACAGCGACATTGAATAATCGTTTGCAAAGTAACACAGGGTGTCCAACGTAACGTGACAGTGGACAGCCGGATTCTTTTTTTAATGCTCACGGCCATGAAAAAGAGCCGATGAACTACGTCTAGGACGCCTAAGGCGAGACCAGTACTTCAGATGAGGGACGTTTATCAAATTTGTTACTTTCTAGATAACTAACTACCCGTGATGTTTTCTCAGATGTATATCCGCTAGCAGAATTTCATTCACCACGGATCTCCTTTCCAGGATGATAGTAAGTAGGCCTATAAACACTTTTCATACCTCAATGTAGCTCTGCAGAAGGATTCGTTTTTTCTCTGTCCGAAAAAATTAAACAGCTGGTAATTTTCGCTATGGGCAGTTTTTTCATCACCTGTTCACACAAAGCTTTACGCTTTTATAGTTATTATTGCTCCCATTTTCACGTGTAATTATGTGAAATAATAATTGTCACATATGGATATTAAACAATCAAAAGGCCTTTAATATTTGTGTCATTAGACATAAAAATGAAATGTATTATTGTTTATCATAATTAAAGTTATGTCAAATTGCATGACGTATCAAATAATTCATTTATTACACTACAGTTGGTAATTAATATACAGCGATAATTGCTTTTCATTGTTCGTAAATTATTGATATATGACAAATTAAATTACAATACTTTTTTATTTATTTATTTTTTTTCCGTTCGGTACAGAAAATATATGACCATCAAATTATTCGTATTATGTTGTGCCTGAGTAACAAATGATAGTAAAATGTTCCTAAGTTCATGTTGGAATTTCAAGCAGATGATAAGCACACAATCTGAAACTCGAAATTGTTTTTATTTCTTACATAAGATGACGAGGTGAACGAAATGACTAACTAGAGATGTCCGCAAATTCCAATGTATTGTAAAAATTATTTATTTTGTGCGGAATTATTTAGGTATATTTTTCGTTCAAATATTCCCAAGTGCAACAGCATACAGGCTAAGCGAGTTAAATACTACTCTTACAATTAGTGTAGAGAATCGATACCATTAAACAAGGAGTCGATAGGCGAACTAATCATGGAGGGATATTCAGATACAGAGATAGGTAGTTCAGCGAATAGGGATTATACAGAATGGACACTGAGCGAATTTTCTTGTTTTATTCCTCTGTGCGCCGGCGTTTAGTTCCACTTTCAAGCGCTAGAGGTTAGTGTAATCGAGCACACGCTAAAATAATGTATACTAATAATAAATCTGTAGCCGAAATTTTTCTGGTAATTTTCGATTTTCCAAAAATAATTCGTCCTAACATATACAATTAACCACCCTGAAACCGAAAATCGCTTTTTTGACATTTTTCTTTGTATGTCTGTCTGTCTGTCTGTCTGTCTGTATGTTTGTTACCTTTTCACGCGATAATGGCTGAACGGATTTCGATGAAAACTGGAATATAAATTAAGTTCGTTGTAACTTAGATTTTAGACTATAAGGCATTCAAAATACATTATTTAAAAGAGGGGTTATAAGGGGGCCTGAATTAAATAAATCGAAATATCTCGCTTATTATTGATTTTTGTGAAAAATGTTACGTAACAAAAGTTTCTTTACAAATAATTTCCGATAAGTTTTATTCCTTGAAAAATTTTGATAGGGCTGATATTTAATGAGATAAATGAGTTTTAAAATTAAAATAACTGCCATCTAAGGCCGTGTAATGAATTAAAAAACAAATGACTTCGTCTATAAGGAGCCTTGGACAGCAACAATCGAAAGCTATGAAAGATAGTCTACAGATAATGTTTCTGTGTTTGTATGAAGTAATACCAGAAGCTAAATTAACCGATTTGTATAATTAATTATTATTCCACCATTGGAAAGTGTAGTTTCTCTAGATGGACATAATGCTATAATGTTATTACAGTAACTTCTGAGTGAATCGAGAACAGGTAAGATTAAAATAGCTTCTTATGCACAGAAAACTTGATAGGCTATTCTGTACATTCGTTTCCTGTATTTCCTAAAATAATTTTTATGACCAAATGAGTGGTCTCTGGATCAAAATGATCGCATTAATTATGCAAATACAATTTAAATTAAGTAACATAATAAACGATTTATCCTTATATCAAACACGAATGTTCCCTGGATCAAATATCCTATTTTAATTATGTAATTACTTTATATTTATTTCTAACGGGTGCAGCGGAGCGCACGGGTACGGCTAGTAATTGAATATAAGAGTTGAGACACAGGATCCAAACATCGCCTACCTTATTGCATAATCCAGTAAGGCTTTGCTTCAAATAAATTCAAGTTAACAGTTTTTCTTTATTTCTCAGTGATAAACTAGCTGTAATAATAATTTTTGTTTTATATGTAATACATTGTTATAAAATAATACAATAAATTATAAAATTATTATGTATCAAATTCATTTAATATTTGTATACAATATAATATACGCATATGATCTTACTTCTCATAGTAGTTTTGTTTTTCCATTTTCAGCGCTATCAAACCATTACATATTTTAATTGTTGTTGAGGTCAACGTCTCAACTCTCATTATAAAGGAACTCTAGAGTCTAGACATTACAGATAATGACGGATTTATTATTTCATCGGTACAATTTATTTTGAGTACATAATGTACCTAGATGTATTAATTGTATGTCTGTTATATTTCGTTGTGTCGACTGCTAACTGGTGTGATGTCAGCGCCAACTCTAGGGAAGAAACAAAATCTCACGCTCAAGCTGGTTTGAAGGTCATTGAAATCAGTCCTGTTACATCAAAGGTACCGACGCGAAGTATCCATACTTGTAGCTGGGTAGTTGTTCTAGAAATTATTTTAGATAAAACCGGGGAAGCAATTGAGAAAGTGACTCCTACTAAGTCAGAATAAAGATATAAAAAAAAAAATATGAACAATTTTGATCTTGAAAAACAACGAACAACATAAATGAATTGAAGGAAAATGTTATATTAATACCCTATAATTTTATTGTGTTGGTTTGTAAGTGTTGAAATTTATGATTGTCTATGTATTTGCAGTTATATTGTTCGTAGACCTAATGTCTTAAAAACCTTTAAAATGATAAATTGCAGAAGAATAATTCGCGACCCTGTATAATTGATGCCAGGGCCCGGTACCAAGCCGCGACCCGGCGGTTGAGAAACACTGTCTAGTGAATTCGTGACTCAACAACTTTCCACTCCGCAACTTGACTGTGTTTTGTTCCATTGTTGCTCTGTGGTTGTTTCACGCCGTACTGAGCACGGCGGGACTACGGGTAGGCCAGCCTCCAGTACAATATTTGGCTACCTCCGCTGGTAATATGACTGCAGCAAAGTGGTAACTGCTTTGTTTAGAACCCGTCTCCCCCCCCCCACCACCCCCCGCGCGCTTGTAGAATTAATGCGTCAGTTAATTGAGCCTTCGCGCATAAACAACTCTATACTCTCGCTCAAACTTTTAACAAAGTTCAATAACCATTAGTAAATACAATTTTCAGGTGTTAAGCCTGAAAATGATCGATTTTTGGGGGGTTTACACTCCACACATACCTATCTAAATTATGGTAAAGCCTTTTAAAGCCTTTCCCCCCTCTCGGAAAACCCACCTCATTTATTTCCCATGACGAAACATGGAGGTCAGAAATTAATTCCATTAGTAAGCGGACGTGCCTAGATAGATGCACTGTGTGCATCCGCAGATATTCCTCATTTGTCAGTCGGAAAAAGATTGCTTCGGATTAGAATTTCTGTGTGTGTGTGAGAGGGGGCTGTATCGTGTAACATAAACTGTAGGATGTAACGCACTATGTCTCTGGTTTTTTTTTTGTCCATTAAAATTTATCGACTTTCATCCCTGAATTTATAAAATTGTTGTATACACACTAGTTTATACAACAAAACTTAGTGCAGTTTCCAATTTTATTAACATAGAATATTACATCGCTTAAGTGAAATATATTGCTTCGTGCCGTTTTACATTGTTTCGCGTTACATTTAATGACAGGGCTTTTAAATTCTATAACAGTGTACTGAGTTCTCTGTAACATATACCAATACAAATTACGCCTAGAAGATAACTTAGTACAATATACAGTAATTAGTTAAATATTACATCATTGCATTAGGCTACATGAGATAGTACTATAAAGTATCATATTACGTAATGCAATTAAAAGGAATATTACGCAGTATAATGTATTGCAATATAGCACAAAGTAATATATGTCATATATTGCATCATATATTATATTATATTATATTATATTATATTATATTATATTATATTATATTATATTATATTATATTATATTATATTATATTATATTATATTATACTACTAGATGTACCCGTGCGCTCCGCTGCACTTATTAGAAATAAATATAAAGTAATTACATAATTAAAATAGAACATTGGGTCCAGGGAACATTCGTGTTTGATAGAAGAATAAATCGTTTAATATGCTACTTAATTTAAATTGTATTTAAATAATTAAATGCTATCATTCTGGACCACAGAGCACCCATTTGGTGCAAATATAATTCGTTTAACATTTTTCTAAATTAGTCTTGAATGCATCCTTTAATAAATCACTCCAAATTAATAGAGTTGATTGTGTAAAAATGTAAGAATTCACGAACTCCTATGCACTACTGCCTTAGAATGAATAAATTTGTTTTTCTTCCTGCTAAAAAATGTAATATTTTGCACATAGCAGTTACGGAACAACGACACTATAATCTGAGGCGGTGGTGGAAATGTATTGTATTGTTATTTTAAAACTCTTGTATATCCTTAAATATCAGTCCTATCAAAATTTGTCCCGGAATAAAACTTATCGGAAATCATTTGTAAAGACACTTTTGTTATGTAACATTTTTCACAAAAATAAATAATAAGCGATATATTTCGGTTTATTTAATTCAGGCCCCCTTATACCCCCCTTTTAATTAATGTATTTTGAATGCTATATAGCCTAAAATCTAAGTTACAACGCACTTAATTTATATTCCAATTTTCATCGAAATCCATTCAGCCATTGTCGCGTGAAAAGGTAACAAACATCCAGACAGACAGACAGACAGACATAAATATCAGTCCTATCAAAATTTTGCCTGTAATAAAACTTATCGGAAATCATTTTTAAAGAAATGTTTGTTATGTAACATTTTTCACAAAAATCAATAATAAGCGAGATATTTCGGTTTATTTAATTCAGGCCCCCTTATAACCCCCGTTTCAAATAAAGTATTTTGAATGTCATATAGTCTAAAATCTACGTTACAACGAACTTAATTTATGTTCCAATTTTCATCGAAATCCGTTTAGCCATTATCCCGTGAAAAGGTAATAACATGCAGACAGACAGACAGATAGACAGACAGACAGACAGACATAAAAACAAAAATGTCAAAAAAGCGATTTTCGGTTTCAGGATGATTAATTATACATGTTAACACCAACTATTTTTGGAAAAGCGAAAATTATCAGAAAAATTTCGCTTACAGATTTATTATTAGTATATTATATTATATTATATTATATTATATTATATTATATTATATTATATTATATTATATTATATTATATTATATTATATTATATTATATCATATATCATATCATATCATGTATCATGTGTCATATGTCATATGTCATATGTCATATGTCATATGTCATATTATATTATATTATATTATATTATATTATATTATATTATATTATATTGTTAAAACAATCATCAATAACATCTTTTGAAATTAAAAAAAACCATCTCGCAAATTTTTAAACATTCCCTGCATACCACTCAGAAAGGTCTTAATTAAGGATATGCTAATTTTGAATAAAATCTTTTATTTACAAATATAATTTTAAGGTCATCTTCTAAGATTTTATTTTATAAGTGATAATCAACGGTATTAATTATTACATTTTATTGTTATAACAATATCCATATTTGATTCATTATATTTTATTTGCTGTTAATTTCGGGATCCTCGTGGTCTTCCTTAATTAAGGCCTGACGATTTATTTTTTTCTCTATTATATTATACAGACGGTGTTTAGGTAAAAGAGCTTAACCCTAATTTTTTAAACTGTCACCTTTTAACTGTAATTAGTTAAAATTGAATTACAAAACTTCAAAATATGTTTACATTCCTTCATATAAAGTAACCACTAATAATGTGTTGAAATTTAATTTATATTGTATTGTATTGTATTGTATTGCATTGCATTGTATTGTATTGTATTGCATTGCATTGCATTATATTACAATTAATTATGTATTTACATTTCAAGTGCTTTCATTTTCACCTTTATTATATTTTAATTTACTTCATTTTGGAAAACCTTTTCTCAATATTTGAGGAGAATAACATACTTTTCTATAGAGGGTGCATTAGTTTTAAGAACAGAATCTTCAGGTTGTAAGTAACCAAAAAGTCAAATGTCAGTGGTATTTGAATAACGTTTTAGCCGAAAAAAAATAATTTCTGTCTGAAGTTTGACTCCCGTTTATGGTAAAACTATTGAGTATTGAGACGTATGAGGGGTAAGATATCACAGCGAAGAATAAACCTAAAAAATATTACTTTGTCATTTCTTCGAAAACCGCTTTATTTGTGTAAAAACGTACAAAATTAACTGGTTAAATTTCCGTCACACTGTGATTGCGTATTTAATCAGATAATTTCTACGTTATTACACAAATGAACGCTTTTCGAAAAAATGATGAAGAAATACTTTCTCACCTTGTTCTTCGCCGTAATATCTTACCACTCATGCGCCTGAATACCCAATAGTTTTACCATAAATGCGATTCAAACTTCAAACACAAATTATTTTTTTCTGCTAAACCATTATTAAAATACCAAAATGACATTTGTCTTTTGGGTTGCTTACAACCTGAATATTCTATTCTTAAAATTAACACTGTATAATATGTGATAGAATGTGCAAATATTACACTGGTCAAAAAAAGTTAAGCATAATTAGGCATATAACGGTTTTTATTAATGAAAATAAAATAGATAAATTATAATTGGGTTTCTTGGCTCCACAGAATAAACTTAAAAGTAGAAATACACTATTTGTTAACAATGGACTCAATATGAAATGAAAAAGTTGCATTGTTTGGAAACAACGGAAAAGATAAGGGAAGTTTAAATTCGTACATCATCAAAGAAAAGGAAATGGTGCTTTCAGTACCCTGTTTAATAACGTGTTGGTCCTCCACGAACCCTGAGGCACTCTTGTATGCGACAGGGCTTACTCAGTACCAACGCATCTAAGCTCTCCTGAGGCAAATTGTCCCATTCTTCCAATGCAGCATTCCTGAGTTCTTGAATCGTTAATGGGTGATGTGGACGATTGGAAATGGCTCTCCTGAGAAAGCTCCATGCATGCTCTATGCAGTTCATATCCGGTGAGCTTGCTGGCCAATCCATTCTTCGGATCCCATGTTCTACCAGATACCGCTGTACACTATGAGCACGATGAGGCCGAGCATTATCGTCCTGTAGAGTGAACCCTTCTCCTACAGTCTCTGCAAAACTACTTACTATGGGTTGGAGGATGTTGTTCTCATACACGGCAGCAGTCATGTTTCCCTCTATTGAAACCAGTGGTGTGCGGCGGCCAAACATGACACCTGCCCAAAACAAGATTGAACCACCAAACTGTTGGTGACATTCCACGGTCATTGAGGGATGATTTCGTTCCCCTGTTCGTCTCCATACGCGAATAGAGTTGTTGTCAGGGTGTAGGCCCATTCTCACTTCGTCTGAGAATAAAGTTCTGGTCCATTGGTCTCGTGTCCAATTCTCATGTGCTCTAGCCCATCTTGCACGAGCACCCCTGTGATGTGGACGGTGTGCTGGAGTCTTGAGTGGTCTTCGAGCATACAACCCTATGTCATGAAGTCTATTGCGCACAGTTTGGCTACTTACAACAACACCAGTGGCCTCGCGCAGGTCAAGGCGCAGAGTTGTAGCTGAGGCTATAGGGTTCCTACGTGCAGATAACCTTACATACCGGTCCTGACCTGGTGGTGTTTTGCGTGGACGGCCCTCGCGAGGTCGATCTGCTATTGACTGGGTTTCCTGGAACTTTCTCCACAGTCTGGAGACGATACTCTGATTCACATGAAGGATGTTAGCAACACCAACTTGTCTCATGTTTTATTCCATCAAAGTGATGATTTTGATGCGGTCTGCCATTGTAAGGGTGTTCCGAGCCATTGTACTGCACTATGAAGCAAAACGACACTGGTTGAACTTTGCTCGAATTGTTTACTAGCCGTGATTTGGACGTTACCTAGTGATGCAGAATAAAACAAATGAAAGAGTTTGAATTGGTAAACATAATACGTGCCACATAAAACCAAAAGAAACATAAATATCAAGTATTATTGGGTAAACTGGAAATATGCTTAACTTTTTTGACCAGTGTATTAAAATGGAAGTGACATTTTTATACACCCAGTAATTTCGAAAGCAATTTACGATCCTTTAAATTGCTTTAATGCGAAAG
Organism: Periplaneta americana; assembly: GCF_040183065.1. NCBI lineage: Eukaryota > Metazoa > Arthropoda > Insecta > Blattodea > Blattidae > Periplaneta > Periplaneta americana. The sequence continues at coordinate 26,421,731 of NC_091124.1, read as the reverse complement.
TTAATTTGAAAATAGTCGATATATTTGGCCATTCCTTTTCTAACAGCCCCGAATTTCCTTTGAGTTTAGACTTGTAGTAAAGATGCGTTTCTCTAGACCAATAGCCAAAGCCAACATAAATAAGCATTAGCCGTTATCCGAACACAATCCTAGGGAATGCCGCCAGCATTGGATACATCATTTTCTTTTCTATCATTAATCTGCGTGGCTAGCTAATAGAACGGGCTAAACACTATTACTCCCTTTATCACATTCATCTTTTTTTGCTTTCTTCCTCTTTTCGACCATCTGTAACTTTCTCTCTGCAAGCGCCTTCTTTATCCTCTTTAAAGCTAGATTTTTCGCAGCTCTTACAATCTGCTCCATTTCGCGTGATAAATTGTTCCTTAATTGCCATCAGGATTTTTTCTTCAACACTAGTCTATTCAACAACAAATTTTAGAACTCGCAGCAATACACCAGAGGTGTTTATAATTGTATGTTCGATATCAGTGACATCTGTTAATAGTATTTTTAAGCTTGAAGTTTATAATTATCTTTACACTTTGACAATGCACTCGTTTTAAGCGTTAGTTGTGCTCAGTAGCGTCATCTACCAAAAGTTTAAGGAAACTCATTCAAAATAGATATTTTAGTCCTGTCCTTATACTTATGTGAAACTCTCTGATTTTTATACAGCAAATGCATGTGAAAAATGAAGTTTTCTTTTACTGCAAACCTAATCTCTCTCTATCTTCTGAACTGTGGATTATATAATAATTTTTCTGTTATGGAAACTTATTGAAAAATTACATTTTTGTAGGAAAAAAGTAATTACTCCAGAATGGTTGTACTTATACCAATGAATTTTGGGATAGAGTTAGATATTATCCTAAGTCATTACAATAATGACACTTCTTGACCATACTCACTGAATTTCGACCCATTTTCACTTTTTTTTTCAATGAATAAATCTAATCTTTCCACACTTGTAACAAACTCCAAAACTGTTTACTAAAAATGGAGGGAATAAGCTGATTGACAAGTTTTTACGAGCTCCCAATGTTACGATGCAAATGGCAGTGACGGTTCCTGATCAAATTTCCGCGAATTTCAAACTCAAGAGAATTTTAGAAACTTGCAATTTTTTCCTAAATAAAAGAAAGAAAAATCTGGATTAAAATGCTTTAACGGGCTGTCCCAAATTTTTAAAATAGAAAGTGATAATTGCACAACAAACTTATCAGATATGTCAAACTTTACCCCAAAATTCATTGATCTAAGTACACTCATTCTGGAATAATTAATTTTTTTCCTACAAAAAAAAAATGTAATTTTTCAATAAGTTTTCATAACAGGAAAATTGTTATATAATCCACAGTGTGAAAGATAGAGAGATTGGGTTTGAAGTAAAAACTTCATTTTCCACTGGCATATCGATCGTCCAGTTCAAAAGTGCGACAACTCAAAAATTGCCATTTTTTAGTTATTTATACTACTGAAAGCCCCTTTCGGAGCTCTTTCCGATTCAGTAGTGAGATAAGTCATATTTACAACCAGAAAGAAAAAAAAACTAAATAAACTGCTTTAGAAATAATTATAACTATGGACTTTACTAATTCATTATTAGTACATTTCGAAATGTATTAATAATGAACTGGAAGATTGTGATATACTGGTCCTGAATACTGACTCATTTCTAATTGTCGTGGTTATGAACCAGAACTCTGTTCCTTTCTAAGTGATTTATTTGAAACTTTCAACTGAAGATATCTCAAAACTTGTTTTTTTGAGTTGTCGCACTTTTGAACTAGACGATCGATATGTTCCCTGTATAAAGATCGGGGGTTTCACATGAGTATGAAGTCAGGAGTGACACATCACTTTTGAAGGGGTATCAACTGCAGATTGAAAGGGACAGTAGGGTACACTTAAATGAAAACCTATATTACGTTTTGTGATTAAAAGCACGGTTAATTACAAAATTAAGTTAAAAGTATCAGCAATCTGGCAACATTTCTATTGACACACTGCTCTTTCTTCTCGTAGTACAGATGTAAGGGGTGAACGAAATCAGGTCTGTATCCCTACGTGAACTACCTTCCACCTCCCTCTCTGACTACAACGTTACATTCTCGTCACATCGTTCAGTGCCTTGAAATTAGTGATGTTTCAATTAAATTTACACGAAAACCGTCCACGCTATTGAAATATGCCAGATGGATAAATGATTCATTATTAGATTTTCTATCGATATCGCAATAGTTGCCGAATAAAAGAGTGTTAAACATTTGGGACAAAATATTTGTCTCTGAGAAAAGTATGAAATTTCCACCAATACGATATTACACATTTTTGTTACATACAACATGAGCTATTCACTCTGAAAATCTACGGGGTTGTTTCAGTTCCACTCTGTATAGTAATCTTTCAATCATATCAAATATAAAAAAATTGCAAGAATTTAAGAAAATTCCAATAATTAACAAAACAGGTAGCGAACGCACTGCGATGTATCTACCAGACAGACAACACAACAAAAATTAATCGCCAACACAACATAAAATGAGCAGATATCCACGTTTAGGATAGTCACAATTGCATACATTCGTTAAATATTCACCAAACCGCAACAAAACATAAATTGTCCAAGTTAAATATAGTTATTACTTCTATACTAATAATAATACTACTTATGGCTTTTAGAGAACCCGAAGATTCATTGTCGCCCTCACATAAGCCCGCCATCGGTCACTATCTGAGCAAGATTTATCCATTCCCTAACATCATATCCCACCTCCCTCAAATCCATTTTAATATTATCCTCCCATCTACATCTCGGCCTCTCCCAAGGTTTTTTTTCCCTCCGGCATCCCAACTAACACTCTATGTGCATTTCTGAATTCGTTCATACGTGCTACATGCCCTACCCATCTCAAACGTCTGGATTTAATGTTCCTAATTATGTCAGGTGAAGAATGCAATGCGTGCAGTTTTGCGTTGTGTAACTTTCTCCATTTTCCTGTAACTTCATCCCTTTTAGCTCCAAATATTTTCCTAAGCACCTTATTCTCAAACACCATTAACCTCTGTTGCTCTCTCAAAGTGAGTCCAAGTTTTACAATCATACAGAACAACCGATAATATAACTGTTTTATAAATTCTAACTTTCCGATTTTTGAGAGCAGACTAGATGACAAAAGCTTCTCACCCAAACAATAACAGGCATTTCCTATATTTATTCTTTGTTTAATTTCTTCCATAGTGTCATTTATATTTGGTACTGTTGCTCCAATATATTTGAATTTTTCCATCTTTTCAAACGATAAATTTCCAATTTTTATATTTACGTTTCGTTCGTTATAAGTTCTGTACTTAACTTTTATATCAATAATTTATTTTATTTGTGTATAATTATGGCATTTTTTTAACTTCCTCATCTTTCTCAACTCAACTCTTAAAATAAACATAAAAAACTACGCAACAATTCCTCCTAGGAAATTATTTTTATTGATATATGTGGTTGATTCGTCTTCAAACATAGATTTAAACAAGATTTTATTTGTATTTCTACTACTATTATTTTGGGAAATACGCATTTTTGTCTTCCCTGAAAATGTTGTTTTATATTTATTTATTATTTTGCTAATAATCGTAACATAAAATATAATATATACAGAAAAACTTTAGCTCGCCTCTGAAAAAGCAGAACTCGTGCTCAGGGGCGGATTCCTGAATTGAAATTAATAATTATACAATACAATTTGTCTCATGTCTACTGTGCAATTATAGTATATAAATTTAAATTTACAATTTTTCAATTTTTATAAAATCCATACATAACTTTTTAAATTTAATACTAGAACTATTAGAATTGACAAGATTAGGATATTTAAATATAAATTTGTTACATATTCTTGGACCTAAATTACTACTATGATTAAATACTGTAACAGTGTTGCATTTTGGTTCAAACAATCTAAAAGAATTCATACCTTTTGTTTCATAACTATGAGAATACAATTGAAAATTATTTCGATTTTTATGTATGAATTTTATTAATACAATATAATAAATTTGTCTTACGTTAAGTACATTAAAGTCTAAAGACAAATTTTGAGATGGAAAATCACTAGGTTTATGAAGACATATTTTAATTATTTTCTTCTGTAATAAATAAAGTGGATTAAAATTGGATTTAAATGAGCTACCCCATCCTATAATTCCATACATAATTACCGATTGAAATAAAGTTAAATATATTGTACGTAATAAACTTATTGACAAGTAATTCCTCAATAAAACAAAATAATATACTATTTTACGTAATATGAAAAGTTACGTTTTTATTAGTTGCTCCTCATGTAGTCTTGGTCACCATTTGATAGCAGTATGAATAGTCTCTCATTTGTCTGAATATATGATGAATCGACAGCCATTTCTTCAGCACAGTACCCAAAGGATGCGTCTCCAATATTAGGTTGTGGTGAAATTGTATGACGATATCCGGGAATACGAAAGGACGTCAAAGAATCTTGCTCCAGCACCGTCTTTGTATTTCACAAATGAACTTGTTCCTCATTAAGTGTAAACCTCGGCACTGGCATCAGAATCCGGCCGCCCATCCCTTACACTAACGCTGTACGCAGTATGAAAACATCCATTTATAATTAGCCCGAACTGTACGCTTGCAGATCACCAAAGACTCGCATCGATTTTCTGTTGTTGCCCGATTTTCGAAGCCGCCTATTTAAACAAACATTGATAATGCACGAGCTACATCGGCGGATGCTGCAGTGGTTTCATTTTACCTTAAAACAGGATATAACCATGCCGATTACAGCGCTTATCGGTGCTGTACTTAATTATCGTTAATCTATACATACACCAGCTCAAATAAAAAAATTCGTTATTTTTTTATTGTTGCCAGATATTACGTCATGCTAGTGTAGGCCTATATAGGCTTATGTGTTTTTTTCATAGGCGCTTCCACGCTTTCCGCGCTGTTACACTCTCTCTTCTTGCGACAGATGGCATTCTACAGGATGTTTGCATGAATACGTTACAAATTTCTAGCGATGTTACAGACTGCTAGAAGGAACAATTTGTTTAACAGAAATCTGTTTTCGAAGACTTATCTTTTAAATGTTATAAGCAGACCCCGGAGAAAGTATTGCTTATAGGGAAACGCGCGATGTAGTATAGGTAATGTTTATGAACCGAGGACTCTTGTACGCATCACTGTGCAAGTAGGAGTAGTGCCGGCGTAGCTTAGTACAGAGACATCATTTTATTTTTACTAACATTTTTAATATTACCCTGGCTATACCTTTACAGAACCGGAAACACCGTTTGCTACCTCCTTCCACGACTGGAGTTCGATGATACTGATGTAAAACACAAACAAATCTCTTTACTTGGTATAGGAGGGAAGAAAAGTAGTTCATCCATTTACGTAAACTAGGAAATATCGCGATTTTGAGTTCGATAATTTTCATTAGGTTTTTGTTTAATCGAAGTGCAGTACTGTATTAAGAATAAGTGTTTTTACTCACGAACTGAGCTATTCTTGCGAACGTATTCTTTATGCAGTGTATATTACACTGTACAGCACATTAGCGTACAATTTAGAGAATTAAGTTAAATTGAAAAATAATCATAATATGGATACAGCCTTCAGTTCTTTTGTGCATATTATCGCACTATAGACTATTGCATCTAATTCCAATTGCCAGTTTCTTCCTTCGTACTAGTAACTCATGTTGAAATAATTCTGTACCTACTCTGTAAAAGAGTACCTTATGTACTGTAAATTCAATCTTCACTTCTGCCCTACCCGCAAAGATAAAATTACTCAGACATGCTATCTACTGTCCGTCCAAGTGGTTCTGCCGCAGGATCGTAGAAAGGGGGGAAATCACGTGACAGTTAATTACTTAACGAGGCCCTTTTATTTAAGTTATTTTAAACAGTTGTATAATATTACATAAACGTCCAATTCCTAACAGAAATTAATGTTTTCAGAAAAGAGCTAAGTCAGCCCTGCTTTTACAGAGGGGCGTGCAGAAGCAGGTGGGGGAAATCGGGATAAGACGTAGGCAAACGGACAGTACCTGTGCGAAAATATGATTCAATATTCAAAGTTCTTTCGTCACTTGAAAACGCGAACATATTTCTGGAACGTACTGTACTCAATAACTCAGTGCTGTTTACTATATGCGGCCTTGATTCTGTCTGGAGAACAGTTGAAACTTCATTAGTAGAAGGGGAGGGAGTGAAGTACATTCAAAAACTCAGATACAATAAAAATTGAAGTAAAAATAAAATGATGTCCCTGTACAACGCAGTCAAAAGCAATCGGCACGGCTCTTCAGAATGCCGAGACCAAAAGTACGCAAGATAGAAACACTAAGGAAATATGTTCGTCAATAAAGTGTGTTTTCCATCCATGGTAACGAACTGTTTTGTGAATTGTGTCACGTGAAATTGGCAGCCGACATGGCATGCAACGTTAAGAAGCATATAAATAGCAATATGCATAAACGCGCATGTAAAAGACAACAGAATTTAAGCAAGGTGCAGCACGAATCTCCTTCACAATTACTTGAACGATCATTTTACGATGATATGCGTGACGCGTTTATTGCTTCAAATATTCCGTTAAACAAATTAGAAAACGCGAAACTCCGTGGCTTTTCAGAAAAGTACACTGGAAGACAAATTCCTAAAGAAACAACACTGCGGAAGAAGTATGTGCAACATGCATATTAGAAATGTCTACTTGAAGTGAAGTGTAAATTACAAAATGAGAAGATATGGGTTTCTATAGATCAGACGTCTCAATAGGGCCTTCTCAGAGCACTTCCTCCTCTTTCTCTTTTTCAATGTAAGAGTGGAACAAGATGCAGGAGAAGTTCGTGTATCTCCGGATGACGTCATTGACCGCGACGTTTGAATAGACATCTGCAACCGCTACGATGTAACAGTCAGTCATTGTGTCCATCTCCGAGGAAAGAATGTTCTTATTACCGCAAATGTATGAAGAAATAAAAGCTTTCATAGGGAAAGCGAAATTGTGGGAGACGCAAGTTTCAGTGGGTAACTGTTACCACTTTATTAATCTAAAATTGTTACCTGATTTGAATCAAGACCAGTGTAACAAATATAATGAAATACTGAAGGACTTGAGAAAAGAATTTCAGATCAGATTTAAGATTTCAATAGTTCTAATTTAAAATAATTGCTTGTGAATTTCTAAGGTGTTTAGGTTATTTTTAATTATTGAAAACATTACGAAATATATTATTTAACTATTATTGTAATTAATATATTAATATTAGCGTAACGTAAGAATACTTACTTTAACAACCAACAAGTTTTTATTGTAATTTTATTATTATTATTTAATTGAATTTTATTTTATTAAATATAGTATAAACTTAAAAAAAGAGCGATACCAAAAACCTTTATTAGAAATGAAATATTGTTATTGTTTGGTCAACTGTTCGAAGACAGGTCTGAACCTCACAAGTGATACCAACAAGGCACCACTTATGAGTCAACTAGGCCAGGAGATAATGGAGTTAGGTGGCCAGTTCCTGGTGCTTAAATAATTACGTAACATGTATGGTTCTTCATGCTTCAGATGTCTTCTTTTTACTCATAGATAGTATATAATTAGAAAATAAATGTATTATTATTATTATTATTATTATTATTATTACTGCAAACTACTTAAGAAATTCCTTCCGAAAACAACCCTCTATAGTGACAGTACAACTCAAAAGTGCAGCTTTGTGGCATTTCTCCCGCGACAGTTACAACTTAGCTCGCTCATGCTTGTAACATTAATCAGCGATCGGCTATCTTCGGGTACTGCGCTTATCTCTTCAGCTGACTATGTTATTTATACTTGCTCTATATAACAACTTTTATGCGTTGGCCTTGAGACGCCTGCTATAGATGAAAGCATGGACTCCGTTGGACGTCACGTTGCAAATGTGGTTGTGGCTGCCCTTAGTGCGGAATGTTGCTGTAGGCCCTATCTCTTAATGAGTGAAGTGTTAGAGAGGGTCAATTATTCCACCATATGTGAACTTTTTGATAGTGTTATGGAGTTGCTATGGCCATCGTGTGTGCAATTCAAAATGTGTTGCTATGCTGCTAGCTAGAAATATGCTAAGTTTCTTGACACACGTTATCCGAACATGATACACGTTACATGTCTTGCACATGCATATCATAGTTCATTGCAACGCGTCAATACGTAAATAATATTATTACCAGTATGTCAAGTACAATTAAATATTTAAGTCTCCTAATGAGAATAAAATTAGAATTGCACTTTGTAAGCTCCATAGCTAATAACTGGAAACTAGTCAAAAGGACGCACAAATAATGAGACTTTCATGTATTACTTCATTTCTCATGAACCAAACTGCACTACTGCCAACGTCACGCTGTCTATCGTTGTTTACCCCATCCCTCTCAAAGCAGGTATGCTATGTTGCATACTAAGCTGATAGCAATACTTTTCCCGGGGTCTAGTTATAAGCCATTAAGGAGCCTGAGAAAACAAAAATAAATGAAAGTGTTTCTTTTTTATAGAAGAATAGAGCATGCATAAATATACAGGGACATCATTTTATTTTTACTAACATTTTTAATATTAACCTGGCTATACTTTTGGATCTACGCCGTTTGCTACCCCCCTTCCACGACTGGAGTTCGATGATACTGGCGTAATGTACAAACAAATCACTTTACTAGGTATAGGAGGGAAGAAAAGTAGTTCATCCATTTACGTAAACTAGGAAATATCGCGATTTTGAGTTTGATAATTTTAATTAGGTTTTTATTTAATCAAAATACAGTATAGTATTAACAATGAGTGTTTTTACTCACGAATTGAGCTGTCCATGTGGACGTATTCATTATGCAGTGTATATTATACTGTCTACAGCACATTAGCGTACAATATAGAGAATGAAGTTAAATTGAAAAATAATCATAATGTGGATATTTAAACACATTTTTGAAATGGTGGCCGTTCATTTCGATACAGGCTTCAGTTCCAATGTGCATATTATCACACTATAGACTATTGTACGTAATTCCAATTACCAGTTTCGTCCTTTGTAACTAGTAACTCATGTTGAAATAATTCCGTACCTACTCTATAAAAGAGTACCTTACGTACTGTAAATTCAATCTTCACTTCTGCCCGATCCGAAAAGATAAAATTACTCAGACATTCTATCTACTGTCCGTCCAAGTGCTTATGTTGTAGGGTCGTAGAAAGGGAGGAAATCACGTGACAGTTAATTACTTAACGAGGCCCTTTTATTTAAGTTATTTTAAACAATTGTATATGCATTATATATCGTAGACATCCAATTCCTAACAGAAATTAATGTTCTCTGAAAAGAGCTAAGACAGCCCTGCCACTAGCTTTAACAGAAAGGCAAATAGAAGCAGGTGGGGGAAACCGGGATGCGACGTAGGCAAATGGACGACAGTACCTGTGCGAAAATGATTCAATATTCAAAGCTCTTTCGTCACTGGATAACGCGAACATATTTTTGGAACGTACTGTTTACGCTGAACATGAAGCTACTATGACTGTATATGCGGTCTTGGATCTGTGTGGAGGACGGTTGAACTTCATTAGTAGAAGGGGTGGGAGTGAAGTACATTCAAAAACTCAGGTACAATAAAAATTGAAGTAAAAATAAAATGATGTCCCTGTACAAGGGACACAGATTCTAGCATCCCTCTGAAAAAGAGTTAGCCTATGTCATGCTCTGGGAAAGATTCAATACGTAATAAATTTACGTACTCGTATATTCCAATAAAGGAGTTAAAAATAACTAATGAATAATAACAAAGCGCCTACGTACATTTTTCAATTTAAAACTATTTGAGTTAACTAGATGAGGACATTTTTTAATTTTATTAAATGGCGTTCTTAGCAGAAATGATACTAAGGGATATGCTACTGGAGCTAAATGACAGCTGTGAGCAGTATGGGATGAAGATAAATGCCAACAAGACGAAGACCATGGTCATAGGAAGAAAAGTAAAGAAGGTAAACTTGCGAATTCTAAATGAGGCAGTAGAGCAAGTGGACAGCTTCAAATACTTGGAGTGTACTATAAGCAGTAACATGAGCTGCTGCCAGGAAGTCAAAAGGAGGATAGCAATGGCAAAGAAAGCTTTAGAAAAAGGAGCATCTTCTGCGTACCTCTGGAGAAAGAACTAAGGAAGAGACTTGTGAAGTACTTTGTGTCAAGTGTAGCATTGTATGGGGCAGAAAAATGAACATTACGGCGAAGTGAAGAAAAGTGACTAGAATCACTTGAAATGTGAATATGGTGAAAAATGGATCGTGTGAAATGGACAAACAGAATAAGAAACGAAGCTATGTTGGAAAGAGTGGGTGAAAAAAGAATGATGCTGTTACGTGTAATATTTAAGTAATGAAAGATCAAGGTAATGCATTAATTTCTTTTTTTATTTTAGTTGGTTATTTAACGATGCTGTATCAACTACTAGGTTATTTAGCGTCGATGAGATTGGTGATAGCGAGATGACATTTAGCGAGATGAGGCCGAGGATTCGCCATAGATTACCTTGCATTCACATTACGGTTGGGGAAAACCTCGGAAAAAACCAAACCAGGTAATCAGTCCAAGCGGGGATCGAACCCGCGCCCGAAATTAATTTCTTACTGAATGAAGTTTGTACATTGACTATTACATTTTCGTTGGCAGAGCTTAAAATGAATAGCAGTGTCTAAAGTGAATACTTACTTTTTTTACGCACTAGTGTTTTAAAGGTTCACTTTAGGCACTGATAGCAATGGGTAAAATGCAACTTCACGCACTATAGTAGAAAAAATGATTTATATTAAAATAAGTGTCGTGCCAAGAGAGATATGGACAGTCAAGATACACATACAATACATAATAATGCTGACTTTCTCAGGAATTATTATTTAGAATTCTTCGAAATTTTATCAAATAATGTTCACGTCCAAAGACTCTTAAGGCCCATTCACAATGAAATTTAAACATAACGTAAGCGTTAACTTAATGTAAACGTTACGGTAAAATCAAGAACATTCACGATGGCAAATATACATAACCGCAAAGATACTTGGTAACCATGGAAACATAACAACGACGTCATTTCCTCATATTCTGTCGTATACTTCAGCGCTCTACAATTGTGTACTGTTCGCAAATCACGTAAGCATAAGCATGAAAGTTTGGAGTTTGCACACTTTCATGTTAATGTCTAACGGCAATGTTAATGTGAGTGTTTATGTGAACCATTGGTAACCTGACCGCAAACTTCTGTGTTTATGGTACAATTATGTTTAATTTTCATTGTGAATGGGCCTATACTTGTACATTTTCATAAGTCTAGCTGTCATATAGGCTATTTTTTTTTTCATAAAAATAATACATGTAGTAGACAAAAATGTAAAAAAAAAAACACACACACACACAAAAATGAGCAACTTTAGTTATACTTTTTTTAGTAGGTTATTTTACGACGCTTTATCAAGACCTTAGTATATTTAGCGTCTGAATGAAATGAAGGTGATAATGCCGATGAAATGAGTCCGGGGTCCAGCACCAAAAATTACTCAGCATTTTCTCATTTTGGGTTGAGGGAAAACCCCGGAAAAAAACCTCAACCAAGTAACTTGCCCCGACCGGGAATCGAACCCGGGCCACCTGGTTTCGCGGCCAGACGCGCTAGCCGAAATTTAGTTACAATTTTCATAGAAAGTGACAGTATAACAGTCGACCTGAGTGGCGCAATCGGTATAGTGCTGGCCTTCTCTGTCCGAGGTTGCAGATTGGATCCCGGCCCAGGTCGAGTGCTTAATTGCGACAGGCTCATTTCAGTAGATTTACTGGCATGTAAAAGAACTCCTGCGGGATAGAATTCTGGCACCTCGGCAATTGCGAGCGTCGTTAAAAAGAACATATTTTTTTAATAGTATAAAATAGATAAAAAAAACTTCTACCTCATTTCTCACACACTAAGAGATCACCTTAAAAAAGTCCACACCTGTGGAGTAACGGTCAGTGCGTCTGGCCGCGAAACCAGATGGCCCGGGTTCGAATCCCGTTCGGGGCAAGTTACCTGGTTGAGGTTTTTTCCGGAGTTTTCCCTCAACCCAATACGAGCAAATGCTGGGTAACTTTCGGTGCTGGACCCCGGACTCATTTCACCGGCATTATCACCTTCATTTCATTCAGACGCTAAATAACCTAGATGTTGATACAGCGTCGTAAAATAATCCAATAAAATAAAATAAGAAAAACTTAAAAAATGTAACTGAAAGAAGTAACACGTAAGAATTTTTTCCTCGCCTTCTCCTTTATCCTTCTTGAATATGTCTCGCTGTTCCTTCTAATACCCATTTTCCTCTATTCCCCATCTCCAACTGCTCTTTCTTATTGTCTCCTCACCTCTGAGGCCTCATACTTCTTCATAAAAGTCCAGCAATAAAGACCGATATCCTGATCCCTTTCCATTAGCAAACTTGACTGTTTGCAAGTGGCTGCGACAGAAGCGGAAGGCGGTGTTGTCTTCAAGTTCTCGGTAAACAGTGCGGTGTGGGGCACAAGTTCAACTCTGCTTAGCAACGTTTCATCCCTATAGCGACACGTGTGACTCACGCTGAGAGCTGTCTCAAGTAGGGCGGTTTCCATTCTCCTTGATTGAGTATTGCCGGAATGGCATTCGTGACACACTAGGAGATCTGCCAGGTCTTAGCCGCACACTTCAACATTGTGTGTGTTTCATAATAACTGCTATGTCTTGCGCTTTGTTATATTGAAGCCCGGCGCACCGACATCCCGCTACGGCAATTCCACTGCGCAGAGTTTCCATACGTACGACTATACTGCGTGTTCAGTTCAAAGTGTGTCATGGCCAGTGTTGCCAACTGGACGGAAATTCCGTCAAAACTGACGGAGTTTCAACGTAGCGGACGGGAAAAAAAATGACTTTGGCGGGTGACGGATTTTCTAGCGGAAATTACGATTTACATCGTTTTTGACATTTTTAGCTGCTGTCATTTTTAGTTTTTTAATTTTTGGAAGATTTTACTTTTCATTTGAATAGCCCTGCCTGTTACGTACTATGTTCAAGAATCCGCTGTTTCAGATTTCCTCGTAATCAAGTTAGATGTTGACGAATTATTATTTTAATCAGGATTGATAAGTAAATTGTGTTAAAATTTACTTTGTATTTATTTATTTATTTATGAATTTATTTATTTGCTCTTTTTTAAATTTTGACGGATTCTGACGGATTTCCAGGTGTTTTACTGACTGGAATACAATTTATGTGTTGGCAACACTGGTCATGGCTCGCTGTGTGCCGTCATGTGGCTAGTCGTTGAGCCTAGAGAATTCAATCTTCCTACACTTCCACAGAGGCGTATTACCTATGTGCCAGAGAAGTTGCCTGGAAAGTACGGCGTTCATTCTGAAGAGTACTTACCGATACGTACGGTAACGCCGGTAGTGGCAGGAATGTGAACTGTTTGGAAACACGTACTGAGTAAAAAATTTAATCAACAATATATACAAAAACAATCAATTAATTTTAACATAAAAAATAAAATAAAATAAACAAAATAATTTATATAATATATCAGATTATAATATATTAAAATCACCACATCAAGTATAATAAAATAAACGAAAAGAATAACAAACAGTTAAACCCGTAGAAAAATAAAACAAAAAAAAAAATCCAAAAATATTTGAGTTTTTTTGTTACTGTCGGGATATATGGAGAGGGTTAAGACGATTACTTACGTATTTGTTGACATTAACTTCGACGGTTAACATGGACACGGAGCATTTGATTTGTGTTGTGGAATGTTGCCGTACACAATCGATTATAACAAATACCCTGCGTACGACTTGCCCGCGCAAAACACAGTTCGAAAGAGGTAGTGATAGCACACAGACCGTACAGACCGCCATCTACGAAGTTCAATTATACCATACACGTTCTCAACTTCAGATAGAACGCCTTGATTAATAGGCAACATCTCTGACATAAAAGTTGAAACTCGCTTCAAATCGCTGACTCACAACAGTGACGTCATGACACACTTTGAAATGAACATCCAGTAGTCCTAGCATACGACTACTGGGTGTTCAGTTCAAAGTGTGTCATGGCTCGCTGTATGCCGTCATGTGGCTAGTCGATGAGCCTAGAGAATTCAATCTTCCTACACTTCCGCAGAGGTGTATTACCTATGTGTCAGAGAAGTTGCCTATAGAGTACGGCGTTCATTCTAAAGAGTACTTACCGATACGTACGGTAACGCCGGTAGTGGCAGGAATGTGAACTGTTTCGAAACATGTACTGAGGTGAGTTTTTCTCTTACAGTCGAGATATGTGGAGAGGGTTAATTCTATTACTTACGTATTTGTTGACATTAATTTCGACGGTCAACATGGACACGGAGCATTTGATTTGTGTTGTGGAATGTTGCCGTGCACAACCGATGATAACAAATACCCTGCGTACGATTTTCCCGCGCAAAACACAGTTCGAAAGAGGTTATTGTATCACACAGACCGTATAGACCGCCATCTGTTGCTACGACGTTCAAGTTATACCATACACGTTCTCAAGTTCAGATAGAACGCCTTGATTAATAGGCAACTTCTCTGACATAAAAGCTGAAACTCGCTTCAAATCGCTGACTCACAACAGTGACGTCATGACACACGACTATTTTGATAATTGTATGAGGTATGCCCGAACTGTATGTCGTACGCAATTTTATACGAATATTTTACTGATGGTACAAAATTATTTTGAAACTTATGTTGGTCTGTAATTAAAATAAAATTAAAAGTTAAATCGTCCCTTTCTAGAACAGTTTTCTTCATTCGGTAAGTTATGTCGTTAACTAAGATGGAAAAACTAGTCCGCCGAGTTAGCTTTGTGGTAGCGTGTCTGCCTTCAGACTAGTTGGCCCGGGTTCGATTCCCGGTGGGGTCAGAAATTTTCATGTAAAATTTCTACCTCGGGACTAGGAGAGATGGCGGTGCACAACTTCTAATCACTAAATTGTGCACCTGGGTTAAATCCTAATCTCTCCGCAGTGCATATGAAGAGAAGGCATATGTCACTGTTGATAGTGATTCGTCCGTCGGTTGGGGACGTTAAGCCTGGTGGCCCCCTTGGTGCTATTAGACAGGAGTAGGCTACGTGCCGGCACCGGGTTTCCCCTTCTCCCTTCATCATCATCATCATCATCATCATCTTCTTCACTCATTCCAGACACTACACTTACACCAACACTTACACATACACTCACCCTAGTACACGACATAATTCTCTAAGATACACATCATATACAGTGTGACCCGTCGAAGTGGTGTACAACTAGAAAGTGGGTCGCAGTCCTGCCATCTATCCGCAGTATGCGGAACCCGAATCACACAAGTGGGTGGGCATTGGATACACTCACACAATATGGAAAAACTTGCTTTAAAGGGATAGAAGATGTTTTGAAAATCAATATGATGCCTAGAGATCGGATTTTCAGGTTTTTAAGGAGTACATTTTAGGTTAATGGAATAGGTAAAAAGCTTTTTTTTCTTTTTAGTTTTTTTTTTTTTTTTTTTTTTTGCCAAACTATGAAAGGTGTCGCCTGATTGTTAGAAATGTACTCTTACAGCCAATTTTAAATAACATAACTTTTCCCTAGTTGGTGAAGATTGAATCATTTCCAATCCATTGTCTTAATAAATGTGATTTCACGTGTTTTGACATAGCTTTAACAAAACACAAAATATAAAATTTCAGTGTTTACACCAGAATAGGACAGACTGCATAGAGACCTTAGAAAAGTTCGCATCTCGTACTCTCACACGCAAGATTACAGTCTTTTATCAGGGAACGTACCCGAAAACTTAATGAATTGTAACAATGCGACTTTTTTTGCAGTTCAGTCAACTCAAGAGAAAGTTCAGTCACTTCATATCCTACTGGCATGGATTCGGGATAACAATCATTCAGAGAAGAAATCCATTAAATATATTTGTGGTAACAATCATTCGGAGGAGAAATCCATTAAATATATTTGGGGTAACAATCATTCGGAGAAGAAATCCATTAAATATATTTGGGGTAGCAATCATTCGGAGGAGAAATCCATTAAATATATTTGGGGTAACAGTCATTCGGAGGAAAAATCCATTAAATATATTTGGGATAACAATCATTCGGAGGAGTCGGAAGAGAAATCCATTAAATATATTTGGGGTAACAATCATTCGGAGGAGAAATCCATTAAATATATTTGGGGTAACAATTATTCGGAGAAGGGGTCCATTCAGAATTTTGGATTTGGACAATTGTATTCGGAAAAATAGTCTAAAAGCTTCGTCACCACGTTGAATTTCGACGTCCAATAAGCTCTCCTGTTAAAAGCGATTTTAACTAAACGGCCAGAAATATTATAGTGAGCAGATAATCAATTATCCTGTGAGTGACAGATGAATTCTGCATAGAGTTCTGAGTTTATTCCGACGAACTGCCTAGTTGTTGATTCATCAACTCTGGGGTTGGGTTTCCCTTATTGTGCAGAAGACTGGATACCACAAAAATTGCTATTTAAAGTAGTGAAACCGCAACGTTATTCATCAGTTCTGTTAGGAGATGTGAACTACGTCAGCGAAAATGTAATTTGTATGAATGAGCAGTGTATGGAGTTTATTTTCCTTCGCTCGATGTTTGCAGTTTAATTTTCGGATGAGATAGCGTACTATGTTTCGATGTAAATTGAATCCTTTGTTTTAAAGCGAGTGAAGTTACTTGATGGACAACATAAAAGCTTCAGTCCAACACATTCATTACAAACTATTTTGTAACGGAATAAAAAGTTTTAAAATAATACGAGAATTCAACATAATGCCTCGCTATTTTCCCTTGTGTGGTCGGTACACATAGAAAATAAAAAAATACTCACAGTTCCAGGACCACTGATAGGTTTCATTATTATGATGCAATGGAATAATTGCACGTAGGTATACATACGAATGCACGCGTACTTACGTAGGAACCACAAAACATATGCAGAATACATATACAGGGTGTTTCCGAGGTGCTGTTACAAACTTTCAGGGATGATGGCGAAGGGCACATGTATCAATTTGAGATCAGGAACCATGGTCCGGAAATGACTGAGTCGAAAGTTACAGTATAAGCAAAAATAGCTGTATGGAAATGGAATTGTAATTTGGCACCACGTGCCCTCCTTCCTTTAACCTTTGGAACAGTCGTGGAAAGATGGTATGTATGCATGTCTCATACATACATACATACATACATACATACATACATACATACATACATACATACATGTACATCGTGAATTTTATTTAATTTTCGTATTTCTCTTTTCTTTTTATTATTATTTTATTACATTCCATTTTGATATTCTTCCGTACGTTTTTCCATATTAACCATTTGTACTAAATGAGTTGCTTTCACTATATTCCAATGTATTTTACTTTGTTTTTTTTTTCTATTATGGTATTATTTTCATGTTGTTTAGTGTCGATTTTATTATGCTATTATTATTATTTATTTGTAATATGTTAGTATTCTGTTCTTTAACTTTTTGTTAAATTTTAACTGCTTCTATACTTTGTGACCTGGTAGAGTGTAAGAGAAGGCCCTATGGCCTTAACTCTGTCAGTATAAATAAGGAATTATTATTATTATTATTATTATTATTATTATTATTATTATTATTATTATTATTATACATACATACATACATACATACATACATACATACATACATACATACATACATACATACATACATACATACATAAATACATACTCCGGGCCAGGTCGATGGCATTTAAGTGTGCTTAAATGCGACAGGCTCATGTCAGTAGATTTACTGGCATGTAAAAGAACTACTGCGGGACAAAATTCCAGCACATCCGGCGACGCTGATATCACCTCTGCAGTTGCGAACGTCGTTAAATAAAACATAACATTTAACAACATACATACATACATACATACATACATACACGTGTACCCTCTATTATCTAGAATTTCATATCTTACAATTATTTTATTTTTTATTATTTTTGTGAAATTTGGTTTGAAGTTAGATTAGTTGTAATTGTGATAATTAATGATAACGGTAGTAATAATAATAACTGTAGTTTTACTATTTTATTATTAGTAGTATTATTTTTGTTTTCTTTGAAGATTCAAACTGAGCATAGTTACAGCACGAATGGCCGTATGGGCTCGTGCGAATGATTTGTGTACATGAGTTTGTATAATTTATCATGCATCAATAAATGCACTTATCTATCTATCTATCTATCTATCTATCTATCTATCTATCTATCTATCTATCTATCTATCTATCTATCTATCTATCTATCTATCTATCTATCTATCTATCTATCTATCTATCTATCTATCTATCTATCTGTCTGTCTGTCTGTCTGTCTGTCTGTCTGTCTGTCTGTCTGTCTGTCTGTCTGTCTGTCTGTCTGTCTGTCTGTCTGTCTGTCTGTCTGTCTGTCTGTCTGTCTGTCTGTCTGTCTGTCTGTCTGTCTGTCTGTCTGTCTGTCTGTCTGTCTATCTGTCTATCTATCTATCTATCTATCTATCTATCTATCTATCTATCTATCTATCTATCTATCTATCTATCTATCTATCTATCTATCTATCTACCTATCTATCTATTTTCTAGAAAATATTTTCTGTTAACACTTGTATGTTTCTTCCTCTGGTTGTGTCTTTTGATTGTTATACGTATTTACTTTTCCTCTGGATTAATTAAAAATCCTCTCACAATAACAAAGAAGAGTATTTAGTAACATTTATGAATAATGTCGCTTCGTAACGATTCCAATTTACAGTACGTGGGTTCGTACAAATAATGAAGACGAGCCAACGGCGGCCACCTCGTCCTTGTGAGAACTGCAATATCGGAATGGAGAAAGAAAGCACTGGGGCGCTATATCATGAAGCACGTGAAATATACAGGAGGTGGCGGTGTGGAACTGGAACAGGGGATCGGTTTAGAGAGGATTTCACGTTAATTTATGATTCTGACCTCCATCTAACCCTCCGCCACCCAGCCAATGCTATGTAGTGCCGGAAACACGGTATATACGTGCTGTGACGTATCTACCCACTGTTATGGAGTCTACCGCGTGTCGATATATTGCCAGGGTTAGCCTCCAGCACGGCGACCCCGGCCGCTGAATGACGTATTGTATGTAGTACTCTCTGGTATTACAAGGGCTGCGTTAATAGTTGGAGACGTTTATAAGGCTATAAATTTACTAATATTGTGGGAATAGAGAATTATTTCGCTGCAATATAAATCATGTAACACTTTTTTAATTTGACGAATATGCATAAATTTCTACATTGAGATATATCTAATGTTAACAATATTACCGTCATTATTATTGTTATCATCATCATCATCATCCTCATCATCACAAACATGATTTTTTTTCTAAATTTCTTCCTGTTCTTGGTATATCGAAATGTTTGCGACTAAATAAACTAGTTATTTTCTAGTTGTCGCAGAAGTATACACAGGAAGTGCTACATTATGGGAATAAAGTTGATAAAGTGAAACTTTCTAATAACGGACAGTACTCGGAAAAATAAATGTTCATTATTAAGTAGAGTCCGCTATTTAGAAACAATATCAAAATCATTACCATTTTTTGTATTCAATACTACACTTATTTTATATTAATTTATGCCTTACAAAATGCAAGACATTATTTATTTATTTATTTATTTATTTATTTATTTATTTAACCAACCTGGTAGAGATAAGGCCATCAGGCCTTCTCTTCCCCTCTACCAGAGGATTACAACTACAATATTAAGAATACAATTACAATTGTAGATCTAGATTCATTTTCCGGGCTGAGAGGCCGTGGTCTATTGGTTGGTTTTATTCCAGACGTTTCGTCTGCAACTGCGGCAGACATCTTCAGTGGAGTGGTATCCGAGGTCGCAAGACTCTTCTCGGCGTACCTGAGGCAACTGATCCTGTGGCTCGAATCGAAAAAATCGAAAAATTTTCTAGAACTCCTTCAGTGGAGCAGCGTAACCCGGAGTGAGACTAGTGGCCAACAGTCTTGGAGCTCACATATTTAGTTTCTTACAGCCCGCAACCCCTTGCAAGGACGTATCTTTTAAATTTTTTCCTCCATATTCTCCTCTCTTTTTCGATTTTTCGAGCCACAGGATCAGTTGCCTCAGGTACGCAGAGCAGAGTCTTGCGACCTCGGATACCACTCCACTGAAGATGTCTGCCGCAGTTGCAGACGAAACGTCTGGTAGAAAACCAACCAATAGACCACGGCCTCTCAGCCCGGAAAATGAATCTAGATCTGTAGACTCCGTCCGTGAAAGCCTACACTACAAAATTACAATTATAATTACAATTAATATTACATTTACAAATACAATAAAAATCAAAGTACTAAAAGATTAACTGATTAATAAAAGCTAGACAGTTTATTGTAAAAGTTAAGAAAAGATAAGCATTTCTTTTATTGATTAAGTACAAATTAAATCTACTCTACGCAGTAAGAAAATGCTTAATAAGCCTGCTTTTGAACGCTACTACTGTACATTATTGTACAACGTTTTGAAAAATGGAATACTGTCCCGAACATATAATTTATTTATTTATTTTATGCATTTATTTATTTGATAATAATTATAACATAACATATAATATAAACAGATAAAACTTTAGCTCACCCCTGAAAGAGTAGAACTCGTGCTCAGGGGCGGATTCCTGAATTGGAATTAAGTAGTATATAATACAATTTGTCTTATGTCTACTACACAATAAGAATATATAAATTTAAATTTACAATTTTTCATTATTTATAAAATCCATACATAACTTTTTTTTAAATTTAATACTAGAACTATTAGAATTAACAACGTTAGGATATTTAAATATAAATTTGTTATATATTCTTTGGCATAAATTACTACTATAATTAAATACTGTAGCAGTGTTGCATTTTCGTTCAAATAGTTTTAAAGAATTCATACCTTTTGTTTCATAATAACATAAACTGTGTTGTATATTACAGAAAAGAAGAAAATATATATTTCGTGCAATCCTATCATTAAAACACGCTTCTTATGGCGCTATATACGTGAACAAGTGGCCTAATTCTGGCACTGGTGCCAGAAAAAGTTACCTAGCAAATAGTATTCCACTACCTCATCACCGCCTTCACACTACAATTTTATACAACGTACCTGTAAGAAAAATCTTCTATACAACAACAAAATAACTTTATACATCTTGATTACACTACTTTTAACACTATATCACTTCGGAAAACGTATTATTTGACTTTCTTGTGTTTAATGTTACATTACCTCGTTAACTTGTATCAGCCTGCTATTGGCCATCTTCAGAACTGGTTGTTGTTGGTCTTGGCGCCTGTTGTTTGTGTTTCCTGTGAGGATGTGTTTGTGTAGTGTAATGTGGAGTCAAAGAGTGCGTGTGTTCTGAAATTGAGTTGTGTGTTGAGAATTTCATTTGGATGTGTTTTTGTGTGTCTATATATTTCGTATTGTTTCAGTGTGTTATTTTCTGTGAAATTGAGTTGTGTTGAGGATTTAATTTGGATACGAAATATACACACAAAAACACATCCAAATGAAATTCTCAACACACAACTCAATTTCAGAACACACACATTCTTTGACTCCACATTACACTACACAAACACACCCTCACAGGAAACATAAACCAGTTCTGAAGATGGCCAATAGCAGACTGAAACATGTTAACGTGATAATGTAATATTTAACACAAGAAAGTCAAATAATACGTTTTCCAAAATAAACATTGTCTTAGAAACAGCTTATTAGCAACCATGTAATATATTACGTCATATGCAGTCTCGTGTTTCTACTACGTAACAACCAGGCTTAGGATCCTGGACACTTTAGTAACCAATATACGCACAACTTGACTATAGAGTTCCTTGAACATAGTAGACAGACACACTGTGAAAGTAAACAACGACGTCAATGTGCTGCGTTATATTCTACTGTTAATAGTACAATCTAGTGACGGTGGAAAATGAAGTAGGATACATACCTCACAACTTTTCATGTCCCTCGACGACGTTGAAGGCGTTAGCATTACAATGAACAACATGTACAGTACATACTTGCAACTAGTTCGAAAAAACTGTTCACAAAGAATTGAAAATGCACTGTGATGGCCTGAGTTCGTTTCGTAGGGAGAGACGGAAGAATACTGTATCTCTGATCACGAACCGGATTGTACGTTAACGCACAGGTAAACAAAACTCAACGCGCCACCTCATTCCACCTGTACTCCGATGCACTGTAACTTCACTTTATTTCTAAGTTGTCTCGGATCCTAAGCCTGGTTACATTATAGTGTATTTTAATGTTAGAATAGCATAAAAAATTGTATGTAAAACTTGTATAATCTTCATTATAAACTCTCGTGGCATAATTACAAAGATTATACAATGGTTACATAAATTACTACTAAATTACGATTGTCTAAAAATAAGAAACAATACACATGCATTAAATGCTTAATAGAATCTCGGAAACTGAAAAAAATTCGGCTTCGTCTCTTTTTTTCTGTTTCCTTGACTCTGTTATAATGCACTTACCAGACTTGTATCGCAATATATTATTTCACAACTTTCGCATTGCTTAGCAACCAACTTCCTTGTATCTCCTGTCAATTTTTTGGTCACTGGTTAATAAAGACTCCATAGATGTCTTTAGTTATATTTTAGAAATTTGACAACGGGTCAAGAAATATGAGAACTATTTTAAAGAACTGCGATAGTCGTAAGTGTGTGTATTTTCTTGTTTACGATTTACTGCACGATCATCACAACAAATGAGCGTTTGCAGTACTATCATCGTTATTGCTGAAAACATTTGACTTTATTTACAGCTCTAATTTTAACACCTTCTTTTCCTTACTTTCGAGCATTGAACAAATATTTTAAATGCAAATTGTCAGTATTGTATGCGTAATAGTGTAAAGTTTGTGCACATAATTGGAACTGCACACAAAATAAATGTAATTTAGGTTTGTTTGTACCCAGAGAGATTGGAAACAAATATTTATACGTATGCGTACCTTGCCAGACCTGCAGACTGCATTACAACTAGGGGAAATTTGCGGTTATTTAATTAAATAAAAATGACATGCATTTTGGAATTATTCAATCCCGTTATTGTGTAGTTAGTAACGTAGATTCTTTAAATGTAAATTCAGTTTATGATGAACATGAGTAAGTTGGGAAAAAAGCTCTAGTAGAAGTTTTAAAAGTTAAAAAGTTAACAGAAGCTTCTTCGAATCCCTGTAATTGCACGAAATGTTATACTATTTGTCATTTATGTTGTTACCATGGTTGGGATTGTAAGGATTTTTGGGATTTGAAATACAATTTTATCTTTATTTTAATTTCTGTCTTTATATGTCCCACATTTAAATTTAACAAGGCGGAGCCTTCTCGTTAAATAATTCATTATCGCTTCCTCATTCCATGAGAATTAGTTTCGGGACAATGCAAATGATAGTCGAAGCGATTCACACATCTATAGAAAGACTTTGCCATAACATGTTTCTTGTTACCGTAAACTATAATAGAGAGTTTTTGCTATAACGTGTTTCTTGTTACCGTAAACTATAATAGAGAGTTTTTGCTATAATGTGTTTCTTGTTACCGTAAACTATAATAGACAGTTTTTGCTATAACGTGTTCCTTCTTACCGTAAATTATAATAGAGGGTTTTTGCTATAATGTGTTTCTTGTTACCGTAAATTATAATAGAGGGTTTTTGCTATAATGTGTTTCTTGTTACCGTAATCTATAATACAGATTTTTTCCTATAATGTGTTTCTTGTTACCGTAATCTATAATACAGATTTTTTGCTATAATGTGTTTCTTGTTACCGTAAACTATAATAGAGAGTTTTTGCTATAATGTGTTTCTTGTTACTGTAATCTATAATAGGGAGTTTTTGCTATAACGTGTTTCTTGTTACCGTAATCTATGAAAGAGAGTTTTTGCTATAACATGTTTCTTGTTACAGTAAACGATAATAGAGAGTTTTTATTTTAACGTATTTCTTGTTACCGTAAACTATAATAGAGATTTTTTGCTATAACGTGTTTCTTGTTACCGTAAATTATACGTAAATTATAATAGAGGGTTTTTGCTATAATGTGTTTCTTGTTACCGTAAACTATAATAGAGATTTTTTGCTATAATGTGTTTCTTGTTACCGTAAACTATAATAGAGATTTTTTGCTATAATGTGTTTCTTGTTACCGTAAACTATAATAGAGAGTTTTTGCTATAATGTGTTTCTTGTTACCGTAAACTATAATAGAGATTTTTTGCTATAATGTGTTTCTTGTTACCGTAATCTATAATAGAGATTTTTTGCTATAATGTGTTTCTTGTTACCGTAATATATAATAGAGATTTTTTGCTATAATGTGTTTCTTGTTCTCGTAATCAATAATAGGGGGTTTTTGCTATAATGTGTTTCTTGTTACCGTAAACTGTAATAGAGAGTTTTTGCTATAATGTGTTTCTTGTTACTGTAATCTATAATAGGGAGTTTTTGCTATAACGTGTTTCTTGTTACCGTAAACTATAATAGAGAGTTTTTGCTATAATGTGTTTCTTGTTACCGTAAACTATAATAGACAGTTTTTGCTATAACGTGTTCCTTCTTACCGTAAATTATAATAGAGGGTTTTTGCTATAATGTGTTTCTTGTTACCGTAATCTATAATAGAGATTTTTTGCTATAATGTGTTTCTTGTTACCGTAAACTATAATAGAGATTTTTTGCTATAATGTGTTTCTTGTTACCGTAATCTATAATAGAGATTTTTTGCTATAATGTGTTTCTTGTTACCGTAATCTATAATAGAGATTTTTTGCTATAATGTGTTTCTTGTTCTCGTAATCAATAATAGGGGGTTTTTGCTATAATGTGTTTCTTGTTACCGTAAACTATAATAGAGAGTTTTTGCTATAATGTGTTTCTTGTTACTGTAATCTATAATAGGGAGTTTTTGCTATAACGTGGTTCTTGTTACCGTAATCTATAAAAGAGAGTTTTTGCTATAACATGTTTCTTGTTACAGTAAACGATAATAGAGGGTTTTTATTTTAACGTATTTCTTGTTACCGTAAACTATAATAGAGATTTTTTGCTATAACGTGTTTCTTGTTACCGTAAATTGTAATAGAGCTTTTTTGCTATAATGTGTTTCTTGTTACCGTAATCTATAATAGAGATTTTTTGCTATAATGTGTTTCTTGTTACCGTAAACTATAATAGAGATTTTTTGCTATAACGTGTTTCTTGTTACCGTAAATTATAATAGAGCTTTTTTGCTATAATGTGTTTCTTGTTACCGTAAACTATAATAGAGATTTTTTGCTATAATGTGTTTCTTGTTCTCGTAATCAATAATAGGGGGTTTTTGCTATAATGTGTTTCTTGTTACCGTAAACTATAATAGAGAGTTTTTGCTATAATGTGTTTCTTGTTACTGTAATCTATAATAGGGAGTTTTTGCTATAACGTGTTTCTTGTTACCGTAATCTATAAAAGAGAGTTTTTGCTATAACATGTTTCTTGTTACAGTAAACGATAATAGAGAGTTTTTATTTTAACGTATTTCTTGTTACCGTAAACTATAATAGAGATTTTTTGCTATAACGTGTTTCTTGTTACCGTAAATTATAATAGAGCTTTTTTGCTATAATGTGTTTCTTGTTACCGTAATCTATAATAGAGATTTTTTGCTGTAATGTGTTTCTTGTTACCGTAAGCTATAATAGAGAGTTTTTGCTATAATGTGTTTCTTGTTACTGTAATCTATAATAGGGAGTTTTTGCTATGACGTGTTTCTTGTTACAGTAAACGATAATAGAGTTTTTATTTTAACGTATTTCTTGTTACAGTAAACGATAATAGAGAGTTTTTATTTTAACGTATTTCTTGTTACAGTAAACGATAATAGAGAGTTTTTATTTTAACGTATTTCTTGTTACAGTAAACGATAATAGAGAGTTTTTGCTATAACGTGTTACTTGTTACTGCAAACTGTAATAGAGAGTTTTTATCACAACATGTTTCTTGTTACCGTAAACGATATTACATCAATTGAACGCTTATCTGACATCAATGGAATTAGTACCAGTGAATTTATATTTTGAAATGAAGAGACAGAGTGCACGATGGGATTGCCTGAATTCACTTTACTGTTGGAAATATTTTGGAAGAATTTGACCGGGTAATCTTCACAGGTGGGATTCGAACATATTCTCCCTAGCACTGTCTAAGAGCAGAAAACTCTTTAGATAATTTATAGTCAACTTTGGTGGTCGTGATGATATTGGTGATAACGATATGAAAATGAGGTAGTAACGATGGTGGACCAATTTGAAATAAAACTGTTAGAGGAACAGCAGCTCTCTAAGAAAACTTGTCACTCTACCTCTTTTTTGAAAATAAATATCAGAGAATCTTTGCAGCATCGAACACATCTCCCGTTTGGTAAGCATACGTCACGTACAGGAATATATCAAGAAATGGGTCTCATTTGTTGTACTGGGAGATATTAAATGGCGCAGCTTCGTGGAAAGTTTCCTCTCCCCGTCCAGAAGAATCGATTTACTGGCCTGTGGCTTGATTAGCATGCTGCTCTTGATCCCAATACAATTTGTACTGTCTGCATTCGACGTCTCTAAGGATGCATATAACATGGAGACGACAGCAGATTTCACTTGTTACTTATTGGTGCCCACGTTTTGGATTTTATTTAGGGTGAAATTGAGTCTGTAGAACAATGAAGTCAAGTGTAACCCTTTCGGCGGTTGGATTCAATAATTTCTGTTTCTGCATAGTGTGAGAAATTGATGCAGACATAAACTTGCTTTAAAGTGAAGTTGGCATCCGAAAGAAATCATTCATTTTGTTGGTGAGATGAGGCCGTCGTCAATGGTGTTGCTGTTATCTTATTTATTGTCAAAACACGAATCATCTGTTCTCTTTGGAAAATTTTTCGCTTCTCTCTGTGTCCTCGCTTAATGCAGAAGGTTGCCTAATTCCGCGACATAATTAATAAAGTCTATAAATTTCAAAATTGTAATAAAAATTTTCAAATAACACCTAAATGACGTTATTTGGATCTTTAGCTACAGTTTTTACAACATCCAGTGTCAACTGTTTCACAAGTTTGATATATAATATATGATTCTTCATTGTTATACAGTGGCTCCTAAATCCGTGACAGGGATCCAAATTCCGTGATAGTGGTTTACTAATTCCGTGAGTGATATCCGTGATACTAAAATAATCCTCATTAACTGCTCAGAAAACAAACGTGTATTTGGAAAAACACATTAAAGTCTTGGTATATTGTTTTATCTTCAACAGAGGAAATTCTCTTCAAAATATGTGACTGGTTCTCAGTCAATAAATTAGTATTAAATTGTAACAAAAGTAACATAATTCAATTTAAATCCTGTCCAAATTCAACGTCGCAAATTTCTAGCGCAATAATTAACAATAGATCCCTATTAGAAACAACAACAACCAAATTTCCTGCCTTAAAAATCGATAATGTGTTAAATTGGAAAAATCATATTAAAGAAATTACCCCCAAACTAAATTCAGCTTGTTTTGCTATTAGATCTATGCAAAAGATAGTAAATATCAATACCTTAAAAACAATATACTTTGCATACTTCCACTCGGTAATGAGTTTTGGAATAATATTCTGGGGAAATTCCACAGATAGTAACAATATATTTCTATTACAAAAAAGAGTAATTAGAATAATAGTAGGTGCCAAATCTAGGGAATCGTGTAGGACTATTTTCAAAAAACTACAAATAATGCCCATGGCTTGTCAGTATATCTTTTTATTAATAGTCTTCCTCGTATATAATAGTGAAAACTTTGTAACTAATTAAATAGTTCATAGCATAAATACACGTAAAAAAATGACTTTCATACTCCATCGGCAAGTCTATCGTGCTATCAAAAAGGAGTGCGTTATATGGCAGTAAAAACTTTTAATAGCCTCCCTATCGATATAAAAAATGAAACTCAAAACATAAAATTATTTAGGGCCAAATTAAAGAAGTACCTAATTTCTCACGCCTTCTATTCTGTAGGTGAATTCATGACATTCAATAACACTTCATGAAATTGATACTAAAACTATGTGTTGTACTAGTAGACTATATTGTAAATCTCGTCTGTATGTATTAAGATTTTATAATAGTATTAAGTTTTTTGACTTGTTCCATATTCTAGCTGTAAGTATGTATGAATACCATGGAATGTTAATAAATACAATACAATACAATACAATTAAGCAAGAAATTACAACATAGAAAAAGGCCTAAGTGACAAATTTCATAGAAAATACTTGTGTAACTACAGAAATACATATTACATATAAATATATTATAAACAAAATAAACTCAAAATTTAAATTCGATACAAAATTAAATTTGAATAAATTGAAATACAACACAATTATTCTCATTATTTATATTCCTAACAACAGCAGTAATTAAGTTAAATATATGCCCTATTATTTTATCATAATTATAATTTATATTTTCTATATCTTATTTCTATTATTATTTCCACGGACTATTTTCTTTCATAGACATTAATTTTAACAATTTAGCGTTGGCATTTCTGGTCGAGTGAGCCAGGAAGTAGAAATATGAAAATAAATCCGAAAAAGTGAAAGCTCCTGTAGCATTGTTATTGTCTCACAATATCTAAATATTATTCAGCTGACTATAATCTAAGCAATATATCATTTTTATAACGCTATGTTAATTCTTACCTCAAATATAAAATGTTTCCTCAGGAGCGGTCACAAGAGAAAGAAAAACTTACTGGTCAACCACCTTTCACTGAACAAAAGCTTTTGCAGTCGGCTGCTTCTATTCAAAAGGCGGGTAGTCAATAGAATTGAAAAGAAGACATCTCCTGGCATCTGTTAGGTATTTCAAAAACTTAAAAGTCAGAGACCGCAACTCCATGGCAGTCAATTGGAATTTTATCACGGGATTAGGGGTATCACGGAATTAGGCACCTTTACCCTAATTGCTGTTCAGTCCTAATCTCATTATAAAGACATACAGTAAGGACAGCTATCAGTAAGGACAGAACGGATTCCGAATGCGCATGTCTCTATCAGGTTATTGTGACATACAGAAGTACGTATGATAGTTCAGTTCAGGAATTCTGCATTACCATATGATGAAGGATGGGTGGAGCGGAGAAAAATTCTCTCCGGCACCGAGACTCGAAACTGGGTTTTCAGCTCTACGTGCTGACGCTTTATCCACTAAGCCACACCGGATTCCAGTTCCGATGCCGGATTGAATCGTCTCAGTTTAAGTTCTACCTCTTAGTTTCACTTTAGAGGCCATATAATATATGTAAATAATCACTTAGTGATTTAAGACGGCGCTCATTCCGTCGGATCCCGGCCACTTAGTCACTCATAATGAGAGCACATCTGCACATGAATCGGGGATTGCAGAAACAGCACGTGTCATGAAAACTAAATTTTTCAGTAGACACAAAGAACGGTATTACTGGTGGTAGACCACATCATTGGTTGTAAGTACTGGCTTCTTCAGACAAAAGCCTAATAGATGTGTCGTTGTATACCAAGTTTATTGGAATGTAATGAATTGTTAATGAAATAAATCAATATATATTAGCTTGACATGTGCTATTTCTGCAAGGAATCAAAATTGTAGTATAATAATTTCAGTTCAACTAAAGTTTATTTGTCAAATTATGGATATAATATAATGCATAGGCCTACTGTATACTTAATACATAAGTTTAGCATATAATTGAACTTATTTTTCCATAATAGGCCACTGAAGAATATTATTGTAAAATTCTTGATATTCATGTGGTATGTAACACATTAGTTTGCGTATATCGTCAAGCTTCTCTCTTTGAATTGGCATGATTTTGTCTGGATATGCCAATGAAGAAGGTAAATATGGTATTCTCCTTTGTACTTACAAGCAAACATTCTCATGGTGGCAGATAAAATATATTTTTTTCTCCATCATTTTAATAATGTCTAAAGAAGTGCTGAAACAAATTTTGGCCACTCGAGCGCAATTACGAAGGCCGTAAAAATAAGTTTCTCTGGGGCCGTTTACAGAAAAAGAACATTTTATGGAAAGTTTTATTGGAACAGATATAGCAATTGTTGAGTTATTTTTCAACGTATTCACCACCAGAATTGAGACATTTGTCATTCAGTGGGATCAATTTTTGTATCCTTGTGTCGGTAGATGTCTGCCGTCTGGAATCGGAACCAATGTGTCGGCACATGTCTTTGACATGTGCTGTTTCTGCAATCTCTGTTTCACATAACGTGTTGGACATTGTGCCACTGTCTCACATCTGTGACACGGTGCATGAGGGAAACTAAGAGGTGGAAGTTAAGCTGAGAGGATTCTATCCGGATTGGAACTGGAATCCGGTGTGTCTTAGTGGATAAAGCGTCAGCACGTAGAGCTGAAAACCCGGGTTCAAGTCCCGGTGCCGGAGAGAATGAAATTGGGAATTGTACTTTCGCGAGAGGAGTTCGAAAATTCGCTATGTCATTACCTAATAGGCTATTCGTCTTTTATATTTTAGTAAAAGATTCGAGGAAAAATACCAACCAAGTAATCAGCCCAAACTATATTCAAATCCATATTAGATTCTCAGAGCACCAGCAACAATAATAATAATAATAATAATAATAATAATAACAATAATAATAATAATATAATAATAATAATAACAATAATACTAACAATAATAATAACAATAATAATATTATAACAATAACAATAATAATAATAATAACAGTAATAATAATAATAATAATAATAATTATTATTATTATTATAACAATAATAATATTATAATAATAACAATAATAATAACAATAATATTACAATAATAACAACAATAATAACAATAATAATAATAATAATAATAATATAATATAATAATAATAATAACAATAACAATAGGGTAAACTAGGGTCTGTTGGACAGTCGGGCATGTTGGACACTCTGTAGTTTAACGTGTTACCTCGCCACTTCTAGCAGAATGTGGTGCCCACAAGTGGCGAGGTAACACGTTAAAGTACAGAGTGTCCAATATGCCCGAATGTCCAACAGACCCTAGTTTACCCTAATAATAATAATAACAATAATAATAATAATAATAATAATATAATAACAATAATAATAATGACAAAATTAATAATAATAATAATAATAATAATAATAATAATATCGTTCACTGTATCAAGTTATTAAGGCAACAGTTTCGATTCATATTTTTTTCAGTGAAAGTGTTTACATGGAAAGTACTGCTCTATTGAATTCTCCACACAGGCTGCTATGTAGAAATATGATTGCCAATGTAATCCAATTAATTAACGTAAAACCATCCATTAGCAGAAACCGAATATAGACCTAAGCTAAAAAATAATATTGATGTTAGTGAACAAAAATTCCACAGCAATACTGAGTACTAATTATTTATGTCTTTACTTTGATAACAAATGGCAGTAGCGAAACTTAAATTTAAACAAAAATGTTGATATATCTTTTGTTTTACCAAATTCCTGACAAAAAACACATACATACATTTCATACAGTTTTAAAGTAATTATAAAGTTTTTGCCTATTTCGATTTATTAATCCGATAGAGATAAAATTGGAAATGAATCCTGAAATATTTAATTTCTGAGAAACAAAATTAATACCAAATGCCCTTGCTGTATTAAATCAGTTACATTCCAGTTTATATCTGTAAAAATACACAGTGCTTCAGCAACAGTGAGCAGAAAAAATAGACGGATGTAAGAGAAAATAGAGAATCAGAAATAACAGAAAAAGTGACAGAAGAAAATATGGAGGATGAGGAACATAAGAAGGCGAAGGATGCAGAAAGAAGATGAATAAAAATTTAGGGGATTGGACAAGAGAGCTGAATGAAGATTGAGATCGTGCAAAAGGGAAAAATCAAATTAATCGAAGCACCGCCATCTTAAATTTACAAGCCATGTTCATAGATGTGGCAACACAGCAGAGCTGTCAAGTGGTAGTCCTACAGCAGACTACAATTCTAATGAACAAATCAGAGGACAAAATATTTCCATATACAAATCACAAACAACATTGCAATGAAATAAAACTTTATAATACAAAAAAAAACTAAATCTCAAATCTTTAATGATATATTAATACATAATTTTAAACAAGTATTGCATATGAATAATTTCGAGGGAAAAATTGTTCCGAGGCCGGGCATCGAACCCGAGACCTTTGGTTTAACGTACCAACGCTCTACCAACTGAGCTACCCGGGAACTCTACCCGACACCGATCCAATTTTTCACGTCACTGTTCGTTAACAGAAAACCACAATTTAAGTCACACTGAGTTAGTGTGTACTCGAAGTTGATTGCTTGACGGTTGTCAACCCACTTTGAGGTTTGTGGATATAGAGGGAAAAATTGTATCGATGTCGGGTAGAGTTCCCGGGTAGCTCAATTGGTAGAGCGTTGATACGTTAAACCAAAGGTCCCGGGTACGATGCCCGGGCCCGGAACAATTTTTTCCCTCGAAATTATTCAAATCAACTTTACAGGGAGTTAAACCTGAAATCTTGAATTGCAAGTATTGCATACTCCTTCGTACCTTCGAATCCCCTAGGGGCTGCAGTTTTCTTTTCTTGCTGCTTTGTTCAGTTTCATTATTTACACACTTCGTATAATTGTTCAACACAATATTCACAAACTTCATCACTGCTTTCGAAATTAAGCCCTTCACTTTCTGATCACAGTTGCGTTCATCTGTGTCACTGTAAACAATACTGTTCTCCAAGCTCAGTTTTGATAGTTTAACAGGGATGTTTCTTTGCTGACATACTTTAAAAAACTTGGTGGCTAATTCTGGAGAGTTAATAATATGCTGGAATATGGAGGCCACATAGAAAAAGATACGAGCAACCAAATCTGTTGGCACAGATAGCCCTCCCCTCTGTAAATGGTCAAAATATGTATCATTCCCTTCAGTTCCCATTTCCTCTCTCAGCAGGTCTACACATAACTCATAATTCAAAACCTAACAGACACTTTGTGACACATAACCACATACGTACAACACCTCAGAGCTATTTGATATCTCATAATTTTCTAAATAGCTACTTGACAAGATTGAGTAAAAATCGTTAATTAATTCGCTATCTACACCAGGCATGTCAATTGATGCCCACAGGAGCAAGAGAGCGCTTTAGAGCCCAGGAGAGCCTGAGCACTTTACAGCGGAAAGGATAGAGACAGACGAAAGAGGTGGTATATGCCGCTTGGTCGAGCTATATTCAGGGATGGCCAGCACTGATTCAATAGATAAAGGGAAGAGAACTTATTAAAACTGTATCCATGGTAATTTTTAGATTTGTCTGAGAAGTATAAGTGCATTATAATGATGTAAGTTTTAATTTTAATCTTCATTTTTCACAAGTTTGATTTTTTTATTCAAAAGAAATATTTTCTCAACTTTTCGTATAGAAAAGTGAAATTTTCAGGTATAGACCTATTTATTTAGTATCCTTATAGAATGTTTTCGTAAATCTAATATACCGTATATACGTATTACTGAAGATAGTGTATTGAAAATTTTGAAAATATTCGCATGGAAATTGTTTGTAAGGAAATGAATTAACAAACCAACTACTGTTACATCATAAGCAAAAGATACGTGCCCATGTGTTGTATTGAGAAAATAATTTAATATTCTGATGATAGGAAGTTGCTCACCAATATCACCTTAAAAGCATAATGCGATAAGAGTTTTGTTATGTAATGTTAGTTACACTTAAAACAAATACAGTACCTAGGTAACTTTGATTTGTACTGTAATATTGTTTTGATTAGTTTATTGATTACTTTTGTAAGGCTAAAGATACCATCAATATAAATAATTTCAACTTATCATGTC
This sequence comes from Periplaneta americana, assembly GCF_040183065.1. Taxonomy (NCBI): domain Eukaryota; kingdom Metazoa; phylum Arthropoda; class Insecta; order Blattodea; family Blattidae; genus Periplaneta; species Periplaneta americana. Next base: position 26,387,553 of record NC_091124.1, on the reverse strand, counting down.
ATATTTAATCTCTTTCTTTGGAATATCACTTTCTTTATGAATGATGTGTTTCATCCACTTAATACAGTATAATATTATACTACTATGGAATTTAAGTGAATATTACTTCTTAACTCTCTATTATGTTATTAAGATTTAAAACACAAGTACAATATTAAGAAATCAGTGTTAGTACTTTTGTTTTACAAACATATAGGTAATATTAAAGAGAAAGAATCCATATAAAAATAACGACATAAAATTTCACATTCCGTTTAAAGTTTGCGCACCACTGTTTTCTTAATCCAACAAGTTGCTTATTCATATACACAACCCTTCCTCTTTCCATACTTAGCGCTTGCTGCCCGCGCACGAAGTCAAGGTCAGAAGAATGCGCTTGCTTTGACATCACTGATCTACACTATCATTCCAATTATAATTCATATCCTTAAAACTAAACAAGTTTTCCCCATCGTTTCAAATATATGTTTTGCCCTAATTTTCTTTTCTCATATTCAATTATCTGCCTACACGATATATTATAAATACTGCCAGACATGATGCGATATTTTCCAAACCGCATTTCTAAAATATCAGTCTGTAATTTGCCTGGAAGAACATACTCAATTGATAGCCTGTTTAGTGCATAGTCTGCAAGCAAAACAAGAACTTTGTGCATCTTTCCAAAGCCTCGAAAGTATCTTTAGATAATCCTGCATGGTTATTTAAGTCTCTCCACTTTCTTAACCACAGCAGAAAATACTTGACTGTACTGTCATTTACATTACATATAGGAGACATCCAAATATTGCGCTTAACAATTCCTTTGATAGTACATTTGTTATTCACAATATCCCACCACTTTTTAACAATAGTTAAAAACATAACTGTTTCCTCATATCCTGGCACAGTTTTAAGAGCAGCTATAGTTGTTTCATGAAAAACACTATCTACAAAACTCACATCTTGTCTTTCAAATGTTGTGGGATACAATGCTTTAACATTGAGCTTATATGCTTTTTTAATGACACTTTTTCGTTTTTATGAAGTGACCTTAGATGTTCAAAAACTGCTTTCCTGCTAATACCGTCACTATTAAAGTCTGGATACACAAAATATTTTAGTTCATATTTCAAATTTAGCCAGTTGTTCCTGATATTTTTAAAAACATGAACAAAATCATAAGTTAGAAAAATGGGGAAATTTGAAAACTTTGAATTTTTCATGCTTTCTGTGTTAGAGTGAAGATTGAATATGTTTTGATTGACCCTATTATTGTCAGTTACAATAGCGACAACAATTAAGCCAGTTCGTTGTACAAAATCAACTATCTCAAGTGTAACCTCCTTTATTTCCCCTCCTGTCATTCTTTCCACTGGCAGTAACTTTACCATGTACTTGAAATGTGAAGATCAGAGGAAGAGGGAGGGATACGAGGATCAGAGAAAGAGGCACGGATGTGAAAATCGGAGGAAGAGGGAGGTATATGAGGATCAGAAAAAGAGGTACGAATGTAAAAATCAGGGAAAGAGGCACGGATCTGAAAATCGGAGGAAGAGGGAGGTATATGAGGATTAGAGAAAGAGGTACGAATGTAAAAATCAGAGAAAGAGGTACGGACCTGATAATAGGAGGAAGAGAGAGGTATATGAGGATCAGAGAAAGAGTACGAATGTGAAAATCAGAGAAAGAGACACGGATGTGAAAATCGGAGGAAGAGGGTGGTATATGAGGATTAGAGAAAGAGGTACGAATGTGAAAATCAGAGAAAGAGGCACGGATGTGAAAATCGGAGGAAGAGAGAGGTATATGAGGATCAGAGAAAGAGGTACGAATGTGAAAATCAGAGAAAGAGGCACGGATGTAAAAATCAGAGAAAGAGAGAGGGACACGAGGATCAGAGAAAGAGGCACGAATGTGAAAATCAGAGAAGAGAGAGGTATATGAGGATCAGAGAGAGAGGTACGAATGTGAAAATCAGAGAAAGAGACACGGATGTGAAAATCGGAGGAAGAGGGTAGTATATGAGGATCAGAGAAAGAGGCATGAGTGTGAAAATCAGAGGAAGAGAGAGGTATATGAGGATCAGAGAAAGAGGTACGAATGTGAAAATCAGGGAAAGAGAGAGGGATACGAGGATCAGAGAAAGAGGTACGAATGTGAAAATCAGAGAAAGAGACACGGATGTGAAAATCGGAGGAAGAGGCACGGATGTGAAAATGAGAGAAAGAGAGAGGGATACGAGGATCAGAGAAAGAGGTACGAATGTGAAAATCAGAGAAAGAGGCACGGATGTGAAAATCAGAGAAAGAGGCACGGATGTGAAAATGAGAGGAAGAGAGAGGTATATGAGGATCAGAGAAAGAGGTACGGATGTGAAAATCAGAGAAAGAGGCACGGATGTGAAAATCAGAGAAAGAGGCACGGATGTGAAAATCAGAGAAAGAGGCACGGATGTGAAAATCGGAGAAAGAGGTACGAATGTGAAAATCAGAGAAAGAGGTACGGATGTGAAAATCAGAGAAAGAGGCACGGATGTGAAAATCAGAGCAAGAGGCACGGATGTGAAAATCGGAGGAAGGGAGAGGTATATGAGGATCAGAGAAAGAGGTACGGATGTGAAAATCAGAGAAAGAGGCACGGATGTGAAAATCAGAGAAAGAGGCACGGATGTGAAAATCAGAGAAAGAGGCACGGATGTGAAAATCGGAGAAAGAGGTACGAATGTGAAAATCAGAGAAAGAGGTACGGATGTGAAAATCAGAGAAAGAGGCACGGATGTGAAAATCAGAGCAAGAGGCACGGATGTGAAAATCGGAGGAAGGGAGAGGTATATGAGGATCAGAGAAAGAGGCACGAATGTGAAAATCAGAGAAAGAGGTACGGATGTGAAAATCAGAGAAAGAGGCACGGATGTGAAAATCAGAGAAAGAGGTACGGATGTGAAAATTAGAGAAAGAGAGAGGGATACGAGGATCAGAGAAAGAGGTACGAATGTGAAAATCAGAGAAAGAGGCACGAATGTGAAAATCGGAGGAAGAGAGAGGGATATGAGGATCAGAGAAAGAGGCACGTATCTGAAAATCAGAAAAAGAGGCACGGATGTGAAAATCAGAGAAAGAGAGAGGGATATGAGGATCAGAGAAAGAGCCACGGATTTGAAAATCAGAGAAAGAGGCACGGATGTGAAAATCAGAGAAAGAAGTAAGGTTACGAAGAATCTAATACAGAGATTGTCTAGTGATGGTCATAGGAAGGATCAGGAGTCTAAAGAGCAGGGTAAGTTGAGGTATGTGAGGATGAGAGGAAGGAGCATAGTTGTATCATAGAAAAATGCAGCAGTCTGAGTTGAAGTTGGAAGAGAAGTTGAATATTGGAAATGTGGAAAAGAATAAACTGAAAATTTGTAATGTTTAGAAGAAGCCGCAAGAAATAAAGCCAAAATATCAACAGTAAGGAAGATGGAGAAGGATACAAATTGGATTACGAGCAGAAGAATAGGAAGTGGGAAAAGAGCAGGAAAATGGACTTGGATGAGAAATACCTTAAGCGAGAGGAGTAAGATGAAGCAAGCTGATGAAGAGAATAATATATAGTGTTGGTGATGATGTAGGGCAAGAAGTCTCCACGAGCAGACTCATCAGTTCACTATTGAATGTAAATTGACGTAGATGTCATTGTGGCTTCATCTGCCTTTTCGAATAGAGTGACATTAGCTTGTAGTAGTGACGCTGACGAATGCCGATACAGACAGATAATAGTAAATTATTCCCAGCTACACTTGTTAGTGCTCTGCTGCACCAGCGCCACTCATGAAACTTCTATGGGCATCGCAGTGACCGCATTCATGTAAAGTTTATAGTCCCAAGAATACTGACCTTGTTGGAGATCGGAAGCCCTGGCACAGTGTCAAATTGAACACCGGGAAATTTAGTGATTACCTATTAACTATAATCAAAAGCTATCATCTGGTGCTTTAAATATTCACTCTGAAGTCCGTTGAGGTCCAAAATTTCCAACCTGTATCCTATTGGAATAATTTATTGTTTATCTGTAATTAAGACGTTTTTGCATGTCTTTTTATAAGCATTTCTTCACAAAATGTATTTGGAGCTCTTTATTAGTTCTTCAGTTCTTAATTATCACAAATATACGACCCTCGCCACTAGATTTTAGCCTAGTTTCGCTCCTCTATTGATGAATCCATATAAAAATTAGAAATTTATCTTTTGAAGAAGTGGAGAAATTCAAATATCTGGGAGCAACAGTAACAAATATAAATGATACTCGGGAAGAAATTAAACACAGAATAAATATGGGAAATGCCTGTTATTATTCGGTTGAGAAACTTTTATCATCCAGTCTGCTGCCAAAAAATCTGAAAGTTAGAATTTATAAAACAGTTCTATTACCGGTTGTTCTTTATGGTTGTGAAACTTGGACTCTCACTTTGAGAGAGGAACATAGGTTAAGGGTGTTTGAGAATAAGGTGCTTAGGAAAATATTTGGGGCTAAGAGGGATGAAGTTACAGGAGAATGGAGAAAGTTACACAACGCAGAACTGCACGCATTGTATTCTTAACCTGACATAATTAGGAACATTAAATCCAGACGTTTGAGATGGACAGGGCATGTAGCACGTATGGGCGAATCCAGAAATGCATATAGAGTGTTAGTTGGGAGGCCGGAGGGAAAAAGACCTTTAGGGAGGCCGAGACGTAGATGGGAAGATATTAAAATGGATTTGAGGGAGGTGAGATATGATGATAGAGACTGGATTAATCTTGCTCAGGATAGGGACCAATGGCGGGCTTATGTGAGGGCGACAATGAACCTCCGGGTTCCTTAAAAGCCAGTAAGTAAGTAAGTAACACTTACTCTTACGCTGCCTTCCATATTTTCTTGCATTCTAAGTAAAGCTGTGTTAGAGATGTTATCGCCTTTGAAAATCCATTTATACTGACCACTGACTCACTGAAGACTGTGTGTTATGTATGATATGGTGTCCTATAATATGATATATTAAATTATGTATAGTATGATATGATGGAAAATGACATGATATAACGATATGACATGAAATGTGATATATGGCATGACTTAATATATGATATTATGTTATATGTGATGTGATACGTGATTTGATAAGATTTTATGTGATATGGTATGGTACTTTATAGTATGGTAATGTTTGGTATGGTATGGTATAGTGTGGTGTAATATAGTATGGTATGGTATAGTTTGAAATGGTATTGTATAGGTCGGTATGGTATAAGTAGTTTAGTATGATATGGTGTGGTATGGTATGATGTGGTGTGGCATGTACGGTATAGTTTGCAATAGAATTGTATGGTTTGGTATGGTACAGTTTGGTTTGGTATGGTATGGTATTGTATTCTATGGTTTGGTTTGGAATGGAATTGTATTATTTCGTATGGTATGGTATGGTTTGTTATGGTAGTATAGTTTGGTATGGTATGGCATAGCATAGTAAGGTATGGTATATTATGATATGGTATAGTTTGGAATGGCATTGTATATTATAGTTTGGAATGATATTGTGTAGCTTGGTATGGTATAAGTAGTTTCGTATGATGTGGTGTGGCATGTACGGTATAGTTTGGAATGGTATTGTATGGTTTGGTATGGTACAGTTTGGTGTGGTATGGCATGATATGGTGTGGTTTGTATGGTTTAATACGGTTTGGTATGGTATGATATGGTTTAGAATGGAATTATATGGTTTTGTATGGAATGGTATCGTATGGTTTGTTATGGTATGGTATGGTATGGTTTGTTATGGTATGGTATGGTATAGTTTAGAATGTTATTGTATGGTTTGATATGTTATAGTTTAGTAGGATGTGGTGTGCTACTGTATGTTATAGTTTGGAACGGTATTGTTTGGTTTGGAATGGTGTTGTTTGGTTTGGTGTAGTATGGTTTGGAATGGTGTGGTTTCGAATGATATTACATAATTTGCTATGGTATTGTATATTATAGTTTGGAATGATATTGTGTAGCTTGGTATGGTATAAGTAGTTTCGTATGATGTGGTGTGGCATGTACGGTATAGTTTGGAATGGTATTGTATGGTTTGATATGGTACAGTTTGGTGTGGTATGGCATGATATGGTGTGGTTTGTATGGTTTAATATGGTTTGGTATGGTATGATATGGTTTAGAATGGAATTATATGGTTTTGTATGGAATGGTATGGTATGGTTTGTTATGGTATGGTATGGTATGGTATAGTTTAGAATGTTATTGTACGGTTTGATATGTTATAGTTTAGTAGGATGTGGTGTGCTACTGTATGTTATAGTTTGGAATGGTATTGTTTGGTTTGGAATGGTGTTGTTTGGTTTGGTGTAGTATGGTTTGGAATGGTGTGGTTTCGAATGATATTACATAATTTGCTATGGTATTGTATATTATAGTTTGGAATGATATTGTGTAGCTTCGTATGGTATAAGTAGTTTCGTATGATGTGATGTGGCATGTACGGTATAGTTTGGAATGGTATTGTATGGTTTGATATGGTACAGTTTGGTGTGGTATGGCATGATATGGTGTGGTTTGTATGGCTTAATATGGTTTGGTATGGTATGATATGGTTTAGAATGGAATTATATGGTTTTGTATGGAATGGTATGGTATGGTTTGTTATGGTATGGTATGGTATGGTATGGTATAGTTTAGAATTTTATTGTATGGTTTGATATGTTATAGTTTAGTAGGATGTGGTGTGCTACTGTATGTTATAGTTTGGAATGGTATTGTTTGGTTTGGAATGGTGTTGTTTGGTTTGGTGTAGTATGGTTTGGAATGGTGTGGTTTCGAATGATATTACATAATTTGCTATGGTATTGTATATTATAGTTTGGAATGATATTGTGTAGCTTGGTATGGTATAAGTAGTTTCGTATGATGTGGTGTGGCATGTACGCTATAGTTTGGAATGGTATTGTATGGTTTGATATGGTACAGTTTGGTGTGGTATGGCATGATATGGTGTGGTTTGTATGGTTTAATATGGTTTGGTATGGTATGATATGGTTTAGAATGGAATTATATGGTTTTGTATGGAATGGTATGGTATGGTTTGTTATGGTATGGTATGGTATAGTTTAGAATGTTATTGTATGGTTTGATATGTTATAGTTTAGTAGGATGTGGTGTGCTACTGTATGTTATAGTTTGGAATGGTATTGTTTGGTTAGGAATGGTGTTGTTTGGTTTGGTGTAGTATGGTTTGGAATGGTGTGGTTTCGAATGATATTACATAATTTGCTATGGTATTGTATATTTTAGTTTGGAATGATATTGTGTAGCTTGGTATGCTATAAGGAGTTTCGTATGATGTGATGTGGCATGTACGATATAGTTTGTAATGGTATTGTATGGTTTGGTATGGTATGGTATGGTTTAGAATGGAATTATATGGTTTTGTATGGAATGGTATGGTATAGTTTATGGTATGGTATGGTATAGTGTAGAATGGTATTGTATGGTTTGATATGGTATAGTTTAGTATGATATGATGTGCTATTGTATGTTATAGTTTGGAATTGTATTGTTTGGTTTGGTGTAGTGTGGTTTGGTATGATGTGGTTTCGAATGATATTATATAATTTGCTATGGTATAGTTTGGTATGTTATGGTATGGCATAGCATAGCATAGTAAGGTATGGTATATTATGATATGGCATAGTTTAGAATGACATTGTATATTATAGTTTGGAATGATATTGTGTACCTTGGTATGGTATAAGTAGTTTCGTATGATGTGGTGTGGCATGTACGGTATAGTTTGGAATGGTATTGTATGGTTTGGTGTGGTATGGCATGATATGGTATGATTTGTATGGTATAATATGGCTTGGAATTGAATTATATGGTTTTGTATGGAATGGTATGGTATAGTTTATGGTATGGTATGGTATAGTGTAGAATGGTATTGTATGGTTTGATATGGTATAGTTTAGTATGATATGATGTGCTATTGTATGTTATAGTTTGGAATTGTATTGTTTGGTTTGGTGTAGTGTGGTTTGATATGATGTGGTTTCGAATAATATTATATAATTTGCTATGGTATAGTTTGGTATGTTATGGTATGGCATAGCATAGCATAGTGAGGTGTGGTATATTATGATATGTTATAGTTTAGAATGACATTGTATATTATAGTTTGGAATGATATTGTGTGCCTTGGTATGGTATAAGTAGTTTCGTATGATGTGGTGTGGCATGTACGGTATAGTTTGGAATGGTATTGTATGGTTTGGTGTGGTATGGCATGATATGGTATGATTTGTATGGTATAATATGGCTTGGAATTGAATTATATGGTTTTGTATGGAATGGTATGGTATGGTTTTTATGGTATGGTATAGTTTAGAAAGGTATTGTATGGTTTGATATATTATAGTTTAGTATGATATGGTGTGTTATGGTATGTTATAGTTTGGAATGGTATTGTTTGGTTTGGAATAGTATTGCTTGATTTGGAATGGTATTGTTTGGTTTGGTGTAGTATGGTTTGGTATGGTGTGGTTTGCAAGGATATTGTATAATTTGCTATGGTATAGTACGGTATGATAAGGTATAGTTTGGAATGGTGTTGTATTTTTTCGTATGGTATAGTTTAGTATGCTATGGTATGGTATAGTATGCTATGATATAGATACAGTGTTGTATGATTTGGTATGGTATGATATAATTTGGTAAGGCATAATATTTTGGTATGGCATGGTGTGGTATCGTATGGTATGATATACTTTCGTATGGTATAGTTTGTTCATGGTATGCTATGCTATTGTATTGTGTGATATAGTATGACGTAGTTTCGTATGGTATGGTATAGTGTAGTATGGTTTGTTATGCTATGCTGTGCTATGGTATGATATGATATATGATATTTTATATTGTAATTATGATTGATATGGTATATGTTACTGGATTATTATTATGTCACAGCAATCGAATTTAAACTACTGAAATGAAGCGCTGTATGTTGAATTAAATTGCAATGTGAATAAAATGGAGTTTTTTCTTTCATGTAGGTATATGCCTATTTTAGCAAGGTTTAAGCAGTTTGAAGAGGATTAATTTTTGAACGACTCTATATATTTTATTTGCATAGTAGTGCATAGAATGATAATCTTGTTTCTACATTTTATAACTTTGAATAATATGTAAATTTTAGGCTGACTTACTCGTAATCTTTGGAGAAGATTCTCCCATTTGTTTTGCAAGTTGATCAAGTAATGACGTAATAGTTTTTTTTTATTATTTTTGAATGAAGGAATTTGATCCTTTGGCTTTAATTACGTTGGTTTGCGGGTAGATATCGCTTATTCAGAAAATGATGTTGAAAATGTACTGCGGAAATGTAGGGATAGCATTCTGCCATAGCCAGATGTTCGGACCGCCCGGGGGTTTAAAATCCAGGTCAAGTATGCGTTTAGAAGGCTCGCTGTGTTCCGAGGAAGGTAAGACGGAAAGGGTGCGAACATTGGGAAGCTATTGATGCGCTGCCCCCCCCCCTCTAATCGAGATGAGATCAACTGGAGGGGCGTGCATGTCAGAGGGTTGGGGTGGTACATTCCGTCACGTCACGTCAACCACCTGAGCGACCTTTCAAACTCCCCCGACCTCCCCACCCTCCAAATTCTACCGCTGCATATCCACCGGGAGCATTCCTGATTGGTTTCGCACGATCTGCAATTTCTGACTACTATCTTTCCTGAAAACATAGACTGCATCAACGATTCAATCAGCATCCAAATGAAATCTTTCCCTTGCCCTGAAAGACCGTCCAGGGGATGCAAAGTACCACGATAGGATAGGATAGGATAGGATAGGATAGGATAGGATAGGATAGGATAGGATAGGATAGGATGGGATGGGATGGGATGGGATGGGATGGGATGGGATGGGATGGGATGGGATGGGATGGGATGGGATGGGATGGGATGGGATGGGATGGGATGGGGTGGGATAGGATAGGATAGGATAGGGTGGGATGGGCTAGGATAGGATAGGATAAGATAGGATAGAATAGGATGGGATGGGATGGGATGGGATGGGATGGGATGGGATGGGATGGGATAGGATAGGATATGATAGGATAGGATCGGATGGGATAGGATAGGATGGGATAGGATAAGATAGGATAGAATAGGATGGGATGGGATAGGATAGGATGGGATGGGATGGGATAGAATAGGATGGGATGGGATGGGATGGGATGGGATAGGATGGAATGGGATAGGATAGGATAGCTAGGATAGGCTAGTATAGGATAGGCTAGGATAGGCTAGGATGGGATGGGATAGGATAGGATAGGATAGGATGAGATGGGATGAGATGGGATAGGATAAGATAGGATAGGATAGGATAGGATGAGATGGGATGAGATGGGATAGGATAAGATAGGATAGGATAGGATAGGTGAGATGGGATGCGAGATTCATTCATTTAGTGTTCTGCCCAAGGGTAGGTCTTTCACTGCAAACCCAGCTTTCTCCAATCTTCCCTATTTTCTGCTTTCCTTTTCATTTCCTCATATGATCCACATATCTTAAAATGTCGTCCATCATCTGATATCTTCTTCTTCTGCCCCGAACTCTTTTCCCGTTCACCATTCCTTCCAGTGCATCCTTCAGTAGGCAGTTTCTTCTCAGCCAGAGACCCAACCAATTCATTTTCCTCTTCATGATCAGTTTTCAGCATCATTCTTTCTTCACCCATTCTTTCCAACAGAGCTTCATTTCTTACTCTCTCTGTCCACTTCACACTTTCCATTCTTCTCCATATCCACATTTAAAATGCTTCGTTTCGCTTCTCTTCACTTCGTCGTAATGTCCATGTTTCTGCCCCAAACAATAACCTCCATAAAAAGCACTTCAGTAGTCTCTTCCTTAGTTCTTTTTCTAGAAGTCCGCCGAAAATGCACCTTTTTCTATTAAAAGGTTCCTTGTCCCTTGCTATCCTTCTTTTGACTTCCTGGCAGCAGCTCATGTTACTGCTTATAGTACACCCCAAGTATTTGAAGCTGTTCACTTCCTATACTGCCTCATTTAGAATTCACAAGTTTATCGTCTGTATTTTTCGTCCTATGACCATGCTCTTCGTCTTATTTTCAGGGGAAGTAACTAGCACTTCTCTTTCGAGAACCCATTTCAGAATCATTGTATTGCAACCAGAGAGCTGCAAAATAGCGTTTACAACAGGTTTAGATTCGACCGGTTAGAGAACATCCGTCAAGGTCTGCCAACCGTCCGAATATTCGATTTTCAACCGATTACCTCTTAAGTTTTTGCAGGTAGACAGAACACCAGGCGCACTTCAACATACATGAAACCGACATTTTCTGAGTACACAAATGGAGTAACAACTGAAGGAAATTTACTTTGTCTTATTAAAAAATGTGTTTGCTTGATACAGGTCTACAATTATTGATTGGAACTTTAATAAACTTATCTTCATAACTAATACATAAATGAACAAATGGACATTGGTAACAACAAACGAAATAAGTGTAATGCAGAATATGAAATCTGGTGCGTAAAGAATTGCAAGAATAAAATAAATTACAATTACTTACTAAAGAGAAGAGCCAATATGTAAATACATACGCCTATATTCTAGTGTAATAGCCTACTTACATTTTAAACTCAAAATGCATACCTCTAAAACGGTAGTTTTTAATATGTAATACCTTTTAATTACTCTAAAGAGATGCATTATTATTTCATTAATAAGTCATTGTTTAAGAAGATAGAGTGTTATTAACAAAAAAAAGAAAAGTACTCTGAAGCTCAAATGCTTGTTCTTTGACGAAGCATGTTGTTTCACTTGAAGGTACCCAACTGTAAAACCTGGACTGGATGAATGAATCAATCAATGGATCTATGAATGAATGAACTAATTAATCAATGAATTAATCAATAAGTGAATCAGTTAATGAATGAACCAATCAGTCCATACAATGAATCGTTGTACGAATGAATCATTGAGTCATAGAATGGATGGTGGATGAATTGATTGATTGATTATTGATTGATTGATTGATTTATTGATTTATTTATTTATTGATTGATGATGATTGATTGATTGATTGATTTATTTATTTATTTATTTATTTATTGATTGATTGATTGATTGTTTTATTTATTTATTTATTTATTTATCTATTGATTGATTGATTGATTGATGATTGATTGATGATTGATGATTGATTGATTGATTTATTGATTGATTGATTGATTGATTGATTGATTTATTGATTGATTGATCTGAGGCAGGAAGAATTATTAATTAAATGGTGGGTCTATACGATGATAAATGCGTCCTTGCAAGGGCTCTTGTAACTCCTGCATGGTTCAATGTGGTCTGTCTTTGCCGTCCAGCCACAAAGAATGAGAAACAACTGAATATTCGACAGATCGACCCTGAGACACTCCGCGAGATGGGAGAACTTTGCATACTGACTATAGTGCCAGGCGTTCAATAGCAATATATAATTTCTATTTTTCGTAACCAGTTGTGCACGACTCTAATTGGAACTACAAATGCTACAGTTTAAGCAGACTTGGTAGCTAATGTCTTGTTCGTCAATACTACGCCTATGGGAACGTTGCTATGCAACTTGGCAGGCAGGGACGCGGTAAACAGACAAATCAACATCGGTGCCAACGCCTCCTCTCCGATACGCGGGCCGGTGGAACTCAGGATAAACTAATTATTCCAGCACTGAAGACGTTCATTGATTAATGAATCTTCGGGAGGGCCTCGCGTTCCCTGAGGACTTCCACGTAATATTCTGGCTTGGTGATCACAAATTTCGGAATGGATAATCCCTGATGACAGAACTCATCCTCATTTCTGACGCAATTAAATCGAAAGGGAGAACGAGAAAGATGCCGCTAACTTAAACCGCGTTTAATTTTAACTTGAAACTCAATTATCCTCTTTTAGTTTGCGTGAAGTCTGTGGTTCGTTTCTCTGACGATCTTGCGAATTTTGATTGGCTGTGAAATATAGCAATCTCCGTTACACATTATTTTCCTTCTAATTTCATTCCACTATTATTCCTTTCCTCAAATTGTCTAATTAATTATTTTCCATGATGATGTTTATAGACTGTATTTATATCATTGGGACTTCAAAAGGCTCGCACCTGCTTATATTGCAAAACCACCCGTCAAACATAAACTGACAGTTTCAACAATCATATAGGAAGACCAATACTACGCTTCAAAATGTTAATAAATTACAAATTAACAATTTAAAAGTCACAAGGAAAAGATTAAAAATTCTGTAAACTCTGTTATACACTGCGTGGCAAAAGTCTCTCCGCAGTGAACTCAGAGACGCGTGGGAGCTCTTAAGTTGGCAGCACTAAGATAAGGCAAGGGAGCAGCGGTGCGGCCTTGACTAGAGCAGGTAGTAACTGAATAGCATTCTACGTATGTATAGCTTGATTCAGGGATTTTGGTCCCTGCAAAAAGTAAGTAGGTAATCTAAGAGCGAGTTACTCATCACTACTAGCGGTCTGGGTCGCACAGGTCAGGCTGCACAGTCATAACACCTAACACTTCCTTCTTAACATGTCACGGTACACTCCGTCTTAAAACACAATATTCTTCCACACGTCCCGTACGTCTGTTGACTAAACAACGTCATGATGACTTACATTTTCTTGACATGAGTGTCCCTCAGCTATGAGCATACGTATTATTTTCATTCTTCCGCTTCCCTCTTCCCCTCTTATGCACATTTGTGATTAAATTTCTTTCTTATGACGCAACACACAGCTCGCTCACTAGCCAAACAACCAAGGACAGGGGCCAATACCGTTGAATCGAGCTGTACAGCTTTGTGTGGACATCGTGCTTGTAAGAAATGGTTGTGCTTTAGTGCGGTAGAAGTCAATATGATATCTATTGAAGAGAGAGCTGTTTTAGTGTTTTCGGAAAATGTATAATATAAATTTCGTGAAAGTTTTCCAAATTCGGTATGTCCTAATCGAGATATTGTGCTAGATTTAGTTACTAAGTTCCGTGACACCAAATCTTAAATTACATGGCGCTCTGAGAAGCGGTAAGTCTAAATTTTTAACCCAGGGAAAAGTGGACGAAATTGGTGATGTATTGTTGAGCAGCCCCGCGAAATCAATGCGGAAATTAGCACAGGAAATAAATGTCTCTGTGCGGTCAGCACATAGAACCTTAAAAAAAGGAATTTATAAATTTACAATTGTCCATGAATTAAAACAGGCAGATCGTGAGAAGTCGTTCATCGATGTGAAGTTTTGGACAGAATGTTTTTCACTGATGAAACATAGTTTAGCCTTCCTGAATATATTAATATCCAGAATTCGCGTATTTTGTCGTCAGCTAATCCCTTTGCACTGCAAGAAACCCCACTACATGCTGCAAAAGTCGGAGTTTAGCGGAATTCGTTGCCAACGTAACTGAGTATAACTGAGTGTAAATCTAGTCTTTCAGGTGAAGCTCCCTGTAAAGCAGATTTGAATAATTTCAAGGGAAAAATTGTTCCGGGGCCGGGTATCGATCCCGGGACCTCTGGTTGAACGTACCAGCGCTCTACCACTGAGCTACCCGGGAACTCCACCCGACACCGTCTCAACTTTTCCCTTTATATCCACACAACTCGCGTGGACTGACGAAACGCCAGAGACCCACAACGAGTGCACACCTTCTGAGTGTGATGGCACATCTCCTCCCTGCGGAGGGACTTATGCCACTCATTGTACAATATAATATTATTAATTCGTAAAGTGTGACAAGCGTTACAAAATCAGCTAAACAAATGTATAAACGGATAATGCATTGTAAAATATCGCCAACATTATTTTACAAAAAATCACAAAGGAACATATCTCAAGTTTTTATATTTCTTCACCTGTCATTGGATATGCAATTTATATTTTTTTATATAGTAGATTATGCATGCTCGCTAAACCACATTACAACAATAGAAAATAGAAAATATTGCCAAGAAATTGCAATCCATAAGTTCCCGGACTGCTCTGAATGTAGGCAACACAGAACAGGAAACGGAGAAGTCATCTAGAGTCCACACCTGTGGAGTAACGGTCAGCGCGTCTGGCCGCGAAACCAGGTGGCCCGGGTTCGAATCCCGGTCAGGGCAACCAAGACAATATTTTGTATTACTTTTGTGTACGGTATCCAGAAAACAAGGATATTACAATCGCATGTTCTTTTAAAACAAATTATATGCGATTATTATTCACCAAATTATAGACTATACGTTAGAATAAGAAATACATAATAATATGTATTAGTATTCGTAGTTATTCGAGATATCTGCCTTGGAATTTCCTAATGCGCATTATTTTTCTACATTTTGTTGTGGTATTCCACAGAAACCATGGCGTACAGATATGAGTTCAAAATTCAAGAGTCATATAATTAAATTAACTGGCAAATAACTTCTCTCGGCCAGGACACTATGTGTTTTACTTTTCTTATTTTTTTCCTTCTTTTTTGTGGTTTTTGGCGCCATAATAATTTCGAATCCCATTGGCCAATTCCTAGAAAGAATTGTCAACTCTATGATCCATTAGAACATGTTATTTACATTAAAGACAATCAAAAACTTCTAAAATATTGTCAGTGATTTGGCAATAAAACTTGTAGAGTATTTGTAAAATATTTGCAATTCTTTAAATGTGTCGTGGAGCGTTGAATCCCACGCAAATTTTATCAGGATATTTAGTATTCAAATTTTCTAGCACGATCATTACGCAATTTCACGGCCTACTGTAACGTTAAAAAACAATGAAAATAATTTTTAACATCTGAACATTCGGTTCGACAAGATATTACACAAACACGCATCAGGTACGACAAGATTGCAGGTTAAGGAAATTTCACAATAAAATGTAGCCTACTAATATGTTTTTTCTGCTGTTATTTATACTCGCTTTAACATCTTTGGTCATATCGCCCATGTACTATTGTTGAGACTGGTTCTATTGTTGTGAACTAGATGGCGAGTGTATGTATATATATATTTTACTGATTTGTTATCAATATGATTCCGGTGATGAATGAGGGCGGTGATTTT
This sequence comes from Periplaneta americana, assembly GCF_040183065.1. Classification (NCBI taxonomy): domain Eukaryota; kingdom Metazoa; phylum Arthropoda; class Insecta; order Blattodea; family Blattidae; genus Periplaneta; species Periplaneta americana. Next base: position 26,371,449 of record NC_091124.1, on the reverse strand, counting down.
CAGGGATATTGTGACCCGAATTTCCTGGCATTTACCTTACAGTTGAGGAAAAACCCTGAAAAACCTCAACCAGGAAATTCAACCCGACTGGGAATCGAACCCGGGCCCTCTGCTTAAGAGACCAGCATGCTGACCCCTACACCACAGAGGTGGTCGACTAATATTGTTATTGATTTTCCGTGTATGTAATGGAAAGCCTGAACGTAAAACTAAAATCTTTACGGAATATGTATCATAAGAACTTTCTTGTGTTAAATATTAACGTACCTTGTTAACATGTATCGACCTATTTTCGGTCATCTTCGGAACATATTAACAAGGTACGTTAATATTTAACGAAACATGTTAACAAGGTACATTAATATGTAACAAAACATGTTAACAAAGTACGTTAATATTTAACGAAACATGTTAACAAGGTGCATTAATATTTAAGGAAACATGTTGACAAGGTACGTTAATATTTAACTAAACATGTTAACAAGATACGTTAATATTTAACGAAACATGTTAACAAGGTACGTTAATATTTAACGAAACATGTTAACAAGGTGCGTTAATATTTAACGAAACATGTCAACAAGGTACGTTAATATTTAACGAAACATGTTAAGAAGATATATTAATATTTAACGAAACATGTTAACAAGGTACGTTAATATTTAACGAAACATGTTAACAAGGTACGTTAATATTTAACACAAGAAAGTTCTTATCATATATATTTCGAAGTGATACGGTGTTAAAAGTTGTGTAATGAAGATGTATAAAATCTTTACTTCATTGGGTTATATATAAAGGCTTTCTAAATCGTAAGTGAAATATCCTCGTCTAGTTTCACCACGCTGGCTGCAATATTAACATAATATCAAATTGCAACGCAAACATCTGATTCAATGTTTTTGCTAGTGTCAGTAGTTCTCTAGAGAGAAGCTCGCCTGGGAATTTCTAGGACTGAAATTCCACACCCCCTCCTGCGGCTAAATGTTAGTTATTGCAATGATTCCATCGCCCGCTCCCTCCTGCTCCCGGGGGGATGCAACCCTCCTTTTCCACATTAGGAATGTAATTAAAAACGACACTGGAATTCACAATTATTTTCGTCCCATATTATTTTTCATAGCGACCACCCTTTTCTTCCTCATCCCTTCTATTCTTCTTCTTCTTTCCATTTCTTCTCATCCGTAGAGTTTTGCACGTCTTTTTTTCACCCAGACCACGTAGTCTGTGTTCCGTTTTCCACTCGAAGCAAGAAATGAGAAGCTGACATAAAACATGTATAGTCTGCAAACGGCGTATGAAATATGGGCTCCAAGTCGACACTAGCGGCCAGTAAATTTAGCTGACGACAAGTGTTTAGCCCTTTATTTTCTTGTATTAAAGCATTGGCTCCCATCTTAATCAGCGAGCGCTTCCTCAAACAAGACAGGAATTTGTTTCATTCATCTCACAACTCCAATTCGTATACCAGTACATGTTTAAAGAGAACATGAGAAACTTGGGGGATTTTTCCCTCTTCTAAACCTCATTTCATATCATGTTATTCCATTGATAAAATTACGTACTTTTGTTGTCGGTGTTATCACTATTTCTTCTTGCTGACGACCAAATCATTTCTCTGCACCAACTTTTCTCAAACGTTTTTGAAGTGGGGACCACTTTTTTAAGTCAGAAGAGTTCCGCAGACCATCTTACTCTTGTTCCCTTCGAAAGCAAATTTATCATTTTTGTAGCATACTTTAATACCAGTATACTTAATTGTAATCTAATACTAATATGTATACTAATATGTTTATTTTTATTTTTACTGTGTACATTTTTTTTATTGAACTATCAACTTCCGTTTTTGTGTGATTCGTATTTGATTCTAACAACATTAACATGTAATCCACTATGTTTATTTTTATTTTATGAGGTAAATTTTTATGTAACTACCTCTTTTGATCTCATTATGTACCTAAATCGTATCAGTATGTGATTACGTAATTCCGATCCAGTTGTATGTTCAATTATGTAAGCAAGTTTTAATCCAGGTTGAGTGTAAGAGAAGGCTTTACGGCCTTAACTCTGCCAGGTTAAATAAAGCAATTATTATTATTATTATTATTATTATTATTATTATTATTATTATTATTAAATCATATAAAGCTATTCAGCTCATATTTTTTACCTTTTGCCTTGTTCCCACTTCAAAATAAACGTTTCAATTAACTCATCTCTTAATGTTAACTTCGAAACAATGGAGTCATTGGGATCAGAAATCCAGTTGCCGATTCCTTTAGACCTATGAATTCCCAGGTTATTTATTTTCCCTGTGCATATGGTGATGTTTTATTACTAAGAGAACAAAGTTTTTAAGTGGATGTGTCTAAATTATGTTAAAAAGTATTTTAATAGTTGTTCAGATATTATGCATTTCATCAATCACCGTTATAGTTTTGTTCACAAAATTCTGGTTAAATCGTGTTTTTCATGTCTGAGCGTAGTATCTAATGGGCCATGACAGTATCGTGGCCAAGGTCAAGCTTTCCGTTAGCGTTTTGTTTCATATGACGCTGATTTCAATTGTTTGTAATGTATAGTCTACGTTGTTATTTGCTAGCTCCAAAATTATTTACAGATTAGCATTACATACCTACTATTTGTATTTTATTGAAAAGTATCCTTTTAGAATGCGAAATATATGACCCACATTACCTCCAGACGATTAAATTTAAGCATGAGTGGAGTCTATTACTGCCAAAACGCCTGGGAAGCTTGTTGTATTATACAAATTTTGAATAATTTTAGCACGTTTTTGTCCCCTTTGAAACATAATAAGTTATATTGTGGCCTTAAACTAGCTTGGCAGCAGATACTGGATTTTCTATGAAATACCTACAGTAAGCTGAAATAAACCTGAAGTATAAAATCTTAAACCTGTGAGTAGTTGCTGCAAAGGAGTTAGTGGTAGGTTTCTATTATTTAGGTATTGTAACCTGTCTTCTATTTCTTGTAACACTTTTGTTGCAACCATTTTAAATATTCTATAATTCTCCAAAAACTTATGTTTATATTAACTAACCGATTAATTTCTTCTTTGGCATCATTTTTTCTTTTCTTTGACAATTTACATAACAAGCAAATAACAATGTGCTTAAAAATATACAGGGTGTTAAAAATAATGTTTACAATGTTTCAGGGATGATAGAGGAGGTAAAAACAAACATCTGTTTTAAGTGACAAAACTTTAGCAGATGCGCCGTTTTGCCGCTAAATGGGCTGAAGGATAGATGACTTGACTTCCGTCACAACACACACTGGTTAGTTCTGTTTGTGCACGACCATCTTGTAGGGTCTTATCTGTTGCCTAACAGTCTCCGTGGTGGTAGTTATTTTGTTTTTTTACGCGCCGTCCTACCAGAAATTTTAGAAAATATCCCATTGAACATCAGAGAACGAATATGGTTTCAGCATGACGGTGCTCCTCCACACTTTGATGGTCGTATCAGGAACCACCTAAATGCCACATTCCCCGATCGTTGGATTGGCAGGGGTGGGCCGGTACCGTGACCACCTCGATCACCGGACCTATCCCCATTGGATTTCTTTTTGTGGGGAGACGTGAAACGTTTTGTGTATGAGACACCGAACGATACGGCGGAAGACTTAGTTGCTCGCGTTGTTGAAGCTGCACATATTATTAGAGACAATGTTGGCCTTTTTGAGCGTTGCAGACATCCATAGTACGAAGGTACCAGTTGTGCAGTGTCTTCAATGGACGGCAGTTTGAACACCACCTCTAAAACAACAATTGGTCTTGTTCTTTATGGATTATACTAACACTTACGTACACGATAAACGGCGCATCTGCCAAAGTTTTGTCACTTACAAAAGATATTTGTTGTTACCTCCTCTATTATCCTTGAAACGTTGTAAACGTTATTTGTGCGAGATCGTGCGTATTTGCTTGGTTTCCGCACAAAACCAATCCGCGGAAAGTCTAAAATTCCACATTCAGTATTCCCAACGTAACACACATAACAATTTCCCTCTTCTTACCGCTTAAGTGACATATTGATTTTACTGCTTTAGGCTTTTAGCATATTATTTTTAGAGACGTTCAATATAGTAATAATTATAAATTGGAAACTTACCACTGCAATTTCACCTAAATTGCACTGTTAATTATTGTTTTTAAATATTTGCAAACATTAAGTAAACTCTACAACTCCACTAAAGTTACTGCATTCGTGATGCAAGTAACATTAAGGAAGCCGTGAAAAAATCAACAAGATTCCATAGACTGAGGGAAAAAAAAGACAGACGTAGGCCTATATCACGGCCTGCTGGAGTATAGTAAACACAGAAAACATTTTAAAGCAACAATGTTGAAGATAGATATTTTTGTTTTACAAATTTGCCGTCATTGAACAGAAACCAAGATGGAGATTTCATTGCAACTAATTAGAAATTCCTCTTTCAGGTATGTAATAAACGATCTTCGCACAAAATAATGTACGATACACGAGCGGTATGTTTTCTTTCAATTCTCGGAAATTAAAAAAGCTCAACTACGTTTCGCTTTTTCAAACTTTTCCTCGACCATGAAAACTTCAACATACCGCTCTTGTAACGCATATTACTATTTTAACACTCTGTATTTAACTGCCATTTTAAACAGTAACTTAAAACTTAAGTTGCACACTTAAATCACCTGTTACAATAATGTTATCAGTTAATTAGATTTTAATGGTTGTTGATGAAACTTGCCATTAAAGTTGTTAACATATATATGAAAAATTTGCCTACATTTACCAAGAGTCCACACCTGTGGAGTAACGGTCAGCGCGTATGGCTGTGAAAGCAGGTGGCCCGGGTTCGAATCCCGGTCGGGGCAAGTTACCTGGTTGAGGTTTTTTCCGGGGTTTTCCCTCAACCCAATACGAGCAAATGCTGGGTAAATTTCGGTGCTGGATCCCAAGACTCGTTTCACCGGCATTATCACCTTCATATCATTCAGACGCTAAATAACCTAGATGTTGATACAGCTTCGTAAAATAACCCAATAAAATAAAAAAAATTACCGAGAAATTATCTGTCACAGATGCACTACGGTTCCAAAGGACGCTATGAAATACTTACGGTGATTGCCTGGTGACATGTTTGAGGTTTTCAGATTGAAAGTTGCCTCAATATTTCACGTGTTCTCTGAGTAGAAGTTCTTGTTTGCTGAGCCAATGAAATACGCCAACGCCCTTACGTGGTCGACAACGAATGTTTAATTTAAAGTCTCTGAGATAGAATCACGATATCCACTTGATGCATTATAATTGATATTTCCTGTTCCTCTGCGACGAATTTGCCGCATTATCCTGCATTATTTTTAGTTAATTAGATCTGAAAAAAATATGAAAATATGTTACAGTATATGGACTTATTAAACATTCTGGAAATTTTATAAATCGCTGAAGCATTATCAAAATAAGGTGTGTGAAAAAATAAGACACAATTTCATTACAAAAGAATAGAGTTCATTTATGTAAATACAGGGACATCATTTTGTTTTTACTAACATTTCCAATGTTTTCTCAATCGTACTATCAGGGACTGGAATGCTTTACCTGCAGACTTACTAAAGGCTTTACCAACAACTAAAAATGTATTTAAAAATAGACTTAAGGACCTTCTAATAGACGGTAATTATACACAGTATTTAAAGGGTGTAAAGGATATGTTGTTATTGAAGTGTTGTATCAGTGAAGAATTATGTTGTGTCAGTGAAGTGTGTTGTATCAGTGAAGAAGTATATCGTGTCAGTGAAGTGTGCTGTGTTTATAGTGGCAGTGCAAAGAATTTGAACAGTGAAATGTTTTTGAAGTGTTAGTGAAATCAGGATAGAATCAGTGAAATGTGTCGTAGTTCCAGTGCAGTGAGTGAGTTGACAGCGAAATGAGTGTACTTGTGCAGATATGAACATATACTCGTGGGTTTTAGTTCGATCTTAGTTTTAAGATACAAATTAGAATATTTCAAATGTTATTTTAAGTGATCGTTTCATTTAATTTAGTATATTCCCTGTTGTTGTTATTATTATTATTATTATTATTATTAGTAGTAGTAGTAGTAGTAGTAGTAGTAATAGTAGTAGTATTAATTATTAGTATTATTATTAATTGTATTTTTAATTAATAAGTTTGTTATTGTCATTATTGAGTGTAATTAGTTACCACTGCCACCGGGTATATACCCATTGCAGTGTGAATAAATACATACAATATTAACCTGACTATATCTTTGGATTAACTATTGAGAACCGGAAACACTGTTTGCTACCCTCTTCCACGACCGAAATTTGACGACACTAGTGAAAAATACAATACAAATAATCTTAGCATGCAGGCTTTCACGGCCGGTGTCTAGTTGAAACAGAGCTTCCGGGCTAAGATGCCGTGGTCTACTGGTGCTGACGTTACCAGACGTTTCGTCTACTTCTACGGCAGACATCTTCAGTCCTAACCACTGAAGATGTCTGCCGTAGAAGTAGACGAAACGTCTGGTAACGTCAGCACCAGTAGACCACGGCATCTTAGCCCGGAAGCTCTGTTTCAACAATACAAATAACTTTACTAGGTAGGCTATAGGAGGGAAGAAAAGTAGTGCATCCATTTACGTAAACTAGGAAATGTTACGATTTTGAGTTTGATCATTTTCGTCGGGTTTTTATTTACTCAAAATACAGTACAGTATTAACAGTAGGCCCTAAGTGTTTTTTACACACAAACTGAACTATCTAATCGGACGTATTCATTATGCAATGTATACTATACTATTTACAGCACATTAGCATAAAATATTTACAGTGCATTTAATTTTTTAAAATGATCAAAATATGGATATTTAAACAAATTATTGAAAATGGTGATCATTCATTTCGATACAAGCTTCAGTTCTTTTGTGCATGTTATCAATAACGTTTTCAAACATATCTTATGAAATTCAATGTATGGTTTCTTGAATGAAATTATTTAATTCTTATATTGTTGCAGGATGTTTAGCAAACACAACTGTTTCAGAGTAACCCCAAAGAAATAATGCAAAGCACTCAAATCAGGCGACATGGGGTAGCCATAATCCTACGTCTGTTGAAATGATTCTGCATCTACTCTATAACAGTGTACCTTACTTATTGTCAATTCAGCCTTCACTTCTGCCCGATCCGCACAGATAAATTTACTCAGATATGCTATCTACTGTCCGCCCATGTGGTTGTGTAGGAGGGTCTTAGAAATGGGGGAAATCACGTGACAATTACTTACTTAACAAGGTCTTTTTATTTATATTATTTTAAATAGCTGTAGGCCTATAATATTACGTATAAGTCCAATTCCTAATAGCAAATGTTTTTAGAAAAGAGCTAAGACAGCCCAGGCACTAGCCTTTACAGAGGAGCCAGCAGAAACGGGTGGGGGAAACCGGAATGCGACGTAACTAAACGGATGCATGGTACCTGTGCGAAAATATGATTCAATAGTGAATGAATGTTCTTTCTTCACTGGAAAATGCGATTATATTTCTGGAACATACTCTACTCAGTCACTCTGTACTGTTTACTATGACCGTAAGACGACTTTGCAGCTTTGGTTGTGTGTGGAAGTTTGCTACTAGAAGGAGTGGGAGTGAAGTACATTAAAAAACCCAGGTACAATAAAAATTGAAGTAAAAATAAAATGATGTCCCTGTACTATAAATATAAGGTAGAAAATAATATTGTTCTTATTCCTTAGTCATTCATTGCTTCTCTTTAACACTTAGGATAGCATTCATGGGATCCGTGCTGTATTAATTTACGTACTGACAGTTTACTACAGATAGAGGGCTTACTTACTTACAAATGGCTTTTAACCTCCTGAGTCCTGAAGTATAGTATACTATACTTCATACATTGAATTAGTTTCCAATTTGTCACTATGTGGAATCCTTATCGATCACTTCTTCTCTGTGCTTGTCAAGCTCCTGACATCTCTTGGGAATTACACGAAGCACAAGAAGTCGATTCAATCATTGCAATGCGTATTTCAACTATTTGTAAATGAATATGGCGAACAGCAAGTAACGCCAAGACACCGTAGGACATGCTTTCGAAGAAAGTACACAGTAAACGTTATATATTAAGGATAAAAATATGATATAAAATGTATATGCAGAGACCCAAAGTATAGTATTATATACCTGCATTTGTGTCCTAACTGTAATCCACAGAATTTGTTCAGCATTTTTCCTCATTTAAGTGATTTTTTTGAAATGTAGAATTACATTTAACTTTAAAAATAAAACCAAAAATGTTTTAGGACTCAGGAGATTAAGGAACCCGCAGATTCATTGCCGCCCTCACATAAGCCCGCCATCGGTCACTATCCTGTGCAAGATTAATCCAGTCTCTATCATAATATCCCACCTCCCTTAAATCTATTTTAATATTATCCTCCCATCTATGTCTCGGCCTCCCCAAAGGTATTTTTCCCTCTGGTCTCCCAACTAACACTCTCTATGCATTTCTGGATTCGTCCATACGTGCTACATTCTCTGCCCATCTCAAACGTCTGAATTTAATGTTCCTAATTATGTCAGGTGAAAAATACAATGCGTACAGTTCTTTATTGTGTAACTTTCTCCATTCTCCTGTAACTTCATCCCTCTTAGCCACAAATATTTTCCTAAGAACCTTATTCTCAAACGCCCTTAATCTCTGTTCCTCTCTCAAAGTGAGAGTCCAAGTTTTACAACCATACAGAACAACCGGTAATATAACTGTTTTAGAAATTCTAATTTTCAGACTTTTTGATAGCAGACTAGATGGCAAAAGCTTCTTAACCGAATAATAACAGACATTTCCCATATTTATTCTGCTTTTAATTTCCTCCTGAGTGTGATTTATATTTGTTACTGTTGCTCCAAGATATTTTAATTTTTCCACCTCTTCGAAGGATAAATCTCCAATTTTTATATTTCCATATCTTACACCTGGTTTGTCTAAAAAATAAAAATTAAGATTTATAATAATGGGTTGCTCATGACTATTTCAGTACGATCCTTCGGTAGAGCTTACCCTTCAAATCAGAATATTGAGAGTGACAGGCAATATAAGGGCGTTTTGTTTTGAAAATCCTTGCAAAACCCTGCAGAAAATAAGGCACTTAATATTTATTTCATACGCAGAAACAAAAATTTGTCCTCCCATTGCGAATGGAAGATTATTTTCTTCGCAATGGAAATGGAATAACACGACTTCGATACAGACATTGCGAAGTTACAAGCGCCATTTATACTATCGTCCCTCTGTCGCAGGGTGTAGTGGAAGGGGTTGAGGGAGGAAACATTACGTCCTACAATGATCAATGCTCGCGACTCACTAAATGACATGTCTGCCATATACCAAGAAGTATGTATAATTATGAACCCCGAGGGAAAAGAAGCGTTGGACGACCAATGAAGAGATGGCGTGGCGTGATCAGCCGTACAATACTTGTTCTGGAAACAGACAAAATATTGCCTAAACCGTATATGTACTTAATTATGATGCAAAATATGTCAGCAACCACACGAGTTTTTTTTATTACTGAACTAGCCGTACCCGTGCGCTCCGCTGCACCCGTTAGAAATAAATATAAAGCAATTACATAATTAAAATAGGACGTTTGATCCAGGGAACATTCGTGTTTGATAGAAGGATAAATCGTTTAATGTGTTACTTAATTTAAATTGTATTTAAATAATTAAAATGCGATCATTTTGGTCCAGAGAGCACTCGTTTGGTGCAATAACAATTCCTTTAACATGTTTCTTATTTGTTATTACATGCAACCATAGTTTAATGAATGTACAAAATAGCCTATTAAGTTTTCTGTGCATAACAAGTTATTTTAGTCTTACCTGTCCTCAATTGACTCAGAAGTTACTGTAATAACATTATAGCATTATGTCCATCTAGAGAAACTACACTTTCCAATGGTGAAATAATAATTAATTATACAAATCGGTTAATTTAGCATCCGATATTACTTCATACAAACACAAAAACATTCTCTATAGGCTGTGTTTAATATCTTTCTATTGTTGTTGTCCAAGGCTCCTTATAGACGAAGTCATTTTTTCTTATTTCATTGCACCGCCTTAGATGGAGTTATTTTAATTTTAAAACTCATTTATATCGTTAAATATCAGTCCTATCAAATTTTGCAAAGAGTAAAACTTATCGGAAATCATTTTTAAAAAAACTTTTGTTAAGTAACATTTTTAACAAAAATTAATAATAAGCGAGATATTTCGATTTATTTAATTCAGGCCCCCTTATAACCCCCGTTTCAAATAAAGTATTTTGAATGCCATATAGCCTAAAATCTAAGTTACAACGAACTTAGTTTATATTCCAATTTTCATATAAATCGGTTCAGCCATTATCGCGTGAAAAGGTAACAAACGTACAGACAGACATACAAACAAAAATTAAAAAAAAGCTATTTTCGGTTTCAGGGCGGTTAATTATATATGTTAGGACCAATTATTTTTGGAAAATCGAAAATTACCAGAAAAATTTCGGCTACAAATTTATTATTAGCATAGATTATGCCTATGGTGCTGCGTATTAGGATCCTTACAGATTAGAGCATATTAAGACACTGGAAAAGATTCAAAAACGGGCTCTCAAGTGTTGTCGCAATAATTCACCATTAAAATGGGACACACTCACGAACCGGAGAACGCGAATTCGATTATACGCACTGTTCAAAACATGCAGAGGTGAGCCTGTCTGGAGAGAAATAAAAAATAGGTTGCAGCCACCAAATTACTCTTCAAGGAACGACCACTAATATAAACTGAGGGAAAGAAGACAGAGGACGGACACTGGAAAGTTTTCTTTTCTCACTCGTACTATCAAGACTGGAATGCTTTACCTGCAGACTTACTAAAGGCTTTACCAATAACCAAAAATGTATTAAAAATAGGCTTAAGGACTTTACTAATAGACGGTAGTATATTATACACACTATTTAGAGGTGTAATTGATATCTTGTTATTTGAAGTGTTTTATCAGTGAGGAAGTGTGTTGCGTCAGTGAAGTCTATTGTGTAAGTGAAGTGTGTTTGTGTCAGTGAAGTGGCTGTGCAAAGTATTTGAACAGTGAAATTGTTTTGAAGTGTTAGTGAAATTAGGATAGAATCAGTGCAGTGAGTGAGTTGACAGCGAAATAAGTGTAGTGCCGAAAAGTACTTGTGCACGCATAAACCTGTCACACTCGTGGGTCTTAGTTCGAACTTAGGTTTAAGATACAAATTAGATTTACTTTAAATGTTATTTTAAGTGATCGTGCTTCATTTAATTAGGATGCTCCTTGTTATTATTATTATTATTATTATTATTATTATTATTTATTAGTTGTGTTTATTATTAATTGTCATTATTGAGTGTAATTAGTTACCACTGCCACCGGGTATATACCCATTTGCAGTGTGAATAAATATATAACCTTGTTATTTTTATTGTTAAAGAATACGTGTTGTCATAATCTTTATACATACGGTACTTATAGGAGTATTTTCATTTAGTGTCCGTGGTGTTAAGGGATCGTTAAAAAGTAACAAACTTTTACTTAACGTTTGTCACAATAGTCGTCAGTTATTAAATCCCTGCAGCAGGAAGAACAAGCTACACGCTTAACAAGGAAGCCAGAGAAGTTGCCGAAGTGTGTAAAGAATTGACGTGGATTTCCACAGCCGCTGTCACGAAGACGTCGGCTAACACTAAATTGGACGAAAGCTTCTGCACCACAATTGGATCTCAGGTCGATAACGACGCCTGTTCCTCAGGAAAGAGACGGGAAATAATTCGCGGACGTCTCCTGTTGTGAAGTGATACGTCACTGGCACTAAATTGGACCAGAAGTTGAAATATGAAGAGTAACAGAATACAACACACTTTATCTACAAAAATACGAAACGTGAAGGATATAGGCTTATATAGATATAAAGCTTTACAAAGGTAAGCAACTACTACGACAGATCCTAACAAGCCCTATTCATACCTATCGTTGATAAAATCTTTTATATAAAATTATATGTACGAGGGAAGTTCAAAAGTAATGCTCTTACATTCATAAAATTTAAGCATTGTGAATGTGAAAGTAAATACACATATATATTTTTTTCAGAAATGTATATTTATTTTATTTAAGTACCAGGTCGCAAAATGGACCCATGCCTTTTACAAGATGTATGTTACATAGTACATGATTCAGTATAAAAAATAGAATTTACATTCAAACACTTTCACCAAGAGTGAAGTGTTTTACAAGAAATCACTCATTCATTAAACAAGAGAAATTACTAAACTATTGAGCAATGGATTTGGATGTGTTCTTAGAGAGTTTAAAAATTTGGTTCTGGCATTTTGAATATAATCACTAAATAACAGTATATTTAGTGACTCATATAGTTGAGAGTTACTGATATCATAGTCTGCTCCGTGATTGTCCTGCATACTGATCTTTGTATTCCATCCAGTCTTTTAATATGACGTATATGAGTATTTGACCAAATTTCACAAGCATATAACATATATGAACGGATCAGACAAGAGTATAATAAAACTTTGACTTTAAGAGAGATGCGACTTTTGAAAAGAGGATACAGCAGCATGAAATGTTGAAACGCTCTGTCTCTGATTAAATTTATATGTTGTCTGTAAGTCAGTCTTCTATCAAGATAAACGCCGAGATATTTTACAGCCGAATTAAAAGATATGTTTTGTTGTTGAACTGTGAGTTCTTCTTGTAAGTGTGGGAATCTTTCAGTGAAAACCACTGCCTGTGACTTAGTTCCATTAATCTTTATTCGCCATTTTGTAGACCATTGTGTAAGTAAATCAAGAGCTGCTTGCATTTGTTGACAGGCGAAAATAATATTATAATGTCTTGTATACAGAACTGTGTCATCTGCATAGAGCATATGTAAACATTCAGGTTTCTTTGGAAGATCTTGTACGTAAATGGAGTACAAAGTAGGTCCCAGAACTGATCCTTGAGGAATCCCAGCTTCAATGACTCGAGAACTTGCAAGTGATGATCCACATCGAACTCTGAAGGTTCTGTTATATAAGTATTTGGCAATGAATTGAATATAGACATTAGGTATGTTAAGTTTAAGAAGTTTATTGTAATAGCCCATCATGCCAGACGGTGTCAAAAGCTTGCTCAGCGTCAAGAAAAGTAGCAACAGTATACTGTTGATGATTGAAGCCATCTTGAATATAAGACCTGAGATAAATACTACACATATATTAACATTATCTGCTAATATTTAAATCACGTCCACACCTGTGGAGTAACGGTCAGCGCGTCTGGCCGCGAAACCAGGTGGCCCGGGTTCGATTCCCGGTCGGGGCAAGTTACCTGGTTGAGGTTTTTTCCGGGGTTTTCCCTCAACCCAATATGAGCAAATGCTGGGTAATTTTCGGTGCTGGACCACGGACTCATTTCACCGGCATTATCATCTTCATCTCATTCAGACGCTAAATAACCTAAGCTGTTGATAAAGCGTCGTAAAATAACCTACTAAAAAATAATATTTAAATCGATTAAAAACATACAAAATTAATTTCTTCCAGAATTTTTGTAACTTAAATCACATGTCATTTCTCATTAGCTTATACGGTATGCGTCAAAATATACAGTACTGGATTTCGCGCAGCCCGCATGCGCATGCCTATGCGTCTGCGTGTTGTTGCATCACCATTATGTATTGCTAGTTGTGTAACGAATGCTGTGCTATGTGGTTGGAATTGACAATGGTCTCGCGACGGAGGAAAAAGTGTTCACAGTGGAGTATTATTTTCGCTCGTACGAAAATGGTTATCAAGGCGGGCCGAGTTTAAAGTTAGTGGCGCAACAATATCGTGAACACTTTAATCAGCCTGCACCAAGCAACACAGTTATGTTGTATATCGTTACAAAATTTCGTCGTACGGGTAGTGTATTGTGTCAACAGAAGGGAAGGTCTGGTAGGCCAATAACTGTATCCACAAATAACAATCATGGACGTGTCCTAAATCAGGTGTTGCAGTCACCAAAGCGAAGTCTTCGACGAACATCCCTGAAATTAAACATCAGCAATATGTCACTTCGACGATTGTTTAAAGACTTAGGTGGATTTCCGTACCGAATACAGGTTGGACAACGATTGACGGAGCAAGATAGGCATGTCAGGATTGAATATAGTGCAAGATTTTTGGCCATGTTGTATGAGGATCCAGATTTCTTGCTCAACGTGTGGTAATCCGACGAAAGTCACATTCACTTGGACGGTTTTATCAATCGCCAAACAAAGGAGAACATTTTCAAATGTAATGATCCACCCACAACTGTGCCTGCTTTACGTCAGAAGATCGTCTCGTTTTTCAGGACTCTGCAGCAACCTATGTTCCAGAATATGTTTCAAAATCTGCGTGATCGTTATGAACACTGTCTACAGCGCAATGGAGCACATTTTGAACATTTATATTATCATCCCGATAACTAACAACAACAAATAACAGTAACATATTGTTCCAGTACGGTATATTTTGGCACATACTGTACTTCGCAACAATAATTTAGTTATTTTGTCACGTTTTCAATAATATTTCAGTGTGGAATTGATTTTCTTTAATCGTTCTTAAAACATATACAGAGTGTTCAAGAACTTAATACACAATCTAGGAGAGGCAATTAGTGAGGCCATTACATCCTTGTAAAACAACATAGGGTTGACGACAATAGTACGGAACATAAGAATACGAATCTGAAGGTCACGCATCGCCAGTGTTTTGTTGTCCAGTTGAGCTCATGCTCTGTTTGTCTGCCTGCTTCTCACCTTTACTGCAATTTGTGCATGTGTACGTCTTAAAAGTAAACCACTGCTTATGTGCAAATATTTTACCGGCAGAAAATGAACATAAAGATCTACGTTTATTGTTTAGTAGTCATAGTGATATTAATTATATTGTAAGTTTGGCGTATAAAAGTTTATGTTTTGTTTTGAAAATTTCTTATAAATTTAAAATCAAAACTATTTTAGCAAATAAAATTAATTTTCATTACCATTGTATCAGATTCACTTTTTATAATGAACTAACAACAATTCTTAAACACCCATTTCCGTATGATCGATATTTTTTTACTGTCCATAACACTCCTTCACTTTCATGCTCTACATCAGCGGTGACCAAAACTCGAGCTGCAGTGATTACATGCGACAGACAGCTTATGAAGTAAGGAGACGGAGGAATGGTACTTGGCATGAAAACTACAACCAGTGGTAGTTCGTGTACTAACATCTTGAGCAATTCCGCGGATAAAAATCTCAAGCTTTGCTGTACCAGTAATGTCACTGCTGTCATCAAGAGCCAGTGAATAATATACGATTTCTCTTGCTTCTTTTTTCAGTCTTCCTCCTGAATATAATCAGGAATTTTCTAAATTATTCTCTCAGTACTTCGTCGAGATATTCGTAGTTTTTCAAAATAAAAAACTTCTTATGTACAAGTTATTTAAGCTATTATAATCATTTCTCTTTTGAGAAATTCTGTTCTATTAAAAGGCTTTAGAGCACGAGATATTTCAAACCCCATTAGGTAGCTGACTTCCTTACATTTATTTATCTCATCTTTCTCTTCCTGGTTATGATTTAAGACATGTCAATTCCTGGCGTTTAACAGTTCGTTGGCACATAATATTGAATCAGTTTTTCTACAATATAATTATTATTAAATGAATAACTAATAAATAGTTACCCTCACCTATAGATTAAGAAGATTAAAATTGAGATAAAAATAATAATTTTATCTTTCTAGTGAGATGATCTAAAAATATCAATATTCATGCACGTACAGAAGAATTATATAAACACATACTTAGTGGTCAGTAATAATAATAATAATAATAATAATAATAATTTATTTATTTATTTTTTATTTATTTATTTATTTATTTATTTATTTATTTATTTATTTATTTATTTATTTAATGTGCTGTACAACAGCCAGTGGCCAATTACAGTTCAGCACAAATATAACAAAAAACATAAAACAAAAATAATTATTACACATAAATATAATTACAATTAATTACAATAATGCCGATGAATGGATAACTAAGAATACTATGAGACAATGTTAATTGAGTATAATGCCTAAAATAATACATAAATGATAAATCGTTGCCAAGAGCAAACAAAGTCTATACATTGAAGGGATCGAATTCGCAGCCATGCATGTTGGCATTTTTAATGCATCTGGAGACTGGTGAAAGAAATTTCGAATTTCTAATATAGAAAAGTTTGTGGGCTCTCATATCTTTTGTTGGAATACGTAAGGTAATATTGTTTAAGAAAGAGTCACAGGATATATCACCTTTGAGGACTTTACAAAAGAACAGATAATCTAGCTCATGGCGTCTAGCATATAGATTTTGACAATTAAAATATTCAAATTTTCTCTCATAACTATACCCGGAATTAATGGGCAGAAATCTGAATGAACATAAGGATATAAATTTTCTTTGTATATTTTCTAATTTAGCCGAGTCCGTAGTTGTAATCGAGTTCCAAACTACAGATGCATATTCGAGTTTCGATCGCACCAATGTATAGTATAGCATTAAAAGAGAATCGGGCGTGGAAAAAGAATAAGTTATTGACCGTATTATTCCTAGCATCCTGATTGCGTGATTGTAAATGCAATCAACGTGACTATGAAAATACAATTTACTGTCAAAGAATATTCCCAAATCTTTTACGCAATCCGTTCTGTTAATTAGTACATTATTTAGATAATAATTAAATTTCAGTGAAGAAGTTTTTCTAGAAAAGGTTATTACGTTAGTTTTGGATACGTTAATTTTCATACCATTGTCTTCCGACCATTTAGCGACTGAATTAATGTCACATTGAAGTGATTGACAGTCAGTACTACTTTTGATTGTACGAAAAATTTTTAAATCGTCTGCAAATAATAAACAGTCAGAACTTATTCTTTTACATATATCATCTATGAATATAATAAATAGGAGAGGTCTTAAAGTAGATCCCTGCGGGACTCCGCAATTTATATTATAAGAATAAGAGTGTATATTAAACAGTCTTACACATGAAACTCTATTACTTAAATAATTTTCGAACCACTTTATGTAGCTTACAGAAAGGCCAATATTTCCTAACTTATCAAGAAGGATATAGTGCGGAACTACATCAAAAGCTTTGCTGAAATCAAAATATATTGAATCAGTTTGTCCCTGCGTTTCAATTATTGGTACAATTTGATTTAGATATGTGACCAGGTTAGTGACAGTGGATTTAGTTTTAGTAAATCCATGTTGTGAAGAATTGAGCTTGTTTTTCACATAAAACGATATATGTCTGTGAATAATGGTTTCAAAAATTTTTGAAAAGTTATTTAGGATCGAGATAGGTCTGTAGTTTCTGACATCATTTCTTTTTCCGTTTTTAAATATAGGAATAATTGCAGCTTGTTTCCATAGTGAGGGAAATTCACCATTTTTCACACTAATATTAAATATGTGGGCTAAAAGAGGAATAAATATTTTAGAGCATCCTTTAATTATAAAATTTGGAATACCGTCAGTGCCAGCTGTTTTTGTTGGTTTAAGTTTTTTAATTGCTTTACGAACGTCATCATGTGTTACTTTAGGTATAGGTAATGAGTCTGTTATATTCGTAATAATGTTTTCATATGTATGGCTGTGTTTAGTCTGAACAGATTTGAAGTGATCAGCAAAAGCATTGACAATGTCTAACTGATAATAATAATAATAATAATAATAATAATAATAATAATAATAATAATAATAATAATAATAATAATAATAATATAATACATTATTCATCGTGGCAATTAATATTTCTAATTGAACCGTTCAGCAAAGTAGACATACAGGGACATCATTTTATTTTTACTCACATTTCTAATATTAACCTGGCTATACCTTTGGATCAATGATTAAGAACCGGAAATACCGTTTGCTAGCACCTTCCACGACTGGAGTTCATGATACTGGCGTAATATACAAACAAATCACTTTACTACGTACAAGAGGGAAGAAAAGTAGTACAGGGACATCACTTTATTTTTAACATTAACTTGGCTATACTCGGAAACACTGTTGCCCCCTTCCATTACAGGAGTTTGATGTTACTAGTGCAATATGTAAACAAATCATTTTACTAGGTATAGGAGGAGAGAAAAGTAGTGTATCCTTTTATGTTGTAGGGAAATACGATATTACGATTTTCAGTTTGATCATCACTTTTACGGAATTTATCAAAATACAGTAGAGTAGTAACATTTTTTTTTCAAAAACTCAAATTTTCAGGCGGCTATGTTCGTTATGTAATGTCTACTTTATTTAGCATATTAATTATTGGTGTTAACATGCAATATAGAGAGTGCATTTAAATTGAGGGGCTCGTAAGTAAAGGGCTGTAAGTGCACTTAAGTTACTTTTGAGAAAATGGGGTTTAAATATTTAAGTTTTCGTAAAATCGGTGAAATTTTTTATTTAAATTTTAATGTGTGATGCGATTAAAATATCCCTTTGCCACTAAAATTTTAGATACTTTTGCTTACACTGGATGCACTTAACTCATGTTATTACAAATGTCACTAGGATTCCTTTGTTTCTAGCCACCTCAATTCAAAAAAAGCTAATCTGAATTTTTAAACAAGTTGCTGAAAATGGTTGCCGTTCATTACAATGCACGCTTCAATTCAGTACGCATATTATTAAAACATTTTGAAGCATATTCTCTGAAATTGAATTTATCGTTTCTTGAATATAATTTTTTAGTATGATATTATTAATATAGGTTCTTTCTTCTATAGAAAACGCAATCATATTTATGAAACACACTATACACTGCAGTGTTTACTTCACTGCTTGAAGACTTCGAATGCAACAGCGGCCGTAAGTTTGTGTGTCTGACGGGAGCAAGAACATTAGTGAAGGGGTGAGAGTGAAGTACATTCAGAAATGCAGGTACAATAAAAATGCAAGTAAAAATAAAATGATGTCCCTGTACATTCATTAGGTAAACTAGGAAATATCGCGATTTTGAGTTCGATAATTTTCATTATGTTTTCGTTTAATCAAAATACAGTACAGTATTAACAATGAGTGTTTTTCCTCAAGAACTGAGCTTTCCATGCGGACGTATTCATTATGACGTGTATAGTATATTGTCTACTGCACATTAGCGTACACTATAGAGAATGAAGTTAAATTGAAAAATAATCATAATATGGATATTCAAACACATTTTTTTTTAATGATGGCCGTTCATTTCGATACAGGCTTCAGTTCTAATGTGCATATTATCGCACTATAGACTACTGTACCTAATTCCAATTGCCATGTTCGTACGAGTACTTCATATCAGTAACTCATGGTGAAATAATTCTGTACCTACTCTATAAAAGAGACCTTACGTACTGTAAATTCAATCTTCACTTCTGCCCGATCCGAAAAGATAAAATTACTCAGACATGCTATCTACTGTCCGTCCAAATTGTTACTTCGCAGCGTCGTAGAAAGGGAGGAAATCACGTGACAGTTAATACTTAACGGGATTTTTTATTTAAGTTATTTTAAGCAATTGTACTCGTATGGGTATAATACTACGTAGACGTCCAATTCCTAACAGAAATTAATGTTCTCAGAAAATTTTTTATTTTTTTTTATTTTATTGGGTTATTTTACGACGCTGTATCATCATCTCAGGTTATTTAGCGTCTGAATGAAATGAAGATGATAATGCCGGTGAAATGAGTCCAGGGTCCAGCACCGAAAGTTACCCAGCATTTGCTCGTATTGGGTTGAGGGAAAACCCCGGAAAAAACCTCAACTTGCCCCGACCGGGATTCGAACCCGGGCCACCTGGTTTCGCAGCCAGACAGGCTGACCGTTACTCCACAGGTGTGGACTTCTCAGAAAAGAGCTAAGACAGCCCAGCCACTAGCTCCTTCAGTGGAGCGACGAAACCCGAAGTGAGACAAGTGACCAAAAAGCTTGGAGCTCACATATTTAGGATTACACAGCCCCAACTCCCTTGTAGGACGTAGCGCAGCCACTAGCATTTACAGAGAGGCGAATAGAAGCAGGTAGGGGAAACCGGGATGCGACTAGGCAAATGGAAAATGATGCAATATTGAAAGCTCTTTCGTCACTGAAAAAACGCGAACATATTTTTGGAACGTACTGTTTACTATAACCGTAAGGCTACTATGACTGTATATGTGGTCTTGGATCTGTGTGGAGGACGGTTGAACTTCATTAGTAGAAGGGGTGGGAGCGAAGTACATTAAAAAACTCAGGTACAATAAAAATTGAAATAAAAATAAAATGATGTCCCTGTATTACATTTTGTCCAACACAACAACAAAAAAGTTCTCCTTCTCATTCTTTACGAAACCACTTCTTACTGCTTATAGAGACAGAGTTTGTGGAGCGACATGATACTGCCACGGCTTGCCTTCAGTACGTGAATGAAACACACAGCAATGTACAGGAAACTCCTCGTATCCGTTTGAATGTCTGTGATTACACGATGTAATCACGACACCCGCTCTGGTCACCGCTGCTCTACATAAACATGATGCTTGCCGATTGCAGGGGACTTGCCCCGCGTGTTATATCTGAATAGGTAAACATTGGCTTTCTACTACTGTATATCGAAGGAGCAGTGTACTAAAATGAGTACCAATTACGTAGAGCAGAAGATCCAATGATCGCGTTGTCTAGTGCCTGGCATTAGAAACCAACCAACCACCTTCAGTGAAATTAGATTAATATTTGCCATTAACATATGAAGAATATTATCCAGAGGGGGAAAGAGCGCAGGTGAATAATAATAATCAGGGTGAAGCTTGAGGGGTAGCGGGTGTTTAACGGAGCCTTCGCTGTTTATGCTCATAAGAAGCAGCAATAATTCCAGCCACCCCACTTATGGTCCTTCGGAACCTGTGTTCTGCATCATACATATGGTTACGACTAATCTCCACTGCAGAACGTTTTCACGCATCAATTTCAAATGAAGCGCTCTCTAATACCATGACTTTACTGTCTGTTAATCACCTGCTTAGTTCAGGCACTAGCGCGTTTGCCTATTGATCTGCGCTGTGCTCGGGCGTGGGTTCGACTCCCACTTGGGCTGAATATCTGGTTGCGTTTCTGACGTCTTTGTATTCGACTCGGTAACACGCCCGAAGAAAAGATTACATTAGAGTCACTTATAACTTATGAACAAATAAACATAGCGAAACAAATATATACCATCGTGTAGACCAGTGATGTCAAAGCAAGCGCATTTTTCTTACCTTGACGTCCTGCGCGGGCATTAAGCGCTAGATATGCTAGGAGGAATAAGCAGCCTGTTGGATTAAGAAAACAGTGGTGCACAAACTTCAAACCGAACGTGAAATTTTATGTCGTTATTTTTATATGACTTCTTTCTGTTTGATATTTTCTATATTGTCTGTAAAACGAAAGTACTAACACCTATTTCTTAGCCTAATATTGCAGTTGGGTTTTAAAAGTTAATAACATAATAAAGAGTAAAGAAGAACTATTCACACAAATTCCATAATAACTACAACTATACTGTACTAAGTGAATTAAACACATCATTCATAAAGAAAGTATTATCCCAAAGAAAGACACTGAATATGACATGATAAGCTGAAATTGATATTGATGGTATCTTTAGCCTTATAAAAGTAATCAAAACAATATTATAGTACAAAGCAAAGTTGTCTAGGTATATGTTTTAACTGTAATTAATATTACATAATAAAACGCTTTTCGCATTATGCTTTTATGTGATATTGGTGCGCAACTTTCTGCTATTAGAATATTAAATTATCTCGAAATCTGCTGAAGCTATAGAGCTGACGTTTTACCAACACATAGGCACATATCTTTTGTTTGTAATGTAACTATTTGCTTCGTTAATTCATTTCCTTACAAACATTTTCCATGCGAATATTTTCAAACATTTTAATACACTGTCTCCAGTAATACGTATTTACGGTATATTAGATTTACGAAAACATTGTTTTAGTACCTGTAAGGCTACTAAACAAACATCTGAAAATTTCATTTTTCTGTAAAAAAAAGTTGAGAAAATATTCCTTTTGAATAAAAAAGCAAACTTGTGAAAAATGAACATTAAAATTAAAATTTATAATCTTATAATGCACTTATACTTCTCAGACAAATCTAAAAATTAACATGTATACAGTTTTAATAAGTTCTCTTCCCTTTATCTATTGAATCAATGCTGGCCATCCCTGTATATAGCTCGACCAAGCGGCATATACTACCTGTTTCCTTTCCGCTGTAAAGCGCTCAGGCTCTCCTGGGCTCTAAAGCGCGCGCTTGCTCCTATGAGCATCAGTTGACATCACTGGTGTAGACATTGATGTTTCGTAAAAGCAAATATCCTATCTTCATTTTTTTTCACCATATTACCTACTACCCGTCTTTGGAATTTCCTACCCTCTCTTTTAAGTACTGCAGATCTCCAAAATAGCATAAGCTTCTGCATAAGTATATTGTAACATTGGTACCTAAGTTAGTTTTAATATACAGGATGGTTGAGTGAAGGTGTTCAAAAATTAAACAGGAAATGGAACCCTGAGAAGTCAGATTAAGGAGATATTATATCGGTTACTTTTTTCTGTATTATCTACATTATTTTTTTTGATGAGAAGAGGTTTTTCGAAGATTAGTAGAGGACCAAAATGAATTTGATGTGCATTGTTTGTAGAAAGTGTTCCCTAATCGAATGTGGACAATAAGAAGAGCTTTTCTGCGTACACGAAAATACGAGTATTTATTGACTGCTGCACAGATGTTCGTGCGAACAGTGCTTAAGTTTTTATTTTTACATAATACATTTGAAAACTTATTTCGCGAAATGCCATTCAAAATAGTGGCAGGTTTATCACTGAAATTGTCCATTTTATTTAATTAAAAACACGGTCACTATAAATAATTATTTGTCAAAAAAGAATAATAAACACTATTACTGGAAGTAAAATGGTTAATGAAGTTAATTTTAATTGTTTGCATACAAAGGCTTGTATTAATATTTCTCGTGTAGTAATTATTATAGGTGCAATCCTATAATACATTGTTGGTTGTTAGTTACGGCACAGTCAAGTATATACAGTCACGAAGCTCAATACGTAGTAAATATGCATCCATAGATAGTTGCTAACCACTAGGATTGCTAATATCGCCTCATTACAGACAATGCGAAATACTACCGGCACAGTTTATTATTCCTAGCACCCTCACAACTCAAGCTTCGTGACTGTATATACTAGACTGTGGTTACGGTATGTTATCTCCAGATTTCACATTTTCATGTGTTTCCATAACATAACTTCAAACTCTTCAAATTTCTTGGAATTACATTCTTGGGATTATAATATTTTAATAATTTGCTTCCAAATCTCTTCCTTTTGTTTGGTTGTAACGGATTTTTTGTTTACTATAACTGATTTACGTTTGAGAACAATTTCAATAAATTTATCTCCCTCTTTCTATATGTATTTTCTTTCTCTATATCCCTCTATCTCTTTACATCTTTATATATCTCTATAATCTCTATGTATCTCTCTCTTTCTCTCTGTATATATATATATATATATATATATATATACACAGGGACATCATTTTATTTTTACTAACATTTTTAATATTAACCTGTCTATACCTTTAGAGAACCGGAAACACCGCTTGCTCCCCCCTCCAAGACTGGAGTTCGATGATACTGGCGTAAAACACAAATCACTCTACTAGGTATAGGAAGGCAGAAAAGTAGTTCATCCATTTACGTAAACTAGGAAATATCGCGATTTTGAGTTTGATAATTTTCATTAGGTTTTACTTTAATGAAAGTACAGTACTGTATTAAGAATAAGTGTTTTTACTCACAAACTGAGCTATCCATGCGAACGTATTCATTATGCGGTGTATATTACACTGTCTACAGCACATTAGCGTACAGTATAGAGAAAGAAGTTAAATTGAAAAATAATCATAATATGAATATTTAAACACAATTTTGAAAATGGTGGCCGTTCATTTCGATACAGGCTTCAGTTCTTTTGTGCATATTATCGCACTATAGACTATTGCATCTAATTCCAATTGCCAGTTTCGCCCTTCGTACTAGTAACTCATGTTGAATAATTCTATACCTACTCTACGTACTGTTAATTCAATCTTCACTTCTGCCCGACCCGAAAATATAAAATTACTCAGACATGCTATCTACTGTCCGTCCAAGTGGTTATGCCGCATGATTGTAGAAAGGGAGGAAATAACGTGACAGTTAATTACTTAACGAAGCCCTTTTATTTAAGTAAAATTAAACAGCTGTATAATATTACGTAAACGCCCAATTCCTAAGAGAAATTAATGTTTTCAGAAAAGAGCTAAGACAGCCCAGCTTTTACAGAGGGGCGAGCAGAAGCAGGTGGGGGAAATCGGTATGCGACGTAGGCAAACGGACAGTACCTGTGCGAAAATATGATTCAATATTGAAAGCTCTTTCGTCACTGGAAAACGCGACCATATTTCTGGAACGTACTATACTCAGTAACTCAGTACTGCTTACTATCTGCTGTCTTGGGTCTGTGTGGAGTTGGAACTTCATTAGTAAAAGGGGTGGGAGTGAAGTACATTCAAAAACTCAGGTACAATAAAAATTGAAGTGAAAATAAAATGATGTCCCTGTATAACTGTCTATATATAATTCAGGGTGATTCACGAGGATTTACCGCCACTTACGGAGCTTATTTCCGAAGACATTCTGAGGAAAAAACTGTCATATAAACATTTGTCCTAATCTTAATATTTTCAGAGTTACACTAATTTGAATTTCTTTGTAAAATATTTTTTTTTTCTTTAGTTTTAAGGGTGAAAGAATATTACAAATATAGAATGAACTATTCAGAAGTATAATTTCTTTAAATTCGCTAGTGTTCTGAAGCTAAAAATATGTTGTTAATTGCTTTGTACAGATTTTGTTTTTGAATTGTTAACTAAATTTTACATCATTCTTACGCACTTATTACAAAAATTGTTACAAAACATACGACTTTAGGAACTTGATTCTTTACAATCTAATTGTGCATCCTAATGTGCAGTGTTGAAGAATTTACAAGAGTGGCGTGAGTTTTAATATTTGTTATGATAAATGAGTAAGAAAAATTTAATTTTGTAGTAAAAAAAAAAAGATTCTGTACGAAGCAACTATGGAATTCAGAAAACCTTTCTAGCTTCAGAATATTAGCTAATTAAAGACATTATAGCCCTACTCCTGAATAGTTCATTTTTTATCTGTAATATTGTTTTAACCTTCAAATTAAAGAATAATGTCATTTTACAAATAACTTCAAATTAGTGTAACTCTGAAAATATTGAGATTAGGACACATGTTCATATGATTTTTTTTGCACAGAATGTCTTTGGAAACAAGCTCTGTAAGTGACGGTAAATCCTCGTGAATCACAGTTTTAAAATTCGTTCCATCATTTTCTTCTCCATCTCACTGTGTTCTTCTAGCGTGATTTTTTTTGTTACGCGTGTTGCTAAGGAGACAAATGAATATCGAAGAATGTACTACAAACTCAAGGCTTCTAAACTTGTCATAGGTTGCATTAGTATCGAGCTTGTTGGCGAGGGATTGACGGGGAAAGGAGAACGATTTTAACGTCACAAGATAGCTGAGCGCGCCAAAACTCAAATGCTTCAAAGCAGTATCTCGTGTTTTTTCTTGTTTATGTTGTTTTGAATGCATTATGCCAGGTCAAAGGTGCGCTGTTGCGGTATGCAACAATTCTAACGATAAAAATAAAGAGTTGTCTTTCTTTACCAATCCTGAAGATTTAGGAATTAGAAAAAAAGTGGGTAATTGCGTGCAAAAGACAGGATAAATTCAATCTTGATACAAGCAGAGTACGCTCTGGTCACTTTAAAGATGACGATTTTGTTCCTGATTTTCGAGAAGCATTAATGAAAATAAAGCCGAAACGACCGAGAATGTTAAAGCCTACAGGTAAGTTTAAATAAATCACATAGGCCTTTATAAGTAGCCTATGTTAATACCAGCTTTGTATAATTAGATTAGATTCATTTATGTTAACCTACAAATTATTTTATTTTGTAATCTCTGCTGGGTCGTACATAACTTACAATTAACAAAATAATCATGCTACTTATACAAACAGTTGCATACCAAAGGGGTGGAGGGTTAACGACTGATACCAGTGATGTTTTTTTCACTGTAATTCTCATTGTATTGATTTCATATTAACGATTTATGTCACTTTGTCATTATGGCATAATCAGTGGGTTAATCATAATAGCCTCCAGTGACAATTCATTGTTGAGTTATAATGATTATTGTGAATGAACGTGTTGTTGACATTTCATTACCGGTACATGCCCCTTTTTCCAAACTTTAGAATGAGATATTAAAATCAATCAATGTTAGATTTTTATAAACATACATTTAAAACAAAAACACCACCATCTTGGCCCTCTTTAAATTTTGGTACATTATTCTTTCTTTTGAAGGTTTAACCATGCCATCACCAGCATGACTAAGTAGTTTCAATAATACTGAAAAATTCTACAATGAGTTTCATGGCAAGAACACGATTAAAAAGGGGCGGGATATTATAAAAAGAACCAAAGAATATGTGGCAATGTTCGTACATAACGTTCCACGTGAAATTTTATTGTTGATTGTACAGTCAAAACTATGTTCTTTATAGACTCTAGTATGTGAACACAAGACTGGAAACTAGGAGACGAAAACGGACGGCAGACACTGAGAGCAGACGAATTGTTAAGAAATACAGAAAAATAATGCAATGACAAGTGTAAGTACAGCTTATATACACGGTATAAACACTTTTCAACGTTTTCATTTTATTCCATGATACGTACACACTTCGTTTATAACCCTTTTTATGTTTTTATTTGAGGCGATTATGTTTACAATGTACGCTGGTCAATTTTAAAATAAAGGACCAATCAGCATGGACTCTTCGCGCGTCATCAGCCAACTAGCTATTTGATTGGCTAATGGAAAACGAGATAACCTATTGAACGTATAGAAGCCTTGTTACAAACCAACTCGCTGTCATCGTGATTTTCTCTTACTTTTCTCCTTGTTATAAAATGCATTTGTTGGTCTTAGATCAGCACCAAACTAAGTTCACATAATGTAACATCAATGTTATACAACATAAATATAGAAGTGTCTGATTTTTGACCGAAAATGAGCTCCAGTTAGCGTTGCTTATGCAACTGGACTTAAATCGTTGATTTGTTAAAAAATTGAACATGAAATAGCCCGGTGGAAAATATTTTGCCATGCCGAAGGCTATCATTGATATCCGTTCCAATGAAACATCAAACAATCCAATAAATTTACTGTAGCAAACAAGCTACACATAAAACAATAAATAAGAATAACACTTCTAACTCGCATTGTATTGCTATTGGAGGGCCTCAAGCACTCAGGAATTAAGGATGGAAACACAAACATATTCGTTTACACTAACAGATTCTGAGCGGAAAGCGAATTGTTTTAAGGTCGGAAGTCCTCGGGGCACAGAATATGTGCAACATTTCTGCTTTAGCAATAACGTAGTACGGATTGCACAATGATGGAAATAATTTGCAGCCAACAAAATTATGGAATATAAATGCATCACTCATTTACATCCGATTAAAATTAATTTTAGTTTATTTTGTTCTGTACTTTGGATAGCCTGGAGCGACGGGTGAATAAGGGGGACAATTTTCCCCCTATACCTGTGATACTCTGTCGACTACAAGTGAGGGGTGAGCAAACTGACGAGTAGTTGTGCCACTCAGAACAGGCCAATTGAATAGTGAACAGTAGAAAGGTGCAAAGTGCCAAATTTGTGAACAGTATTTTACTAATAAATGACTTTCGCTCTTGATCAATTTTAAGAATATAAGTTATTGATTAAATGATACTCGGGAGGAAATTAAACACAGAATAAATATGGAAAATGCCTGTTATTATTCGGTTGAGAACCTTTTATCACCCAGTCTGCTGTCGAAAAATCTTAAAGTTAGAATTTATAAAACAGTTATATTACCGGTTTTTCTTTATGGTTGTGAAACTTGGACTCTCACTTTGAGAGAGGAACAGAGATTAAGGGTGTTTGAGAATAAGGTGCTTAGGAAAATATTTGGGGCTAAGAGGGATGAAGTTACAGGAGAATGGAGAAAGTTACACAACACAGAACTGCACGCATTGTATTCTTCGCCTGACATAATTAGGAACATTAAATCCAGACGTTTGAGATGGGCAGGGCATGTAACACGTATGGGCGAATCCAGAAATTCATATAGAGTGTTAGTTGGGAGGCCGGAGGGGAAACGACCTTTAGGGAGGCCGAGACGTAGATGGGAAGATAATATTAAAATGGATTTGAGGGAGGTGGGATATGATGATAGAGAATGGATTAATTTTGCTCAGGATAGGGACCAATGGCGGGCTTATGTGAGGGCGGCAATGAACCTCCGGGTTCCTTAAAGCCAGTAAGTAAGTAAGTAATTGATTAACTAGCGGACTTACTCGTATTAATTATGTGTATATTAATATAATTAACACGAGTAAGTCCGCTAGTTAATCAATTACTTATATTCAAGTGTTAAAAGTAGAGTACGCAAGATTCAAAATGGATTTAAGAATATAATTTTTAGAATTGAATTGATGGTACTTAGAACAACTTTTCACAAATCTTTGTCAATAGTTTGATACTAATAAAATTAACATACTGAGACACAAACAAACTTCGCAATTTATGAAAGGTGTTAAGTTCCATAAACATTTCGTAGATACTATGATCCATTTATTATCCATAAATATTTTAATTTCTGCAAATACTTCCATTAAAGAGGTTTTGGACACTGGAAGCATATCACCCTCACCACTTGGAACTGAATATCACCGACTTTCATCATGAGTATCATACGTTCTAAGTTGACGTCTTTCTAATGGTATGACAGTAAAGAGACCCAACAGAAATGTTGATAGTGTTGAATAATCTTGGTCACAGAACTTAGAAAACAAATATATTATTACAATGTACCGAAGTACATATGATATTTCCGTGCAGAAATTCTGCGTCATCATATGATGAAGGATGAGTGGAACGGAGAAAAATTCTCTCCGGCACCGGGATTTGAACCCGGGTTTTCAGCTCTACGTGCTGATGCTCTATCCACTAAGCCACACCGGAGTCCCACCCCGATGTCGGATTGAATCCTCTCAGTTTGTTCCACCTCTTGGGTTCCCTCTAGTGGCCATGCACTGCGTCATAGATGTATGACAGTGGCACAATGTCCACCCATGTGCAGAGGTGCACTCGTTATGAGTGACTAAGTGGTCGGGACTCAACGGAATAAGCGCCGTCTTAAATCACTAAATGATTATTTTTTGCATATCATAAAAAAATAAGTAATCACTTAGTGATTTAAGACGGCGCTTATTCCGTCGGATCACGGCGAGTTAGTCACTCGTAACGAGTACACCTCTGCACATGTGTGGACATTGTGCCACTGTCATACATCTATGACGCAGTACATGAGGGTAGGCCACTAGAGGGAACCCAAGACGTGGAGCTTAAACTGAGAGGATTCAATTCGACATCGGGATGGGAATCTGGTGTGGCTTAGTGCAGCGTTTCTCAAACTTGTTTGAAGTGGGGTCCAATTTTTAAAGTCAGAACACTTCCGCGGACCACCTTACTCTTGTTCCCTTCGAAAGCAAATTTATCATTTTCGTAGCATATTTTAATGCCAGTATACTTATATTTTAAAATTGAATTAAGTTCGGTACTTTGGTCCTCTGTTATGAATTCGGGTGGTCCCTGGCTGGGTTACAGGCGCGGCGCCAGATGTGCAGGGAAAACAGAGCGAGAAACACCACATATATAATGCTTTAAATCTCTCTTTTGTTGCTGAGAGTAGAGTGGGAAGTCGATAGACGGGTAGGGTTATAAATTTCATAAAATGCAGTACTGGGAGAAAAAGTGAAATTCGATTGTCATTGTCATTTCCAAACTCTGAGAATTTTAAGCTATAATGTGAGACGCAATTCGTTTGAATTTTATTTTTCTTCTGTCTTTTTTGAAGGACCACAAGGGCAGATCTCGAGGAACACAGGTGGTCCGTGGACTATAGTTTTAGAAACGCTGGCTTAGTGGATAGAGCGTCAGTACGTAGAGCTGAAAACCCGGGTTCAAATCCCGGTGCCGGAGAGAATTTTTCTCCGTTCCAATCATACTTCATCATTAGAAAACAAAGCTATTATCTACTCGGGTGTCAATTCACTACATTTTATTCTGCATTTTCATGTTGTTTACAATATAAAAAAAAAGTGCTAATTTAATGATATTTCCCCCATTTTCTGGATTTTTAACACTAGGAATTTAAAAGTTTAAAATAAACAAGCTCTGTCATCCGGAGGTAATACATTATGTTTCTATGTAATTCATAGCCCTACATTACCTACGTATTATGTTGTATATAAACTTAGCTACGCTGATCTTCCTGTTTGTAGAAAACACCACTGCATGTAATCAACAATAACTTTTGCCGTAACTTTACTTTTAACACGAGATATAAACAACGGAGGGAAATTAAAACGAATATCGCATTGCACCTTTTTTATATAAGAGAGTTCTGCTAACTTTGCACTACTGCCAACTTTTGATGGTGTAAATAACACTCTACAAACTTCTGTGAACCTAGCCCTGTTGATATGTAATGCATTGGCAATTTGCACCATTATAGTGAAATATCACTTTTTTTTTCAATTCTGGCATTTAACACCTTTCTACTATTAAGTATCCAATTGAAGCGTTGGGCTGAATAACGGTCTATGTTACAATTTTTCAAAATCCACTTTTTAATGGAATAATGTTCTATACCAGGCCTGCACAAGGTTTGGGCTCTCCGAGCCGGCTCACAGCTCATGAGCGGAATGCAGATTTTAGCTGCGCTCTGTATAAGGGTGGACTGGAAGAAGGGGTGATATCGTACAAATATACACAAAAGGAAGTACTATTACGAGTGTTTATGAAATGAATTCCCGTTCAGTGTTTGCAAAACTATCTTGAACTATTATTAATTAATAAAGAAATATTTATTTTACAGAAATAATAGAAATTCTATAGCTACTTAAATGTACAATATCATTTTGTTATATTTTTATTTATCAGTACATCAAAACGAGGTTTTATGCCTGTTGGCAGCTGAAAGGAACAGTAGCCTACTGATCGTAATGAAACATCAGTTACAGATGTTCGATGCCTGCCTTTATTAAAGTTGATTATAGAAAACATTTGCTCACAAATATAAATGTTGAGCCGAACATAGCAATCATTTTCACAGCCAGCTTGTGTAGTCGTGGATATTATTGCTAATGTTTAGTCTTGTAAAACTCAACCAGGCTAGTAGTATTATTCAAACGATCTTTAGCTCTTAGGTCACATTGAAGATCAATGAGTTCGAGCTGTAAATCGTTAAATGTTAAATGTTATGTTCCGTCTTTATAGATTCCTCCATACTGTACTGTAGCAGTAGGTAAGCAACGTGAAACAGTTACTGAGAATAGGCCTACACACTGCACTCCACTAGATAGTTGAGTGGCCGTTTCCCTCTCCTCTACCTGTTGCAAGTCTATGTCATTCTGACGTATCTTTCCCTCCGTTTCGGCGAGCGGTAAACACGGCTCTCCCTCTCCGAAGGAGCGCGCGCGCTCGTTGAGCGCTGTTTGTGCAGGTATGTTCTATATAGTCTTACACAGCTGTCACAGACATTGTTTTTTAATATCTGTACCAGAGGCGCTTCTAGAAGAGTTACAACCATGACTTTCTTGGTTGGAACAACGGTCTACGACAGGGAGCGTCAAGTGACTACACTCTCGGGCGTACGTACAAACCCTCAAGCCCTGACGTACGGCTGTGGGCAAAGGTAGATGCTTCCACAGTGGCGGAGCTAAGAACTTGTACTGTATGTGAAGCAAATTTGTGATAAGAATATAAATTAATTTCAGCTTTTAATTGAAGTACACTTTCACTGTTAATTGCACTATACTCAAAACACTACTCTACATAATTTGGCACGGTTAACTATATACGAAATAAATTTTTGCATGTTTGCACAATAATGAAACAAAACAAAATATACATTTTATACAGATCAACATACTACGAAATAAAACTGTTCACTGTTTGTCTTCGTCTCATTGCTATACAATTCAATTAACAAAATAAAACAACAGTACAAACGTTATTATTCAAGTACAATTCTGTAATAATAGTACTTTTTCTTATATATCAGAGATCCGCGGCGATTTTTGCAGTTTTTTGTTAGTAAGCAGCTTTTCAATTCGCGGAGCTTTTGTTTTAGTACCAGCCAATCGCAAACATGCTTTCAGTGTTCATCACTTAGTTGGCTTCTGTGACGTGACTTTGTAAACTTCATTAAACGGAACAGGATTTCGCATACGTAGGTTGTCCCGAACATGCACAACGTTCTTGCAGCAAGATTTTGCAGTTTAGGAAACCTTTCTCGTGGAAAACAAGTATAGAAATGGTTAATACTTTTTCTGTTTTGATACTTATCCTTTAGCTCAATATCGCTTTGTAAATCAAGTATTTATAATTGTGGTTCAGCAGGAATATCCAGGACACGCACTGAAAAAGGTGTTGCAAATATCTTAAATTGTTGTTGAAGTTCTCTCATATCCTGAAATCTACGTTCGAAGTCTTCGCACAATTGTTGCATTATTCTTATATATTCTTTCAAGGCTTCTAACAAGTTTCCCATGTACATCCATAAATAAGCAATTTCATTCCTAAGTGGGAGAAAACGTTTCAGAACTTTTCCTCGACTTAACCACCTTACCTCGGTGTGGAAGAGTAAATCCCCATACTCACTGTTAATATCATCAAGTAGTGCCCTGAACTCCATGTGATTAAGTCCTTTAGACCTTATGAAATTAATTGTTCGCACAACATCCATTATATTGCTAAGGTTCATGTTTGTAGCATATAAATGTTCCTGGTGCAAAATGCAGTGCCCCCAAGCGATCTCTATAGACTCCACCACTGACAGGCTGCAGTGTACAACTGTACTGCCCGCAGTGGAAGCCGTAAGCAAACCTGTACGCCCTCTCGCGATCTTGACTCGACCTGGCGGAGCCTGGTCTACGATGTAACATTTTTGTTCCTCCTGCACAGATTGTAACATAGACCGTTATTAGGCCCAACGTTTTAGTTGTGATACCTACAAATTTTAACATGGCCGAGAAAAAAGCCACTAGATATTTTCGGAGCATACTCATTCAGGGAGAAGGATATTTAACGTGCCTTAAATCCGTGATGCTAATCTCTCTGACGTTGCTAGGCGATAAAACAATATATGTTCGATGATATGCGATATTTTGCGTTCCGTTGCATGAACATCGCCAAATAGAGTTGACTTCGATCGAAGTTCAGGAAATGAACTGAGGTCTATCTTTATCTACTCTACGTTTTATAACATCGATATCAGACTAAGTGAACTTCGTTTAGTGTTGATCTAAGATCACACAAATAATTGCGACACGAGTGCGAAATAAGAGGGGAAACTCGAGTTGACTGCAAGTTGGTTTGCAATAATTTTTTTTATATTATTTTTCCTTCGTGGTAACAGGTGCAACAAAACAAAAAATTATAATAGAAAAGTAGTAGTGGAACCAACAGTTAAGGCATATATTGACGCAAGTGGGATTTTATTCTTCAGATAATTTAAGGAAATAATTTGATACTAAGGTCAAACAGAATACTATTTCTACGTAGGATGATGCAATACTTAAGCTATCAATGTTAAGAAGCTGCAAACGCCTTTATATGTACAATTGTACGCCTATAATTTCCAGATTATTTCCTTAACATAAAATTTAAGTACTTATTCGAAATAAGTAAAAATAAGGCCAAATAGAAATGATCCGGACGAAATTCCTATACAAACTGCTGAGCCATTCATACCGGAACCCACACTTTCTGAAGTCGAAATTGCAATAGAAAATCTGAAAAAGCACAAGTCTCCAGGTATTGATCAAATTCCAGCAGAATTAATACAAGAGAGTGGAAGGGCATTGTCTAGCGAAATTTATAAACTTGTACTGTAGTTGCAATTTGGGAAAAGGAAATTGTACCAGAACAATGAAAGGCGTCCATAATCGTACCTATTTTTAAGAAGGGGGGCAAGACTAACTGTAGTAACTTTCGAGGAATATCACTTATGTTGACGTCGTACAAAATTTTGTCGAATATCCTTTTCAGAAGATTAACTCCATATGTAGATGAAATTATTGGGGATCATCAGTGTGGTTTTAGGCGTAATAGATCGACTA
The DNA here is from genome assembly GCF_040183065.1 of Periplaneta americana. NCBI lineage: Eukaryota > Metazoa > Arthropoda > Insecta > Blattodea > Blattidae > Periplaneta > Periplaneta americana. Next base: position 26,336,899 of record NC_091124.1, on the reverse strand, counting down.
TTGATCAGATTTTTTGTATTCGACAGATATTGGAGAAAAAATGGGAGTATAAGGGTATAGTAACATCAGTTATTCATAGATTTCAAAAAGGTGTATGACTCGGTTAAGAGACAAGTTTTATATAATATTCTTATTGAATTTGGTATTCCCAAGAAACTAGTTCGATTAATTAAAATGTGTCTTAGTGAAATTTACAGCAGAGTCCCTATAGACCAGTTTTTATCTGATGCTTTTCCAATTCACTGCGGGCTAAAGCAGGGAGATGCACTATCACCTTTACTTTTTAACTTCGCTCTAGAATATGCCATTAGGAAACTTCAGGATAACAGGCAGGGTTGGAATTGAACGGGTTACATCAGCTTCTTGTCTATGCGGATGACGTGAATATGTTAGGAGAAAATCCACAAACGATTAGGGGAAACTCGGAAATTCTAGTTGAAGCAAGTAAAGCGATAAGGTTGGAAGTAAATCCCGAAAAGACTAAGTTTATGATTATGTCTCGTGACCAGAATATTGTACGAAATGGAACTATAAAAATTGGAGATTTATCCTTCGAAGAGGTGGAAAAATTCAAATATCTTGGAGCAACAGTAACAAATGTAAATGACACTCGGGAGGAAATTAAACGCAGAATAAATATGGGAAATGCCTGTTATTATTCGGTTGAGAATCTTTTGCCATCTAGTCTTCTGTCAAAAAATCTGAAAGTTAGAATTTATAAAACAGTTATATTACCGGTTGTTCTGTATGGTTGTAAAACTTGGACTCTCACTTTGAGAGAGGAACAGAGATTAAGGGTGTTTGAGAATAAAGTTCTTAGGAAAATATTTGGGGCTAAGAGGGATGAAGTTACAGGAGAATGGAGAAAGTTACACAATAAAGAACTGTACGCATTGTATACTTCACCTGACATAATTAGGAACATTAAATTCAGACGTTTGAGATGGGCAGGGCATGTAGCACGTATGGGCGAATCCAGAAATGCATATAGAGTGTTAGTTGGGAGGCCGGAGGGCAAAAGACCTTTGGGGGAGGCCGAGACGTAGGTGGGAAAATAATATTAAAATGGATTTGAGGGAGGTAGGATTTGATGGTAGAGACTGGATTAATCTTGGTCAGGATAGGGACCAATGGCGGGCTTATGTGAGGGCGGCAATGAACCTCCGGGTTCCTTAAAAGCCAGTAAGTTATTAAGTATTGGAAAAGGCCTTGGTTTCTATCGAATTTTGTATACTGAACATCGCCATTCTCCTCTAATATTTAATGGCAGTGTTGAAATGCGATTCAATGTGGAATTTTTTGGACGCTGTAATATTAAAGAGCATTCATATTTTGCCATTATCAAAGTTTGCATGAACAGTGTATAGTTTTAAGAGTAATTTATACTACGAGAGAGTAAAATTATATTTCATGTTTGTATATTTATATGTGTTAAATTTCGATCAAAGAAGTTTAGCAGGGTAATCAATAAAATATTTACACTGATTTTGATTTCTCCTTTGTAGTAATTCCAGTGCTTTTGTATGGACTTAAAAACACTGTCCCAACCGAAAACACCACAAAGTAATATCGATTACACCAGGGATAAATAAAATATTAGTCTTAAAATATTAATGGCGAGAAATGAACGCTGTATAACAATCTATACATAATTTTGCATAATATATTACACTATACTGCAATATGAATAATTTCAAGGGAAAAATTGTTCCAGAGCCGGGTATAAAATGCTCTATCGATTGAGCTACCGAGAAACAATTCGAGACCACGGCTAAATAATTCCTCTTATATCCACATACCTTATATTATGCAGTTCCTTTGCACAACTAAAAATTACATTCATTCGGATCAATTTTATACACATTTAAATGCCAAAACTAAAATTCTTTCAATCACTTAATATCAAAATATACTGATCTATTGAATTGGCTTAGTACATTAGGAATTAAATCAGTGACTTTCCCAAAACACGCTATGAAATAATTTTATACCAAACAATTTTTATGTCCAAAAGGAAACAAAAACTTCGGGAAACGTATTATGTGTCTTTCACGTGTTAAATTTTATATTACCTTGTTAACATGTTTCGGCCTGCTATTGGCCATCATCAGAACTGGTTGTTGCTGGTCTTGGCGCCTTTTGTTTTGTTTCCTGTGGGGGTGTGTTTATGTAGTGTAATGTGGAATCAAAGAGTGTGTGTCTTGTGAAATTGAGTTGTGTGTTAATAATTTAATTTGGATGTGTTTTTGTGTGTCTGTATATCTCGTATTGTTCTAGTGTGTTTAGTTTCTGGCCTTTTGTTTGGATGTGTAGAATTTCCATGTCTGTCTTGATGTCTCTGTAAATATGGTTAGCATTTATGATGTATTCTGCATATGTGGAAGTGTTTTGTAATTTTGTTGTGGCTGTGATGTGTTCCTTGTAACATGTTTGAAATGATCTGCCTGTCTGTCCTATGTAGAAGTTGTTGCAAGTGTTACATTTGAGTTTGTATACGCCTGTCTGGTTGTATTTGTTTGTGCAGATCATTTCAAACACGTTACAAAGAACACATCACAGCCAAAACAATATTACAAAACACTTCCACATATGCAGAACACATCAAAAATGCTAACCACACATACAGAGACATCAACACAGCCATGGAGATTCTACACATCCAAACAAAAAGCCAGAAACTAAACACATTAGAACAATATGAAATATACAGACACACAAAAACACATCCAAATGAAATTCTCAACACACAACTCAATTTCAGAGTACACACAATCTTTGACTCCACATTACACTACACAAACACATCCCCACAGGACACAAAACAAAAGGCGCAAGACCAGCAACAATCAGTTCTGAAGATGGCCAATAGTAGGCCGAAACATGTTAAGGTAATATGGTATGGTATATGGTATGTGGTATATTTCTCAATATACTCGGTCCTGCTGGCCCTTCACATTTCTGTATTCGGGCCAGCATTTCCTTACTTACACTATTTACAATTTTAACAAAGCCGTGATGTGACCCTTGAAGCCTGTCCATGTTCCTTTCACTTTCACTTAATATTAATTTCTTGTCCTATTCCTACATTCAACTTCATTCCCCTTTTCTCATAACTAACTAAATACTGCCGTCTTGTAAATAACATAATACATTTAACGTTAAGGTAATATAAAATTTAACACTTGAAAGAAAAATAATACGTTTGTGCGAGATCGTGCGTATTTGCTTGGTTTCCGCACAAAACCAATCCGCGGTAAGCCTAAAATTCCACATTCAGTATTCCCAACCTAACACACATAACAATTTCCCTCCTCTTACCGCTTAAGTGACATATTGATTTTAATGCTTTAAGCTTCTAACAGATTATTTTTAAAGACGTTCAATATAGTAATAATTATAAATTGGAAACTTAAATTGCACTGTTAATTATTGTTTTTAAATATTTGCAAAAATTAAGTAAACTCCACAACTCCACTAAAGTTACTGCATTCGTGATGCAAGTAACATTAAGGAAGCCGTGAAAAAATCAACAAGATTCCAGTTGCCGATGTTGTTACTGCAATATGTTATATAAATAATATTGTTAAAATATTAAAATGAAAAATAAATCATTACATAACTTTACCGTTTGTTTTAAGTTCGCATTTATGGACTGAGGGAAAAAAAGACAGACGTATATCACGGCTTGCTGGAATATAGTAAACACAGAAAACATTTTAAAGTAACAATGTTGAAGATAGATATTTTTGTTTTACAAATTTGCCGTCATTGAACAGAAACCAAGATGGAGATTTCATTGCAACTAATTAGAAATTCCTCTTTCAGGTATATAATAAACGATCTTCGCGCAAAATAATGTACGATACACGAGCGGTATGTTTTCTTTCAATTCTCGGAAATTAAAAAAGCTCAACTACGTTTCCTTTTTCAAACTTTTTCTCGAATATGAAAACTTCAACATACCGCTCTTATAATGCATATTACTATTTCCGAAGTGATATAGTGGTAAAAGTTGTGTAATCAAGATGTAGAAACAAAAAGAGCAAAATCGTATTAAACTTTTTTGTTTGAAATAACTCAAAGAATGATCCCCTGAATTTAATGACATTACTTACGGTTCTCCATTTGTATTAAAGACAAAATAGTTTCTAACACTGTGCTATATTTATTTTGTAGTTTAATTCATCTTCAATTTTAAGGACTTGTTTTCTGTCAGGAATACTAATTACTCTTATTAACTTCGAGAAATTAACAAATATTTATCTTCTTTTAATCCGCATAAGTTTAACCTGAATTCCTATGTGTTTGTTTGTCTCTACGACAGTGACCGCATAACGAAAACTCGTGTTTTGTGTTCGTGTTTTGTGTTCAAATGCTCCAATGTGGGTCAATGCAGTAGAGGGGACTTTATTGCTCATCAGTGCTAACTTGAATTACATAATTTAGGGTTTATATTGGCATTAATGTCTGAGATAACCTCCGCTTCACCCTAATTTCATTTACTGCCTCTGAAAAATCTTGAGAGCCGCCATAAACTCCTGGAGATTTAATTCCAGCCGGAGCTTGCTAATATTTCCCGTAATCGCTCTTGACTGGAAGACATGAAGGCTTCCTACCACAGTACATACATGCTTCCGGGACGTCCTGCCGGCAGATAAGAAGCATTCTGCACTGCAAGATACTGCAGCAATTTCCCTCCTCAGCACTGAAAAGCCTGCGGTCATTAAGAAAGTGAATATAAATTCAGCCCTATACCCCTCGCCATTCATTCCCATAAAATAACAGTTTGAAACACTAGAAAGCCTCCCCCTCCCGACTAGGAAATTAAAATGGAGATGGAGGGGGAGGATAGCTGTAAAAGGGAGGGTGAGTTGCATTGCAAAAGCAACCGAAACTCCCTCCCCTCACCCTTGACGTCAGCCTCGTCTCTTTCTGTACTGTCGTTTTGCGCCCAGGCTAATAAATTTATTCTGAAATTAAAATACATCAAATATTCATTAATTCAGGCGTAATTAGAGTCTAGACTTTGGTATCGAATGATGACGCCACAATTCGTAACGTCCCCTTCCGTCACATTGCCGTGAAAAGACCGAACGCCCCTCTTCGCAGAACCCTCCGGAAGCGCTGCACAGTATAAGTTCCATAATTATTATGTACTTCACACTTGGAGATCCTTTTTCGGCGTGGTGGAGCAGACTCGTATATTCTCCAGAGACAAACTTTGCGGTGAGCTTGTTGACATTACAAGTGCTGAGAGAGAGAGGGGGGGAAGAAACAGAGACGTCATTTTGTCCTTTTAACAAGCTCCATCTTTATCAAGTCACCCTTCTGTTAGTCAGGCAATTCGTCTTTTCTACATCTGAATCTGATCCCAGATTGCTTAGAATTATTCCTTTACACAAAGACTGATTTATCCTTTTCGTTTATATTCAATGTATCCCTGACTAATTACTTAAAACGATGAATAAACTGTCGAGGCTGTTAGTTTAGGGGAAGAAATCGATGAGGGGTAAGCGAATTACACATTGAACAGTAGTGTTCTATAGGCCTGCATTTTGTGTTATATGCAGAGAAAGAGAATCAGTCAAACCCAGTTTTTATGCCCGAAACTGATATTCACCTGGTTAGAATTGCGTTCATCTAAACACAACTGGCTCAACTTGGTCAAAATAAGGGGTAAGCGAATTACACTTTGAACGGGTAGTGTTCTATAGGCCTGCATTTTGTGTTATATGCAGAGAAAGAGAATCAGTCAAACCCAGTTTTTATACCCGAAACTGATATTCACCTGGTTAGAATTGCGTTTATCTAAACACAACTGGCTCAACTTGGTCAAAATTAATTTTACCCTCCACAAAATTCCTTTTAACCTCGTCAAAACAGATCTTAATTTGATCTAAATAGGTTTTAACTTGCCCAAAACAAGTAATTACCTGTTAAAAACAAATTCGGTGGCCAGGAGGAAAAAGGTCTTAAGTCAATTTTTTGTGCAAATGAAAATTTATATATTCTGAAAGCGGAAACAATTCTCTACAATCTGATAAAACGGTTAAAGTCAAATAAGACTCCTGACTGAATTTACAGAGCCTTACCAAATGTCCTAAGTACTTTTTGAATCGAGCACACACAGAATAAAGACTTAAGAATATTTAATACTTTATTCCTTACAAACATCACATGTTTACTTTCCATGCTTCCCTATTAAAAGGTCTAACTTGTATTTTAGCTATTTTATCACATACTGATGCCCTTTCCTTTTAAAACTTTAAGCACCACGTAAACAGTCTTATATTGTTTAAGACCGATTTTGAATTCCTAATCATTTACATTTCTCATTTATTTCGACATGAAAAAGGTCTTATGTTTAAATAGTCCCTTCTTCTCAGTTTGGGTTCTAGTCATAAAAGGTCTTAAGTGCGGCTATTTTTGGAAATAATCACGAAAATTGTTAAATGAGCAACATTACCTATTTTAGAAGAAATATAAACAAATAATATCCAGAAAAACCTCTTTATTAAAAAACTCTTTAATTATTGACACCAATTTCAATCTTTCTACTGCTCTCCTGAAAATTATAAAATTTTTACTTAAGACCTTTTTCCTCCCGTCCACAGAATTTTAACCAGGAATAAATGTTTTATTAACCTAGTCAAAGTCATACTACTTTTGACCAATAAAACGGTACGGTATGCATGGCGTACCAACCAATTATGGCTGTTTATCCTATAATTTCTATCATCTCCCAAGCATTTGTTTCTTTGTTTGTCAACATTGTACTTTCAATAATTCATGTTTATTTCATCATTCTTAATTAAAACTTTTTTATTGATTTCAATTTACTACTCACTTGCTTAAGCATATCTCAGTTATGCCTTTTTCTTATAAGGTAACTCTACAAACGCTAATAGGATACTTATTGCACAAAAAAGAATTATACGATCCATTTTAAAATTTAAGAGTTTTAACTCATGCAAACCTTATTTTAGACAATATAAAATTTTAACATTTCCATCCATTTATATTTACAAATGCCTAATTTTCTTAAAACAGAATGGTAATAAATACAATAAGAATTTAGATTATCATCATTATAATACACGAAATGCACATCTGCTTTCAATAAAAAATCATAGACTTGTGAAATATGCAAAATCGCCTGCATATTCTGGCATTGTGTTTTTTAATAAATTACAATTGCAGGTACAAACTTTACCTTATGCAAAATTTAAAGTGAAAGTTAGAGATTTTAACTGATCAAAGCTTTTATTCAGTAAAAGAATTCTTAAATTACAAATTATTATATAATATGCAGTACTACTTGATTATTTTATTTGTTTTAAATGTATTTTAATTTGTAGTGGAACTAGTCCCGATGGAAGTTACCTGTATGTAGACAACAGTTTTGTACGACTGTCCACAAGTAGCATATATACAGGGTATCTTGTCTACTGCACATGCGTAGTGTGTTGTAAGCGAAACTTATACAAAGAGGGAGCTCCAAATTTTATTTCAGTAAAGTAAGCAACTAACGTCATCCTGTAGTCAATGTTCCTTAAGGGGAGAGGATGGTAATTTTTGATAAAAAATTTGTAAATTTTCAACAAAAAAAAATTGTCTTTAAAATACTCTGTGATATGTGTGGAATGCATAGCATAATATTTTGTGCCCTTATCGGATGTTGAGACGCCATTTTTAAACTTCTTGCGTTATGCATTTTTAAATCAGTCACCCCCTTTTATTGTTGTTTCCGGTAAATTGAATTAAAAAAAAAATCTTTAAAATACTCTTTGATATGTGTGGAATGCATTGCATAACATTTCGTTGGTATTTGTGCCCTTATAGGATGTTAAGACGCCATTTTTATACTCCCTGCGCTATCGATTTTTGAATCACTCATCCCCTTTTATCGGTTTATGGTAACTTCAATTTTTTGCTACATTGCCAGACAAAAATGGATATAATTTCTGAACTATTAAAGATATATGCATGAAATTTAGAACACCCATTCTTTAGATTATTATAAAACCTTTCTCTGTAACAGAAGTTTGTTAATTGATTTCATTTTAAAAATACGTCCGATTGTTTGCAAGAAAGGAAATCATAAAAGTGTTATTAAATTTTAATTGTTTATTTTAAAAACGTAGGGACTAATATAAAACTTCTGTTACAGAGAGTTTGTAGAGCATGCTTTTGCAAGTACATTGCAAGAAAATGGATGAATCTATCTTTAAAAATGGCTTAGATATATCGGTTTTAGTAAAATCCTGCATTTGGTATATTTTTTTAAATCAAATAATTTTTTTATATTTATTTTTGGTTGAGTTGCTACAGCTATGAGCTCTCTACATACAAAAAATTAATATTTTACACCAAATAGGAAAAAAAGTTTAAAAAAATACCATCCTCTTCCCATAAACCTGTAGCCACCTCTAGGCAATATTTTGGTGTCCAGACTTCCTTCCTTCCTTAGTTATGTTATGTACTCACTCTTCTACATATGTGCAGCCCTCTCTTAAATTGAACGAAATGCAATGTTAATTATTACACTTCTGAAAGTTGACTCTGTAACACATTGGAAGTAGGAAACATGATTCAACACAGGGTTCAGAGTCATATTGGGTCGAGCGCCATTTATTAAAAACGGAGAAAGCGAAGGTTAAAGTTAAGTGAATACCATAGTTTAGTTTGAATGTGTATAATTTATACAGGGACATCATTTTATTTTTGCTTCAATTTTTATTGTACCTGAGTTTTTGAATGTACTTCACTCCCACCCCTTCTACTAATGAAGTTCAACCGTCCTCCACACAGATCCAAGGCCGCATACACAGTCATAGTAGCCTTACGGTCATAGTAAACAGTAAGTTCCAAAAATATGTTCGCGTTTTCCAGTGACGAAAGAGCTTTCAATATTGAATCATTTTCACACAGGTGCTGTCGTCCATTTGCCTACGTCGTATCCCGGTTTCCCCCACCAGCTTTTATTCGCTAGCTAGTGGCTGGGCTGTCTTAGCTCTTTTCTGAGAACATTAATTTCTGTTAGGAATTGGACGTCTACGTAATATTATACAACTGTTTCAAATAACTTAAATAAAAGGGCCTCGTTAAGTAATTAATTGTCACGTGATTTCCTCCCTTTCTACGACCCTAGAACATAACCACTTGGACGGACGGTAGATAGTATGTCTGAGTAATTTTATCTTTTCGGATCGGGCAGAAGTGAAGATTGAATTTACAGTACGTAAAGTACTCTTTTATAGAGTAGGTACAGAATTATTTCAACATGAGTTACTAGTACGAAGAACGAAACTGGTAATTGGGATTAGGTACAATAGTCTATAATGGGATAATATGCACATTAGAACTGAAGGCTGTATCGAAATGAACGGCCACCATCTTCAAAAATGTGTTTAAATATCCATATTATGATTATTTTTCAATTTAACTTCATTCCCTATATTGTACGCTAATGTGCTGTAGACAGTATAATATACACTGCATAATGAATACGTCCACATGGACAGCTCAATTCGTGAGTAAAAACACTCATTGTTAATACTGTACTGTATTTTAATTAAACAAAAACCTAATGAAAATTATCAAACTCAAAAGAACAATATTTCCTAGTTTACGTAAATGGATGAACTACTTTTCTTCTCTCCTATATCTAGTAAAGTGATTTCTTTGTATATTACGCCAGTATCATCGAACTCCAGTCGTGGAAGGGGGTAGGAAACGGCGTTGATCCAGAGGTATAGGCAAGTTAATATTAAAAATGTTAGTAAAAATAAAATGATGTCCCTGTATTACTTGCTATATGTTTCCATTTAATTATAATAGTAACTTCATTTTAACCTTGTTTTCTACGGTTTTATTAGATGGCGCTTGGCTCACTATGGTTTTGAACCCTTCAATTATAACCTTATTTTTAGCCTCTAAGACAGAACGATGAGCAACGGCTTGAGACAACACAGAACAAAAACAAAACTTCCAGGTCTGTATAAAGATTTGTAAATTTGGCGCAGAACACACGTGAGTGACAAACAACGTTTAACATGGCGCAAACAGATGCGCCTCGCATCGTTACTGATTTTCAGCTTTTTATTTGTACCTCGCTCTCTGGCCATAAATCCATCTCCTGCGGCTTCAAGTGTGCTTACATACGGCCGGCGATCGCCCTGAATATACGGACGTAAGCTGCAGTGACCGCACACAGGACTATCTCGGTCGTTTGGGCCCGCTCTTCTTCCTGTCCTCTCTCTCTCTCTCTCGCTCTCTGTCTCTCTTAGTCTCTTTTTCCATCATTCTTTTCAATGTGTAATTATTCATGTAGTTATCGTTTATTTAACTTTGTAGGTATTTTCTTCAATTTTCCTGTATTCATTTTTTTTTTTCATATATTGAATTTTATTTTTCCATTCCTCTTTTCTCTCAAACTGGATTGTCCACTATCACCTACATTGTGACGCATTTTGGTTCTTCAAAATATGTATACAGTGACTCACAATAAAATGGCACACTCATAGGTAAAACAGTTGCTTATAACAAAATATTACCAACCATACAAACTTAATTAGTCATTTATTTGTTCAGGTAGCTTCCTTTATCTGACATCATTTTATTTTTACTAATATTTTTAATATTAACCTGGCTATACCTTTGGATTAATCATTGAGACCCGGAAACACCGTTTGCTATCCCCTTCCACGACTGGAGTTCGATGATACTGCCGTAAAATACAAACAAATCACTTTACTAGGTACAGGAGGGAAGAAAAGTAGTTCATCCATTTACGTAAAGTAGGAAATATCGCGATTTTGAGTGTGATAATTTGCATTAGGTTTTGTTTAATCAAAATACAGTACAGTATTAACAATAAGTGTTTTACTCACGAATTGAGCTGTCCATGCGAACGTATTCATTATGCAATGTATATTATACTGTCTACAGCACATTAGCGTACGATATAGAGAATGAAGTTAAAATGAAAAATAATCATAATATGGATATTTAAACACATTTTTTAAATTGGTGGCCGTTCATTTCGATACAGGCTTCAGTTCTTTTTGTGCATATTATCGCACTATTGACTATTGTATCTAATTCCAATTACCATTTTCGTCCTTCATACTTAGTAACTCATGTTGAAATAATTCTGTACCTACTCTATAAAAGAGTACCTTACGTACTGTAAATTCAGTCTTCACTTCTGCCCTACCCGCCCAGATAAAATTATTCAGACATGCTATCTACTGTCCGTCCAAGTGGTTATGTCGCAGGATCGTAGAAAGGGGGAGGGGAATCATGTGATAGTTAATTACTTAACGAGGCCCTTTTATTTAAGTTATTTTAAACAGTTCCATAATATTACGTAGACGTCCAATTAATTCCTAACACAAATTAATGTTTTCAGAAAAGACCTAAGAAAGCCCAGCCACTAATCTTTACAGTGAAGCGAGCAGAAGCAGGTGGGGGAAATCGGGATGCGACGTAGGCAAACGGACGACAGAACCTGTGCGAAAATATGATTCAACATTGGAAGTTTTCGTCACTGGAAAACGCGAAAATATTTCTGAAACCTACTATAATCACTAACTCAATACTGCGGCCTTGGTTCTGTGTGGAGGATAGTTGGAACTTCGTTAGTAGAAGAGGTGGGAGTGAAGTACTTTAAAAAACTCAGGTACAATAAAAATGATGCCCCTGTATAATAAAATAATAGTGAACACAAATACGATGCAGATAATAAATAAACATGTACAATATTGAAGTTCACAGCGAAAATGATACAGTCCCACTGTAACAATGCAAACTAACCAAATTATATGCATTTAGTACCTTGTTGGTAATCCCCGATTTGCTATTACAACTTTTAGACAGTTCGGCATTGATTCCACTAGCTTTTGTGTTTATTGGGGACTTATTTTTTCCCATTCTTCTGCTATAGCCTTCTTCAGATCTACTTTGTTCGAAATGGGACTTTTCGAATTTCTCTGTCCAGTTTGGCCCAAAGATTTTCAATCACATTTAGATCTGGTGAGTGAGGTGGAGTTTTTAGCACTCTCGGGAAGTTACATAAGCAGCATTCTCTCACCATATACGACAAGTGCTTTGGGTCATTGTCATGGTGAAATATGAAATTGTTTTAAATATTTACTTTTGTAGCACTTGCTTTCAAGTTGTCTTTAAGAATTTGTACGTAATCCCGTTTCTTCATTATTCCTTCTATGAAATGTATGTATGTATGTATGTATGTATGTATGTATGTATGTATGTATGTATGTATGTATGTATGTATGTATGTATGTATGTATGTATGTATGTATTTATTAACACTACAATTGGGTATACACCCGGTGGGAGTGATATATAATATACATTAATTACAATTACATGAAATAAAATAAACCTAAATGAAATAAAATAAAATAAACCTAAATCTATAAATAGTAGATGCAATAAACCTAGGACTATAATTAAAAAACTATTCTATAATAACGCCTACGATAAGCAAAAGTAACTCTAACTTATAAGTATTCCTATTACACCCAACTATTACCAATTTAAATAATTACATATCACCTTAATTAATTACATACCAACTTATTTACATATCATCTTAATTAATTACATATCTCCTTAATTTATTTACATATCAACTAAATTACATATCATCTTAATTAATTACATATCAACTAAATTATTTTACATATCAACTTAATAATTACATATCAACTTAATTATTTATATATCAATTCAATTAAGTACATGACACAACTTAAATAATTACACTGCACCTCCAATTACATTTTCAGTCTAATCTTCTCAACCTTTCCTTAAATGTATTGATTTTAAGAGGTCCACCCTGAAAGATTGCCGCAGGTAAGCTGTTCCAGTCTACTATTGTGCGGTTAACAAAAGAAAATTTTGCCACTTCCGTTCTTTGTTTCCTACATTTAAACTTCCTAATATGATCAGCCCTTCCTAAGTATGATGGTGTTGCTAATGTAGCATTGATATCGGTCCATGCTTTGTGTCCCATTTGTGCCTTAAACAATGCGGTGAGTCTGGTTTTTCGTCGCCTTGATTTGAGAAGTTCCCACCCTAAGACGTACTATCTCTTCACCATGTCCCTTTCCTATTTTGATATATTTTGCTGCCTTGCGTTTAACATTTTCTATTGAATCGATTTGGTTTTGTCTGTACGGATCCCAACCTACTGCTCCATATTCCATAATTGGACGAACAAGGGTTTTGTACTCTAATTCTTTTGACTTTCGGTTACATTTCTTCAGAATAGGCATAGAGAAATGTAGTGCTTTCCAGGCTTTCCTTATGGTATTAGTGACTTGTTCCTCCCAACCCAGTTTGTTACTTAAATATATAGCTAGGTATTTACAAGTGTTCAATTGTGGCACCGATGTACCATTCAGCTGATATCCGAGACAAATTTCTTTATGCATTCTACAGAAGGATATTGACTTACTTTTACTGACATTGATTTTCATTTTATTTTCTGTCGTCCAGGTTTCAATAATGTTAAGATCGTTTGTAAGGCGGCGATATCGGATTCATCATTAATTTGTCTATACATTATACAGTCGTCCGCGAATAACCTTATCTGAGACGTAGTATTTCTATTTATATCGTTTATATATGTATATATATATATATATATATATATATATATGAAGCTTTCCAACACCTGATGCTGCCATACATCCCAATACCATCACACTACCACCATCTCCTTTAGCACTTAGGCGAAGACTTCACTTCAGCAGTTCTTCTCCGGGTTTCCTCCACACATAATGAGGTCCATCTGACCCAAACACATTGTACAGGGACATCATTTTATTTTTACTTCAATTTTTATTGTACCTGAGTTTTGGAATGTACTTCACTCCCACCCCTTCTACTAGTAAACTTCCAACCGTTCACGACACAGAGCCGAGGGCGCATAAGCAGTACTGAGTTACTGAGTATAGTACGTTTCAGAAATATGTTCGCGTTTTCCAGTGACGAAAGAGCTTTCAATATTGAATCATATTTTCGTACGGGTACTGTCGTCCGTTTCCCTATGTCGCATCCAGGTTTCCCCCACCTGCTTCTGTTCGCCCCTTTGTAAAGTCTAGTAGCTGGGCTATCTTATCTCTTTTCTGAAAACATTAATTTCTGTTAGGAATTGGACGTCTACGTAATATTATTCAAGTCTTTAAAATAACTTAAATAAAAGGGCCTCCTTAAGTAATTAACTGTCACGTGATTTCCCCCCCCCTTTCTACAACCCTGCGACAAAACCACTTGAACGGACAGTAGATAGCATTTCTGAGTGATTTTATCTTTTCGGATCGGGCAGAAGTGAAGATTGAATTTACAGTACGTAAGGTACTCTTTTATAGAGTAGGTACAGAATTATTTCAACATGAGTTACTAAGTATGAAGGACGAAACTGGTAATTGGAACTAGGTACAATAGTCTATAGTGCGATAATATGGACAAAAGAACTGAAGCCTGTATCGAAATGAACGGCCACCATTTTCTAAAATGTGTTTAAATATCCATATTATAATTATTTTTCAATTTAACTTCATTCTCTATATAGTACGCTAATGTGCTGTAACAGTACAATATACACTGCATAATGAATACTTCCGAATGGATAGCTCAATTCGTGTGTAAAACACTAAGTGTTAATACAGTACTGTATTTTTATTAAACAAAAACCTAATGAAAATTATCAAACTCAAAATTGCGATATTTCCTAGTTTACATAAATGGATGAACCACTTTTCTTCCCTCCTATACCTAGTAAAGTGATTTGTATTTTACGCCAGTATCATCGAACTCCGTCGTGGATAGGGTAGCAAACGGTGTTTCCTGTTTCAATCGTTAATAGAAAGGTATAGCCAGGTTAATATTAAAAATGTTAGTAAAAATAAAATGATGTCCCTGTATTTACTCTCATCGGCAAAATTACTCCATTCCAGAAGTCAGCATCCTTCTCTAAATGATTTCTGCTAACTCCAGTCTAATTGCTTTGTTTTTCGCACTAATATAGGGCTTCTTTCTGGCCACTCTACCATGTAAGTTATGTTTCCCAAGTATTCGCCTCACAAACTTTCTTATGAAGATGCTGTTCTGTTTCTGCAACCAGATTTCTTGGACTTAATCTGTGATCGTTGGACATTCGTCTAATGATCCATCTTTCTTCCCTCACTTTAAGTATTTTTTGGAACTCTTCTTTACTTTACTATGCAGTCTGTTTTCTCCTACATACTTTTCAATAATGTGCTGAACTGTTGAGGACGTCTGTTGATGATTCTGATGGATTTTCCCTTCTTGTACCGATCAATTACTATCCTTCGTTCTTCTATTGTCGTATGATGATCCTTTGCTGAATAACAAAATAACGACTGGTTGTTGTTAGCTCTGATGGAAGACTAACTGTGTACTTGTTTGTACCACAGGTAGCAGTGTTACGTGAGTAATAACATGCACAAACTGTATGGTGTATCATTTCGACTGTGAAGGAGTAGAAACAATAACAACATGATTCCTTATACTGGGTGTTCATTTCAAAGTATGTCATGACGTCACTGTTGACGAGTTAGCGATTTGAAGCGAGTTTCAGCTTTTGTGTCAGAGAAGTTGCCTATTAATCAAGGCGTTCAATCTGAACTTGAGAACGTGTACGGTATAACTTGAACGTCGTAGCAACAGATGGCGGTCTGTACGGTCTGTGTGCTACCATAATCTCTTTCGAACTGTGTTTTGCGCGGCCAAGTCGTACGCAGGGTATTTGTTATCGGTTGCGTACGGCAACATTCCACAATACAAATCAAATGCTCCGTGTCCATGTTGACCGTCGAAGTTAATGTCAAGAAATATGTAAGTAATCGTCTTAACCCTCTCCCCATATCCCGACAGTAAGAAAAAACTCACCTCAGTACATGATTCGAAACAGTTCACATTCCTGCCACTAACGGTCTTACCGTACGTATCGGTAAGTACTCTTCTGAATGAACGCCGTACTCGCTAGGCAACTTCTCTGGCAGATAAGTAATACACCTATGCGGAAGTGTAGGAAGATTGAATTCTCTAGGCTCATCGACTATCCACGTGACGGCATACAGCGAGCCATGACACACTTTGAGTTGAACACCCAGTACTACACTCATAGTATTTCTTACGTAATGTTGTATGCATGTATAACAGACACAAGGAACGATCGTTAATATCTAGAGAATACAAATTTGCGTATTGCGTAATATATTCGTAATATAATGTTGATATATTCTTAGCATCCTTATGTGTACCATATTCACTGTGAGCCACTGTATATTTCTTCTTGTAAGTGTTATTTTTTCTTTCGTGGAATAAAGTTAATAACGCACATTTAAAAATTTGTTTAATTGAATTTCGTTTTCGACTTCGCAATGACTTCACATCTTACTCTCAACTCTCCTAGCTTCAATGCTAGTACGTACGAAACCTCCAACCAGACCTTGACAGAGAGCGCAAAGGATATATGGAAAAAGTAAGCCATAACTTGTTTCCCCATCTTCGTCAAATACTCCGCTATCAGTTAACTTGTATATGTCTCCGACTTCGAAGTCTGGTTATGACATAATGGATGAGTCCATGTAATAGAGGGAAGTCAATTAAAACTGGACGATTTTTTTTTATTTCTGTGCAAGGGGATAGACTGAAAATATATTAATTTAATTGCTTTTTATTATTTTTTTTTATAAAATTCATATTGCCAAAGAATACCATATCGCACAAGCAATCAATAATGGTGTAGTATTGTTAAACGAGCAATTGCCGAACTTACATAGCTCACTCTACAATTTAAAATCTCCTAGCAGCCGTAACTTCCGAAATGCCGATACAGCTCCCCCCTCCAACTTTCAAGCTGGTATTACTTAATCCTTCTGTAAACGTAACGCCCTACCGCACTTATGGCTCATCCGACTTCAAAACAGGACACACCTCTGCTATACCGTAAGTAAAGATTTTCAATTTAAACAGCCCTCTTTAATTTTTTGACATAATTTAGACAATGTAAAAAAATTGTTTAAATCGTTTTCATAACGCTAACATACTTAATTTTCGCGTAATTTCAGGCCACAAAACCACAGGGGCTCCTGGGCACTACGTAAAATCAAAACATGATGCTGCATATTCATTCCATTGGATTTCAACGATTCATAATTATGCAATAATTAATTTGTAAATGCAGTTTTCATGATAGTTATCATGTAAAATGGTCATAAGAAAATAACCGTTTATATTTGAAAGGACTGTATAAGCTGCAAAATGAGCTTCATTTTAGACTATTTTAATTTATATGTAAACATTTTAAATATGTACATTCATTAAAGTTATATGATACCCTGTATTTATATTTTATATTTTAACATAATTTGGTTAATGTAACCCAGTGATGTCAAAGCAAGCGCATTTTTTTTACCTTGACGTCGTGCGCGGGCATCAAGCGCTAGGTATGGAAAGAGGAGGGGGTTGTGTGTATGAATAAGCAGCCTGTTGGATTAAGAAAACAGTGATGCACAAATTTCAAACGGAACGTGAAATTTTATGTCGTTATTTTTATATGGCTTCTTTCTGTTTAATATTGTCTATATTGTCCGTAAAACAGAAGTACTAACACTGATTTCTTAATATTGCACTTGTGTTTTAAATCTTAATAACATAATAGAGAGTTAAGAAGGAATATTCACCTAAATTCCATAGTAGTATAATATTATACTGTATTAAGTGGATGAAAAACATCATTCATAAAGAAAGTGATATTCCAAAAAAAAAAAAAAAAAAACGATTGAGTATTACATGATAAGTTGGAATTGATATTGATAGTACCTTCAGTCTTATAAAAGCAGTCAATGAACTTAATCAAAACAATATTACAGTACAAAATAAAGTTACCTATGTGCTGTATATGTTTTAACTACAACTAATATTCCATAACAAAACTCTTGTCGCATTAGGCTATGCTTTTTAAGGTGATATTGGTGAGCAACTTCCTATCATCAGAATATTAAATTATTTTCTCGAAATGTGCTGAAGCTATAGAGCTGACATTTTTACAACACATGGGCACGTATCTTTTGCTTATGATGTAACAGTAGTTGGTTTGTTAATTCATTTCCTTACAAACAATTTCCATGCGAATATTTTCAAAATTTTCAATACACTATCTTCAGTAATACGTATTTACGGTATATTAGATTTACGAAAACATTCTATAACGCTACTAAATAAATAGGTCTATATCTGAAAATTTCACTTTTCTATAAAAAAAAAGTTGAGAAAATATTTCTTTTGAATAAAAAATCAAACTTGTGAAAAATGAGCATTAAAATTAAAACTTACATTCTTATAATACACTTATACTTCTAAGACAAATCTAAAAATTAACATGGATACAGTTTTAATAAGTTCTCTTCCCTTTATCCATTGAATCAGTGCTGGCCATCCCTGTATATAGTTCGACCAAGCGGCATATACCACCTCTTTCGTCTGTCTCTTTCCTTTCCGCTGTAAAGCGCTCAGGCTCTCCTAAACTCTAAAGCGCGCGCTTGCTGCTATGGTCATCAATTGACATGACTGATGTAACCCATTGCACATCAGTATAACAGTTGAATAGAGGTAATGTGATTTGAAGATGGTTTATAGAAACCGAAAACGTTCATCAAGTAGAATGAAATAAAAAATATCACATTATTCTATGAGATAAGTTTATGACGGACTTCAGGAACAC
The DNA here is from genome assembly GCF_040183065.1 of Periplaneta americana. Lineage (NCBI taxonomy): Eukaryota > Metazoa > Arthropoda > Insecta > Blattodea > Blattidae > Periplaneta > Periplaneta americana. The sequence goes on along the minus strand of NC_091124.1, from coordinate 26,318,115 downwards.
ATTGATATATTAATTTTATGATTTGTCTTGTTTTGCCATGAATGTGAGAATATCGTAAACCGAAAAGAGATTTAATCTAAAACGTATCGATATTCTGTGAATCGTATCACTTTTTATTGATCGTTATGTTTTAAACAGTTTACGTCTTCTTGTATGTTTTATATAATTATCTTACTTGTTTAATTACTTTCCAAAGTCTTTCATTATTATATTTTCTTCCTTTCATTCCATATGACGAGTTCATTTTCATTCCGCTCTTCCTGCCACAATCTGTTCGCTGGTGCAAGCTGTTCGTTGTGTTTGTTTTGGTCCTTTAATATCATAACCCAGCTTCGCTTTATCTGTATATTCAATTGTCTGCGAATTACGACGTGCGGTATGACACTCCGACGCTACTAATTGGTTGCGGGTTCTATTCCCGTCGGCGGTGTGGATGTTATTGATTTCGTAATTACAATTTAATTTCGCCAGACGCACTCTCTGTCTTTGTCACTTGGAGAGTCTGTAATTAGTGGAAACTAAAGGCACAAAGACTGCCTAGTCTGGAAATAATAACCAAAGTTCTTCCAGACTAGCCTTTCAGTTCAGTTCCACTTCTCTTTGCAAGTAACTGAATCCTTTGACTTCGTTCTTATACCACTCAGTGAACACAAAATTATATTTCTCTGTTTAATGTAATAAATTAACGTTCTTGTCAATACTGAACATGTCGCTACATAATCTAATATTACCTTCAAATGAAACATAGAATCAGACTTTTAAACATTTTGTCAAAACCTGAGAAGTACAGCGTGTCGTTAAAAATGTTGACACTTACATGAATAGTATCTCACACTTGTATAACTTCAGAATTTCTCCACTTGTTCACCATCGTGTACAACACTTATAAGAAGCCTTTCCCATGTGGTAAGAAGAGCTTAAATGCACATTTTTTGTGGAATTGCTACAATTACATCCCACCATAACCAAAAATCTCGGGTAGTAAAACCCGGTGAACGTGATGGTCATTGCATTGGTCCTCCTCTACCAATCGATTTTTGTTAAAATGTTTCGTTAAGGGGAGACTCCACTGAAAATGATCAATATTTTCAAAAAAAATTGGCTATTTCACTTCTTTATAATGTATATTTTCATATATTTTGTCAAAATTTGAGAAGTACAGCGTTCGTTAAAAATGTTGACACTTACATGGGTAGTGTCTCACACTTGTATAACTTCAGAATTTCTCCACTTGTTCATCACCGCGTTCAACACATGTAAGAAGTCTTTCCCATGAGGTAAGAAGATCTTGGATGCATATTTTTTGCGGAATTGCTGCAATTACATCCCATCCTAACCAAAAATCTCTGGTAGTAAGATCCGGTGAACGTGATGATCATTGTAATGGTCTTCCTGTACCAATCCATTTTTTGTTAAAATGTTTCGTTAAGGGGTGACTCCACTGAAAATTATGAATATTTTCAAAAAAATATATATTGGATAGTTCACTGCTTTAGAATGTATATTTTCATACATCAAATGAATTTAGTTCAGTTATGATTTTTTTAAATGTTACTTTTTTAATCAAACCTCTAAGGGGGCGTGGCATTTAAAGACCAGTTAAAATTATTTTTTTATCAAAAAATGCTTTTTTGCAAATTTCTCATTACAAATCTAGTAACTCTTTGTTTCTAATGTTAGCTCCCTGAAGTTAGTAGATGAATGTAGAGGAGAAGAATTTTAATCTACATAAATATTCATTTTACTTTCAAATCCATTTTCCGTAAGTTTATTTTTCTTGATTAGCACCAATTTTCTTATGCCAAATATTAATCAATCTGGATGAAATTTTAACTGCAGGTATTTATGACATAGCTGCATGTTTCTATGTATTTATTTTGTGAGAAGTGCTGCTAGTTAATTTTATTAATTTTGTTTCATGAATTATAGGAAAAATAACATTTTTAAAATTTCAAAAAAAGATTAAAGTGAATAAATGAGATATTTCATAAAATGAATGCAAAGAAATGGTTTTCTATGTCTTGTGAATGTAACCAAAAAAAACGAAGCTTAAAAATTGAGATATTTTACTAAAAACTTGGCTTTCTAAACATTTCTAAAATGAATAGAAAAAAATAACAAATCAAAACCCAGAAACATTTGGAAGTTGAAAATTTGGATTTTGTTAGTCCTTTACATAGTAAACATGCTCCAAAATTTGGTTGAAAAAATTGATTAGAAAAAGAGTTGTCATTTTTGGTGTGGTGTCCCCTTAAGATACGTCCGTTCATCCCGAACAAAGTGCGGTGGAACACCATCCTACTGAAAGTATCCACTTTGCATTGTTCGTAGTGCTAGGTGGTCCGTATCATCTTGTTTGGACTACTCAAGAAAGCCTCTTGTAAAGTCTCTAGGTGGTGAACCGTTGTTCGCTCTCTAATTGTCAGCTACTTGGCTTGTTTCGACGAACTTATCATAAATGCGGTAAATGGTTAATCTGCGGTAGATGGTAGATCATGAGGACCTCTGAAAAAATAACTAAGGAAGAGACTAGTGAAGTGCTTTGTGTGGAATGACATTATATGGGGGCAGAAACATGGACATTCCGACGAAATGAAGATAAATTATTAAACATTTGAGATGTAAATATGGAGAAGAATGGAACGTGTGAAATAGAGACACAAAATAAGAAATGAAGCTATGCTAGAAAGAGTGGGTGAAGAGAGAATAATGCTGAAACTGATCAGAAAGAGAAAAAGAAATTAGCCAGATAACTGGCTAAGAATATATTGTCTGCTGTAGGATGCACTGGATGTAATGGTGAATGGAAAAAAAAAATTCGGGTCGGACGAAGAGATCAGATGATACTTACTTACTTACTTACTTACTTATTTATTTACAAATGGCTTCTAAGGAACCCGCAGGTTCATTGCCGCCCTCACATAAGCCCGCCATCGGCCCCTATCCTGTGCAAGATTAATCTACTCTCTATCATCATATCCAACCTCCCTCAAATCCATTTTAATATTATCTCCCATCTACGTCTCGGCCTCCCTAAACGTCTTTTTCCCCTCCGGTCTCCCAACTAACACTCTATATGCATTTCTGGATTCACCCATACGTGCTACATGCCCTGCCCATCTCAAACGTTCATAATTATAATTATGTTAGGTGAAGAATACAATGCGTGCAGTTCTGCGTTGTAACTTTCTCCATTCTCCTATAACTTCATCCCTCTTAGCCCCAAATATTTTCCTAAGAACCTTATTCTCAAACGCCCTTAATCTCTGTTCCTCTCTCAAAGTGAGAGTCCAAGTTTCACAACCATAAAGAACAACCGGTAATATAACTGTTTTATAAATTCTAACTTTCAGATTTTTTGACAGAAGACTAGAAGACAAAAGCTTATCAGCCGAATAATAACAGGCATTTCCCATATTTATTCTGCGTTTAATTTCCTCCCGAGTGTCATTTATATTTGTTACTCTTGCTCCAATATATTGGAATTTTTCTACCTCTTCGAAGAATAGGCCTAAATCTCCAATTTTTATATTTCCTCTCCGTACAATATTCTGGTCACGAAACATAATCATATATTTTGTGTTTTCGGGATTTACTTCCAAACCTATCGCTTTACTTGCTTTAAGTAAAATTTCCGTTTTTTCCATAATAGTTTGTAGATTTTCTCCTAACATAATCACTTCATCCCCATAAACAAGAAGCTAATGTAACCTGTTCATTTCCAAACCCTGTATGAAATCTGGATTTTCCTAATGGCATATTATTCTAGGCCAAAGTTAAAAAGTAAAGGTGATAGTGCATCTCCTTGCTTTAGCCCGCAGTGAATTGAAAAAGTATAAGATAGAAACTGGCCTATACGGACTCTGCTGTAAGTTTCACTGAGATACATTTTAATTAATCGAACTAGTTGCTTGGGAATACCAAAATTCAATAAGAATATTATATAAAACTTCTCTCTTAACCGAGTCATATGCCTTTTTGAAATCTATAAATAACTGATGTACTGTACCCTTATACTCCCATTTTTGTCTCCAATATCTGTCGAATACAAAAAGTCTAATCGTTAGTCGATCTATTACGCCTAAAACCGCACTGATGATAGCCAGAGAAAATTTGAGAATGTTAGGTTTGCAGTGAAAGACCTGCCGTTGGGCAGAAAACTAAGAATGAATGAACTTATTTATTGCTGGTGTCTCTACTGAACACTAAAAAAAGTAGACATTACGAAAATGTTAACAATTTCGTTTTGAATTATTCTGTAAGTTGTATTTCCTAACTTTTTTCCACACGCTATTAGAAAAGCTCGTTAATTTACAACTCGTACATGAACCCTTCGCGGTTTCATTGTATCCATTGACTATAGAATTTTGTGTTTTGGATTGTAGCCAATGCCCAGTGTGAAATATCGGTTTTGAGGCCGACTCTGAAACCAACTAAAAGAATATGCGTCCCTCCTGTTCCTCCCCCTCATCGTCCTCCCCTCCTCCTCCCCTTGAACCCCTTCCTTTTTCCTGTGTCTCCCCTCTTTTACCGTGTATTAAGAAAAAAACAAGTTAATCCAAAATCGATAGAAGTGAGTTGGTTGTGAACCTTTGGTAGCTTACGACATGACTTTGACAAATTACTTTGGACCTAACAACAGAGGCATTCCGCGCAGGACGACAGCAGCCAGAATTGAAGACCTGATGTCTGAAACTTCGCTTGTCATGCAGATGCATTATGGTATCAACATCATCCACCTTTATGACAGTGTTTTGCTACCACCGGCTTCTCAGATCCAAGATCTGCACGACGGTCATCTGTATGTATGTTACTCATGCATTCCGAATTCAAATTAATTCAGTCTTGTTTCTTGTTGTTACCCAACCTCCTTTATGTCGGTTATTATGCTCTGAGTTTTTCCTCCCATTGCTACTACTACTATTATCATTATTATTATCATTATTATTATTATTATTACGGAAATTTTACTTGAAGCAAGTAAAGCGATAGGTTTGGAAGTAAATCCCGAAAACACAAAGACTATTATGATTAATATGTCTCGTGACCAGAATATTGCACGAAAAGGAAATATAGAAATTGGAGATTTATCCTTCGAAAAGGCAGAAAAATTCAAATATCTTGGGGCAACAGTAACAAATATAAATGACACACGGGAGGAAATTAAATGCAGAATAAATATGGGAAATGTCTGTTATTATTCGGTTGAGAAGCTTTTGTCATCTAGTCTGCTGTCAAAAAGTCTGAAATTTAGAATTTATAAAACAGTTATATTACCGGTTGTTCTGTATGGTTGTGAAACTTGGACTCTCACTTTGAGAGAGAAACTGAGATTAAGGGTGTTCGAGAATAAGGTTCTTAGGAAAATATTTGGGGCTAAGAGGGATGAAGTTACAGGAGAATGGAGAAAGTTACACAACATAGAACTGCACGCATTGTATTCTTCACATGACATAATTAGGAACATTATATCCAGACGTTTGAGATGGGCAGGGCATGTAGCACGTATGGGTGAATCCAGAAATGCATATAGAGTGTTAGTTGGGAGGCTGGAGGGGAAAAAGACCTTTAGAGAGGCCGAGATGTAGATGGGAAGATAATATTAAAATGGATTTGAGGGAGGTGGGATATGATGATAGAGAATGGATTAATCTTGCTCAGGATAGAGACCGCTTGCTGGCTTATGTGAGGGTGGCAATGAACCTGCGGGTTCCTTAAAAGCCAGTAAGTATTATTATTATTATTATTATTATTATTATTATTATTATTATTATTATTATTATTATTATTATTACGGAAATTTTATTTGAAACAAGTAAAGAGATAGGTTTGGCAGTAAATCTCGAAAACACAAAGTATATGATTATGTCTCGTGACCAGAATATTGTACGAAATGGAAATATAAAAACTGGAGATTTATCCTTCGAAAAGGTGGAAAAATTCAAATATCTTGGAGTAACTGTAACAAATATAAATGACACTCGGGAGGAAATTAAATGCAGAATAGATATGGGAAATGCCTGTTATTATTCGGTTGAGAAGCTTTTGTCATCTAGTCTACTGTCAAAAAATCTTAAAGTTAGAATTTATAAAACAGTTATATTACCAGTTGTTCTTTATGGTTGTGAAACTTGGACTCTCACTTTGAGAGAGGAACAGAGATTAAGGGTGTTTGAGAATAAGGTACTTAGGAAAATATTTTGGCTAAGAGGGATGAAGTTACAGGAGAATGGAGAAAGTTACACAACACAGAACTGCACGCATTGTATTCTTCACCTGACATAACTATGAACATTAAGTCCAGACATTTGAGATGGGCAGGGAATGGGCGAATCCAGAAATGCATGTAGAGTATTAGTTGGGAGGCCGGACGGATAAAACCTTTTGGGATACCGAGACATAGATGGTGGAATTAAAATTGGTTTGAGGGAGGTGGGATATGATGATAGAAACTGGATTAATCTTACTCAGGATAGAGACCGACGGCGGGCTTATGTGAGGGCGGCAATGAACCTCCGGGTTTCGTAAAAGCCATTTGTAAGTATGTAAGTAATTAAGTATTCGAAATTTAATTCTGTTTATTCTGTATTATTATTGTATCAATTGTGCTGGGCTATCATTGGCTCGTGGCTATTGACCAGAACATTAATAAATAAAAATTATTATTATTATTATTATTATTATTATTATTATTATTATTATTATTATTCCCTTCTTTCAATTCCGCCCGCTTGTGTTTCTTCTGGTTTATGTATTTTCCTGATGCTTTTTTATTTTATGTTCAATTTTCTTTTTGTTATTCTTTTTATTTCCTTTATTGTTTTTTACCGCTTGCAATACTTTTGTGCTGCCCATTCTTCCAATTACTCTTTTCTGTATCTTTTCTACTTCATGTCCTTCTCCGTCCTCTAAGAGGAAATGTTAATGAAAGTGCAATACATCACAATTTTAGATGTTCAATTGTCTCAACACTTTGATATGCTTTTTTACTGTTTATCTGGGATCCTAAAGATGAAGCTTTATTTATTTTCTATCCTTTGACGGCATAACATTTGTAGTTACACACTTCATTCTTTTAAATTAATTCCATGTTTCGATGTAATCAAATTCATTGTACATATTTAATATGTTCAATCTCACACACTTTGAAGGTCATTGTTTATTATTGTATATCTTATTAACGTTCATAAGGAGTTATTTTTTTCTAATGAGACCTGATGATGTCCAAAGGGGCGAAAGTGCTCGTCAACACTAAATTTGTTTTAGGTTATTCATATATTATAATAAGTGGGGCCGTGACATCGGTATATTTGTATTAGTCTGAGGTGAACATAAGACGCCACAAAGTGTGCAATAACGCAAATCTAGCTGGACAAAATACATAACTTCTCTGCATTCCGACGGATTTTTATGAAACTTTGTACAGACCTTATAGATAGCACATAAACTTTGTGTACAAACTCTGACTACGATTGTTTAAGAGGAACTAACCCTTTTTACGGGGTGGTATTAGACAAAAATAGTAACTTCGCTCCTATCTAACAGATTTTTATGAATAATTGTACGGAAGTTACAGGTAGGATATACTTTTTGTTATAAACTATACTTACAGTCCCAAAAGAGGAAGTGCCTCTTTACGGGGGGTGCATTTACACAAGATTAACTTCTCTTCTACATAACATATTTTTGAAACTTTGTACAGGAGTTACAGGGAGCATATATTTTTGTGTACAAATTCCGATTGCATCTGTATGCTACCTGTAGGCCTAGTAGTTGTACAAAATATATTATATAGGAGAGAAGTTTTTAATTTTGTCTAAATACATCACTATAAAGGGGAAATTCCTCTTATAAAACATAATCAGACTTTGTAGACAAAAAAAAAATATATATTCCACCTGAAACTTCCGTGTAAAGTTTCATAAAAATCTGTTAGGTAGGACAGAATTTAATAATTTTGTTTAAATGCATCCCTAAAAGGAGTAGTTTCACTAATGGACCTGTAAATATAGTTTGTGCACAGAAAATATATGCTACCTGTAACTTCCGTATAAGTGTCATAAAAAACTTTTAGATAGTAGAGAAGTTATTAATTCTGTCTAAATGCACTCACTACAAATGTGTATTTTTTCTTGTGCAAAAATAATCAGAGTTTGTACAGAAATCATACGTGCCACCTGTAAGTCATGTACGAAGTTTCATAACAATGCGTTAGACTGCAGAGAAGTTACTAATTTTGCGTTCTGGTTCACTGTGAGCTTGTTAAGGTTAGATAAAATGTGTCCAATGTATTTTTAAACTGATATTCCATATCATGTGAATGATATTGTAGGTCTAAAACACTCTCACAGTCATTAAAAACTTCCTTAGTCAATGGTTCTTTTCTGCTGTTAAGCCAAACATGGAACAGTTGCCGTACGCCCCACCACTGAAAAAAAATAATTACTGATAAATGCGGAAGAACGCGCAAACTTTAAAACAAGGATTCAACACTCTAAATGATGCTGCATTAAATGGTAAAAGAATTGTTGTAATCGGACGTGACCGGCTGTACTAAAACTCGCATTATATTTGGAGAACTTTAAAAAGATAAGTTTTTCAATTGTAATATTTAAATCCTACTGTAAGGAGGAAAATACTTTATAAACTTGTTTGAAGTTACATTAGTAACAACGTACCTATATGAACAAATTCCATGTTTCAGAACACAATAAATCACTAACAATTCCCACTTTTTCACCCACATAGTAAGCCTCTCTCTCTACGACTGAACCGGAGCTAGAAATGTTAGGAAGAACTCAAAAGTTCATACCTTTCTAAATATAGTTTTCCGCTGATAAATCAGTAAAAGCTATTACTCACAACATTCTTCAAATATTAAAGGACACGAATTCATATTCATTTATGCATAACTAAACACGTCGAAATTTGATTTTTGTCCACCTAGATCGGGAAAATTGCACACTGTGCGACGGTCAGAAAGTAGTGGGTTCAAGTACAGGCACGAGACTACGCTATGGGGTATTATATGAAGTCATTATTACAGAAAAAACCAGTCAAAATTGCTATTTTTCAGGAGAACAATAAAATTAATAGAACAACTCTTGTCAGCTGTTTCCGCACAACTGGTGTTTATCCTTGTAGCTATTGCACCTGATATGAGTCATTTTTGGAGTCTACAAACATTTTGAAATAGCAAATGTGTCCTTAATTCAATTTCATTAAAAATGACTAGGGCTGATTTTGTAATAATGTCTTCATATGTTTTCTACACATTTCATTCATAGTTTTCTGCCCAAGAGCAGGTATTGTACTGCAAACCCAGCATTCTCCAAACTTTCCTGTTCTCTGCCTTTTTGTCTCCTTATATGATCCATATATCTTAATGTCGTCTATCATCTGATATTTCTTCTATCCCAAATTCTTCTTCCGTTCACCATTCTTTCCAGTACATCCTTCAGTAGGCAGTTTCTCCTCAGCCAGTGACTCAAACAATTCTTTTTCCTCTTTCTGATCAGTTTCAGCATAATTCTTTCTTTACTCATTCTTTCCAACAAAGCTTCATTTCTTATTCTGTCTGTACATTTCAGACGCTCCATTCTTCTTCCCAATAAGTTAAACGTATTTTACTTCAATAATAATTTCAGGATTACGGAAGATAGCCTACCTATTTACTGTGCATACAAAGTAATACATGCACGCAATTTCACATTTCTCTTCTGTAAATTTCTCTCAACAATGCGGACACTTCCTTATTACGGACAAAAATATTTCCCCACTATTTCCACGTACGAAAAGTTTCACTGTGTATTAAACATTAACAAAACTTCAAGTAAAAAAAAAAATAGTGCCTCAAAACCCGCGGACCACATTTTGCTAAACATTGTTGTAGATAAATCCCTTGACGTCGACAATGCTTTGCAGCTGGGCACGTGTCCCCCTCCCCTCCCCTTCCATTCCGTTTCGGAATCGAGTGATTCTCCTTACGCAGCAAATAAGATTGAGATCGGTTCTTTTTCTCTGTCTGCGTACGGCGTCCTTTTCCTACCCCTGATGGGTTCAGGTGCTAATGGAGAGGCAAAGCGACTTCATAACTGCACTGCCACTAACTCTGTTAACTAAGCTGCACTTACACACCCCATTGGAAATCAGGCTTCGAACTTGTGTTCTGCTATCCTCGATTTTTAAGTGGTTACCATGTTCACATTATATCCGAGGTTCTAATATTCCTGTTACTTTAATTAATGACAATCTCAAATATAGATATATTATTTTAATGTACCGAAGTACATATGATATTTCCATGCAGATATTCTGCGTCATCATACGATGAAAGAGTAATGGAACGGAGAAAAATTCTCTCCGGCGCCGGGATTTGAACCCGGGTTTTCAGCTCTACGTGCTGATGCTTTATCCACTAAGCCACACCGGATACAACTCCGACGCCGGTTAGAATCGTCTCAGATTAAGCTCCAACTCTTGGGTTCCCTCTAGTGGCCGCCCTCTGCACTACGTCATAAATGTCTATGAACGCAGGACCGAAGTCCACACATGTGCTGAGGTGCACTCGATATGAGTGACTAGTTGGCCGGGATCCGACAGAATAAGCGCCTCAAATATAGAGCTTTTCCAGTATTAAAAACTCAACAAAAAATGGTCGAAAATACTTTTATGCTCGACGATGCCGAAATGTAGTAATTATACACCTGGTAGCAGTCCTTCAACGCACATCATTAAAGTACAACTATTCATTAAAGTTCAGGTTTTCGATTATTCTCGGATATGCAATCGAAAGACAACTATCGAAAGGTCACGAAGGCTGGAAATCCAATACTGTCGCAGAAGGTTATGTTCTGTTACTATAACAATTAGCGTTAACTGTGAATAATATTCAAATAAATTCAATTTGTCATCTCGTATTTGAATGTCGAATTCAATTTCAAGATTATATCAACACTAATGTTTATCTTACTCTCTAGATTATATCAAGGTCAATGTCGACATTCGTTTCCCCGAAAAAATCAATACTTTTGCGTCTGCGCACATCTCACAATTCATGAGGTAGGCTATTACACTCACTCACATAACAGTAACATGAATAATTATGAATAATTTCAAGTTAGAAATATGGTCGAGCATAAAAAGTCGTATGAAACTTGCCTATAATGGTGATTAAGACGCTTGTATGAAAATTATGAAACTCGCTTGTGCTCGTTTCATAAATATCCTCGCGTCTTAATTACTACCATTATAGGCTCGTTGCATAATGTACTATTCTGGGGCTTTATTAAGTGGTGAGGATGGTGAAATATGAATTTATTTTCCTAATTTGCACAATTTCCATTTTTTGTATGTAGAAAAAATTTGAAATTATTTAAAAAAAATGACGTCCAAATTAAAAAAAAGCCACCAGGTTACACTAATTCAATACACCGTGTCCCACTTTGAGGGTCGAGAAGTAAATGCTGACTTAAAATCAGAATAAGATATAGTTGTCATATACATCTAACAAGATAGAAGAACTGCCCAAGTTTATGCAATAAAGTTTGAAAACAGTTGTATGCGTAACTTTCGTTCGTTTATGTGTAACGTTCTTTTGTTTGTTGCTAGGGCATTAAAACAAGCCTGGCGCCATTTTGTAGGAGAACATGCTATGGTAAACATGTGGACACCACAACAGAAAGTTCAGTGCATGTTATGGCTAGCAGAAAAAAAAAATTGTTACGGGAATACAACACTGTGTTCGTCGTGCACGGAATGTAGATGCACTTGGGCATAAAGCAATTATTCTCAAGTGGGACACAATACTTCCAGAAATAGGATATTTGTTATCGCAGACTGGTAAGCATGCGAAACGGTGTGTAACTGAGGAGACAGGACTTTTTTTTCGGGGCTTTGTGAAGGATGCTGTGTACCAAAGAGGCAGAGCTAACACTGGAGGAGTCCACATCTGTGGAGTAACGGTCAGCGAGTCTGGCCGCGAAACCAGCTGGCCCGGGTTCGATTCCCGGTCGGGGCAGGTTACCTGGTTGAGGTTTTTTCTGGGGTTTTTCCTCAACCAAATACGAGCAAATGCTGGGTAACTTTCGGTGCTGGACCCCGGACTCATTTCACCGGCATTATCACCTTCATTTCATTCAGACGCTAAATAACCTAGATGTTGATACAGCGTCGTAAAATAACCCAATAAAATAAATAAATAAAAAAACACTGGAGGAACTGAGGCAACACATCACACATTCAGCTGCGCTAGTGACTCCACAAATGCTACAGAACAATTGGCGGGAGGTTGAATACCGTTTAGATGCCTGCAGAGTAGTTCAAGGTACACATATCGAGTTGCATTGAGCATTCTCCGAAATTCGGAGAGTTTTTACATGAAGTTATGTAAAAAGATATGTTAATAAACCACTATTTACACTTGAAATTACCACTTATTTCTCGATCCCTCTAAACGGGACACGGTGTACATGAATATATCTCATATATTTTTAAAGATAAAATCAAAATTTGTATGGCATTTTACTCCTAAAACCACACCCCTTAAGCTTTCTGGAGCACAATAAAAGTTTGATATTGGTTTTCAAATTGTTAAGATAAACAATTGATTCGTTCCCTCGAAACAACAACTTAACGTACGTTATGTCGTTTTTTCCGTTTCCAGAATATATTGAATTCTTAACAACATCTCCCTCCTGGCATACTATTATTTCCCTCCAACAAATACAGCGAACTCTAGAAACTTTTGAACGTTTTTCTGCGCAATGCTCTTTCACCAAATCTAAAAATGTGTGATGCTCGTATCTCAAAGTCAAGATTTTGTAGTTCAGTTCTTGTTCCAGAGAACACCTCAATTACATTTTAAGAATGAATTTTAGAGGTACTTTTGTAGAAATATAGAAGCATATTTTTAAGAGGAGTGACGGGTGAAACTTAGGTTACTTTCAGTCAATAATCGCATTTTCATTTTCTGTAAAAATGAATCTGCAATCTCTTATTTATATGCTGAGCAAGTTTCAATGCTTTGCGGCGCTCGAAAGCATAAAAATTACGCAATATATAAATGGCTGCGACCAGCCTCATGGTCTAGTGGTCAGAGCTTCTGGCTATAGTTCATGAGGTCCCGGGTTCGATTCCCGGTTAGAGCACAGGAATTTTCCTTAAAGGGGATTATTCCTGTGTTCGTCCATGGTCTGGAATTTAGGTTAAGTTTAGATTTAAGACCTCTCCTGGCACCACATTATCATAATCACCCTATCACATCATCGGGGTAATGTAACTCCGCCTTCCAGGCGCTCCAACCTCAGAAGTGGGTTACATCTAAGCCACGGCCAGGAGAAAAGACCAGAAATGTCGAAAAGACAACCTGGTGGCATTGGATAAAAAAAATAAATAAATGGCTGCACGCTTGAACTTCAATTCTATGCAAATTGCACAAGCTGTTTTCTCACATTTTTTTTTTTTTTCCCACACATTTCGTGTGTAAAGACTCTTACAGTTTTGATGCTAGGAACATGAAATTTTTACTACATGTTCTATACATTGCAATTAAGAATACGGATCATGGGTATTTTGATTGAATGAATACTTTTTCAAATAAAAGATGAAATATTTATAGTGGCAATGGAACATTTCTATTTTTAGGTATGCAATGGTTACAAAAAAAATTTTCCCTTTTGCATTAAAGTTATAGGAAAACTGATACGTGATGTTTTTCTAAATATGCCACTGATATTGCAAAAATATTTCAAACGTTTACTCAGAAATTGAGCGACACATTTCGTTTTGAAATATGCAAAGTTTTCAGAATATTTTTATTAATAACTCAGAAGCTATTTACCACTCAGAAATGAAACTTCACCACATCATTATCTATTACACCGTAATTATGTGTACAAAAAATCAAAGACATAATTTAAAAAATGTAGAAAACAGAAATTTCACCCTCACATACAACAAAATAACAGTTTCCTATTTCGCAGACAACTTTCCTAATAGCTTAAAGAACATGTGTACTAAATATCATGCACGTAGCTTTAATAGTTCTGAAGATATACAAGTTTTTGTATGGAGTAAACAAGTTACAGAAAACTGCAATCAAAGTTTAGTGTCATTTAAAAATTATTTGCAACAGAGGTTTAAGAATGGAGTCACAGCAGCTAATAAAGTTATAAACACGCATCACACTTTATGTACGATATATTTTTAATTTATCAATGAGTATTTTAAATAAATTTATGTCGACCATGCCGAAATGTAGTAATTATACACCTGGTAGCAGCCCTTTAACGGACCTCATTAAAGTACACCTATTCATTAAAGTTCAGGTGTTCCACCAATCAGAAAATACCATTGTAGCAATATGAAAGCGCAAGTATCGATTATTCTCGGATATGCCACGGAGGCTGGAAATCCAATACTGTCGCAGAAGGTTATGTTGAAGTATCGATCCAAAATAAAATTGAAATCTCAAATACAATATTAAACTCAGTCGAAAAAAACAACACACAAATTAACATCAATTCACCGTCATCTTCTAGCCTTTCACAAAGCAATGTTTATTTTACTCTCTAGATTATATCAAGGTCAATGTCGGCATTTTTTCTCGGAAAAAATCAATACTTTCGCGTCTGCGCACATCTCACAATTTACGAGGTATTGCACAAGGTCAGTTCCGCTCCTCAGTCAGTTAAGAATAACATGAATACTTATGAATAATTTCAAGTTAGAAATATGGTCGAGCATAAAAAGTCGTATGAAACTTGACTATAATGGTAATTAAGACGCTCGTATGAAAATTATGAAACTCGCTTGCGTTCCTTTCATAAACATACTCGCGTCTTAATTACTACCATTATAGGCTCGTTGCATAATGTACTATTAACATATTCTGGTCTTTTACCATACAATATTTAACCATTCTGTTGCCATAAAAGTATAGGATTCTTTACGCATCGCAATAGCGCAGTCTAGTGTATACAGTCACGAAGCTTGAGTTGTTGAGAGTACTAGGAACAATAGACTGTGCCGGTACTATTTCGCATTGTCTGTGATGAGGCGATAGTAGCGATCTTAGTGGTTAGCAACTATCTATGGATGCATATTCCCTACGTATTAAGCTTCGTGACTATATAGCTACTAGACTGTGAATTATAATATGAGTATCATAAGGTTTCGTATTAAAATACGAGTTTGATAACCATTCAAGTATTGTAATATGAAGTTACGATAAGTAGCCTATATCTTACAACTTTTTATTCACTTTGAAAAAATAATAATTTTATAATAAAAGTAATTGCTTTGATTATTTTTATTAGTTTCGAACATGTCTTTTGAGTAGAGATGATTGTATTATTATTAGTTTCTTTCTGCTAGAGACGATTCGTTTATGTTTGTTTTATTGGTTTTTAACACGATAGGTTTTTGTTTATAACAGAAGAACAGCGGTACTAGGAGAAATAAACAAACATTGTTAGAATGAGTTCAAACGGAGATTCAGATATTGAAACTGCTGCAAATTCTGCAACTGAATGTTTAGTACCATCGAAGTCCCGCGTAAGATATGAATGTTTATAATAAATAAAGTCAAATAATGAATTCGCCCTGCAAAAAGTTGTCCTAGTGATATTATTTAGCTTTAAAATCTGTATCGTCATAATTTACAGAAAAACCTTCATGTCAAAACGTTAGAATTCTTCTCTTCTTGTAGGTGGAATGGAGAAGTTTCACACCAAAATGCACTTCCATTAGCATTCATTATCCGTCACTTGACACCGTAATATCTGTGTTAGTACAGATTCTTTTTGAATTCACTTTCATACGTAAAATCTGAAGTGCCCTTGTGCAAAATTGTTCTTGACTGCAACAGTCATGAATAGAGATGCTTTTAGAATACGATACTCGAAAAGTGCTGTCAGAAGTGGATATAAAAGTGTTGTAAAAACTTAAGAATTGTTTTATAGTTCCATGAAACGGCACAGAGAAGCTCTTGAATGAAACAAAATCCTTTTCATTTCAGAAAAGAAGAACATGACTACCAGGAAAGGGAATAACGATGTAAAGAATTCAAACGATATAAAAGTGGCAGTAAAGCCCATTGAAGGGGTGGCTTCAAGCCTTCGATATCTATATATTTCACTCAATTTAAATACAAGAGTGACGTATAGAATGGCAAGTTTTTCCAATTGAGAAAAAATTGCATGAAACGAATTGATTTTTACAGAGAATATAAAAATTACTGAATTATTGGAGTTACATGATTGATGTGAACGTCGATAATATTGTATGGAAACAAAGAAGCACAATATAATATGAATAATTTCAAGGGAAAAATTGTTCCGGGGCCGGGTATCGATCCCGGGACCTCTGGTTGAACGTACCAGCGCTCTACCACTGAGCTACCCGGGAACTCCACCCGACACCGTCTCAACTTTTCCCTTTATATGCACACAACTCGCGTGGGCTGACGAAACGCCAGAGACCCACAACGAGTGCACACAATCTCTGTGTGACTTGGAATTGTGGTTTTCTGTTAACGTACACAGTAACGTATATATAATGCAAATCTAGTATTTCAGGTGAAGCTCCCTGTAAAGCAGATTTGAATAATTTCAAGGGAAAACCACAATTACAAGTCACTCAGAGATTGTGTGCACTCGTTGTGGGTCTCTGGCGTTTCGTCAGCCCACGCAAGTTGTGTGGATATAAAGGGAAAAGTTGAGACGGTACCGGGTGGAGTTCCCGGGTAGCTCAGTGGTAGAGCGCTGGTACGTTCAACCAGAGGTCCCGGGATCGTTACCCGGCCCCGGAACAATTTTTCCCTTGAAATTATTCAAATCTGCTTTACAGGGAGCTTCACCTGAAAGACTAGATTTGCATCACAATATAATATGTTTAAAAAAAGGATCTGATTCTTTGAAAGGAGACACTATTGATAAAAACAAGAAAAGAAGTGTAATTAACATGGGTCCTAAAATAAATAATTTAAAGAAAGAAGGACTGTGATATAGGTATTCTAACAAATACCTTCTAATTTGAGTTAAGAAAAATTTCTCATATTTTGAAAGGAGTTAATATACACAGAAACCAGAATAAAATGTCTAACAAACATGTGTCCTAAAATTAATACGTATCTTTGAAGAAAGGAGGACTGTAAATTATAAATTTAAATAATGTTAATATTGTTATTCAATTGTTTTTATTGGCTTTATTCACTTGTTTCTATTAGCTTTTGTGTGCAATTGTTTAATCCAAAGCCTCCTCAAATTGATGTACTGAAGCATTAAAATTCCCCTTTATTCAGTATATATGTATGTAGTAGTAGGTTATTTTACGACGCTTTATCAACAGCTTAGGTTATTTAGCATCTGAGTGAGATGAAGGTGATAATGCCGGTGAAATGAGTCCGGGGTCCAGCACCGAAAGTTACCCGGCATTTGTTCATCTTGGGTTGAGGGAAAACCCCGGAAAAAACCTCAACCAGGTAAGTTTTCCCGACCGGGAGTCGAACCCGGGCCACCTGGTATCGCGGCCAGACGCGCTGACCGTTACTCCACAGGTGTGGACTATATGTGTGTGTGTGTGTGTATATGTTTCAAAAATACGGGGCATAATTTCAGGTATGTATTTTCCACATGTAGACAATCAAAATAGTTCATTACAACATGTGACCGGAAATGCTTCATTTCCGAGTTATGGCCTTCACAACATTGAAATTCACCGGAACGTTTTTCTTTCCGCAGGTCGTTGTCATTACAGAAGATGTTCAAAATGTCCACCTCCTGCTTGAATACAGACCTCACATCGATGTCTCATTGACTTGCGAACGTTGACCTGTACACGTTGCAAATGATAAGGATACAATTGATACTCTTTCAACAGTCTCCAGACAGTCGTATGAGGAACATTGACTTGCAACGCTACCCTTCGTGTGCTGATAGGAGGAGTCATGTTCACAGCCTCCAGAATCTCCTCCTGTACTTCTGGAGTTGTAGATCTTGGTCGTCCCCTTCCCAAACCAGGAGAGTTAAATTTTCCATACTCGCACAAACGGTAATGGAGACGTACAAATGTCTTCCGATCTGGACATTGTCGCTGTGGGTACCTCTCCTGGTACAAACGACGAGCCAGCGCAGCATTGCCGTCCGCCTTACCGTACATGAAGTGTATCTCTGCCAGCTCTTGATTTGAATACATGTCGCACAGTCTAACGCCTACACAACACTGAATGTAACCTTCGCCTCGGAATGAACTGTCAGAGTGCCCTCTTAATGTCTCCTTTGACGGCAACGACCTGCGGAAAGAAAAACGTTCCGGTGAATTTCAATGTTGTGAAGGCCATAACTCGGAAATAAAGCATTTCCGGACACATGTTATAATGAACTATTTTGATTGTCTACATGTGGGAAATACATACCTGAAATTATGCCCCGTATTTTTAAACACCCTGTATATATATATATATATAGTCATCAAAACTTGTACTTATACTTGTAAACTCCCTCCTCCCCATCCAGCAACGTTGCCAAACGTCTAATATTGTAAACTTTAGTATTTAGTTAAATATTTCAATTAGAAAAAAAATTGTGAGGATATTTTTTCTTCCTTAAGACACGAACAATCGTCAGTTAAAATAATGGCACTTATACCCCTTACACCCTCTACAAGGAAGAAGTAAGCCACAGCCTTCCTAGCACTGGTCAGATAGTTTGCCTGTCTAAATTCTAAGAAAACTTCTATAACACAAAAACTCCAAAATGGCTACTGAAAGGGAGAGTGCCACATTGCAGCGCGCTGTGGTATTTAAATTTTAAAGATCACTTAGGTCCTTCAGACAAGGAAAATATTTCAGTATTTAATACAGAAAAGTATTATTTGTTAAAGAAATAAAAAAATTTCCATTTTTGTCACAATTTCGTGTCTGTTTACCCTTAAGGGTTATGTATATACAGGGACATCATTTTATTTTTACTTAAGTTTTTATTGTACCTGAGTTTTTTAATGTACTTCACTCCCACCCCTTCTATTAATGAAGGTCAACCGTCCTCCACACAGATCAAAGACCGCATATACAGTCATAGTAGGCTTACGGTCATAGTAAACAGTAAAAGGTAAAAAAGGTAAAGGTATCCCCGTAACATGCCATGAAGGCACTTGGGGGGCATGGAGGTAGAGCCCCATGCTTTCCATGACCTCGGCACTAGAATGAGGTGGTGTGGTCGGCACCACGCTCTGACCGCCTTTTACCCCCGGGAAGGACCCGGTACTCAATTTTATAGGAGGCTGAGTGAACCTCGGGGCCGTTCTGAAAGTTTGGCAACGAGAAAAAATCCTGTCACCACCTGGGATCGAACCCCGGACCTTCCAGTCCGTAGCCAGCTGCTCTACCAACTGAGCTACCCGGCCGCCCCATAGTAAACAGTACGTTCCAAAAATATGTTCACCTTTTCCGGTGACGAAAGAGCTTTCATTATTGAATCATTTTCGCATAAGTACTGTCGTCCATTTGCCTACGTCACATCCCGGTTTCCCCCACCAGCTTCTATTCGCCTCTCTGTAAAGGCTAGTGGCTGTGCTGTCTTAGCTGTTTCCTGAGAACATTAATTTCTCTTAGGAATTGGACGTCTACGTAATATTATACAGCTGTTTAAAATAACTTAAATAAATATTTAACTGTCACATGATTTCCCCCCTTTGTACGACCTTGCGACGTAACCACTTGGACGGACAGCAGATAGCATGTCTGAGTAATTTTATCTTTTCGGATCGGACAGAAATGAAGATTTAATATACAGAACGTAAGGTACTCTTTTATAGAGCAGGTACAATCGTCTATATTGCGATAATATGTACATTAGAACTGAAGCCTGTATCGAAATGAACGGCCACCATTTAAAAAAAATGTGTTTAAATATCCATATTATGATTATTTTTCAATTTAACTTCATTCTCTATAGTAATACGCTAATGTGCTGTACACAGTATAAAATACACTGCATAATGAATACGTCCGAATGGATAGCTCAATTCTTGAGTAAAAACACTCATTGTTAATACTGTACTGTATTTTGATTAAACAAAAACCTAATGAACATTATCAAACTCAAAATCGCGATATTTCCTAGTTTACGTAAATGGATGAACTACTTTTCTTCCCTCCTATACCTAGTAAAGTGATTTGTTTGTATTTTACGCCAGTATCATCGAACTCCAGTCGTGGATGGGGGTAGCAAACAGTGTTTCCGCTTCTCAGCCGATCCAAAGGTATAGCCAGGTAAATATTAGAAATGTTAGTGAAAATAAATTGATGACCCTGTACATGAATATCAATTACATATTCTGTCTTATTACTTTAATGGAGGGTTTCCTTAAATATCCTGTCAATTATTATATAGATTTTTCCTTTGTCCGTAAAGAGAGCCTATTTGTCTATTTGCCCCATGTGTATTATGTTACCCCCACACGCCGCTGCTAAAAGCGACGTCAAACAAAACAGTAGCTAAATAAGTCATCCAGTTGAATTGTATGATTTAATAATATCAGTAGTTGTTAGGTAGGCCTATCATTTCCATTACGAAGAGCACTCTGTAGCCATTCGGAAAGCCACGAGTTCTGTGAAACTTAAATAACACTGATTATAGGTCGGCCGGCTGGACATCAAATTATAAGCACACAGCCAACACTGACTGGCGTTTCCCATTTTGTAAATGAATTCTCCGATGTTGATAACGGAATATAAACACATTAACTTGAAATATTAAAACTTCGAAGCACCGTGCGATGGATGCCATTTTCCAAACACTGCAATATGCTGAATTCGCAAACACTCTATTATATGTATAATAACAACTCAAAGTTCACAAATATACATCCATATTCTCCTATTTTACGCACAAATTACAACATGAATTCATCTGCAAAATACACGCTATATAACAATTTTCTGCAACGTATGATAAAGTGATTAAAAATTGGAGATTTATCCCTCGAAGAGGTGGAAAAACTCAAATATCTTGGAGCAACAGTAACAAATATATGTGATACTCGAGAGGAAATTAAACGCAGAATAAATATGGGAAATGCTTGTTATTATTCGGTTGAGAAGCTCTTATCCAGTCTGCTGTCCAAAAATCTGAAAGTTAGAATTTATAAAACAGTTATATTACCGGTTCTTCTGTATGGTTGTGAAACTTGGATTCTCACTCTGAGAGAGGAACATAGGTTAAGTGAGTTTGAGAATAAGGTGCTTCGGAAAATATTTGTGGCTAAGCGGGATGAAGTTACAGCAGAATGGAGAAAGTTACACAACACAGAACTGCACGCATTGTATTCTTCACCTGACATAATTAGGAACATTAAATCCAGACGTTTGAGAAGGGCAGGGCATGTAGCACGTATGGGCGAATCCAGAAATGCATATAGAGTGTTAGTTGGGAGACCGGAGGGAAAAAGACCGTTAGGGAGGCCGAGACGTAGATGGGAGGATAATATTAAAATGGATTTGAGGGAGGTGGGGTATGATGACAGAGACTGGATTAATCTTGCACAGGATAGGGACCGCTGGAGGGCTTATGTGAGGGCGGCAATGAACCTTCGGGTTCCTTTAAAGCCATTTGTAAGTAAGTATGATAAAGTGATATTGCTGGAAAATTGTGATTTGATCCATTAATATTTTTTGTACACCACCATTATAAACAGTCCTTATTGTTGTTTAAAATTGTTCATGGTGGAAGTACAAAAATTAATCTTAGTCCGTTAAATTTACTACAAAAACGAATAATTAAAATTTGTTTAAAGAAACGTTTTCATTATCCAACTAAATTAATTTATTCCGAATTTAATGTACTTAATATTGAACAAATTCAAAAATATATCCTGTTAAAAATTTATCATAAAAGTCTTAATAACGTTATATTACAGGCACATAATCATGACACAAGACGAAATAATGATTCAACATTAGTAGAATCTAAGGGTGCTATTCATAGCCATTTCGCTAGCCCGCGCTACGAGCGTGCTAAACTAGCCCCTCCTATCGACTGGTTACTTGTACAGGATTCACATCATATCATATCGCTAACACTGGTTTATGAATACGAAAAACGTTAGTTCGCTGATCATCCACCGGAAGCCCGGGCTAAGAATGTCTATGAATACGGCCCGAAATGTTCCACATCTGCTGGTCTAAAGCATAGCATTAATTTTGGCCCTCGGTTGTATAATTCTTTAGCTAAATTACACCCAGAACTTCTAACATGTAACCCACTAGCATATAACAAGAAAATTAGAAATGTGTTAATGTCTTCAATTTGATTAAATAAATTTATAGCCTATGTGTATGAATTAATTAGCCTATATTATATTTATATTCTATAGTTTTGGTATATATAAAATTTTTCATAAATTGTCCTTCTTTATTCACGTACGATATTATTCTTGTCTATGTTAATTATTATATTATATAATTTCATTTCAGCTGTAATTTTAACTGTAGTTCCTATTTTATTTTATTTTCTATATTCCTCTTATATTAATATATTATATTATATAATTTCACTGTAGCTGTAATTTTAATTTTAGTTCCTATTTCATTTTATTTTGTGTATTCTCTTATAGGCCTATTAATAATATATCTGAACTGCGATCAAACACGAGCGCTGCTCATTCGGTCCTAAAATTTTGTTAATATTACTGTGTCTTCTTTTTTTATTGATTGTATTATTTTATTTCTATTTCTATTGTTGTAATTATATTCTGTATTCTGTAATTATTTGCAGTATTCTTAGCATGTAAATAAAAAGAGACACTTCTTTATACTTAAAGAAAATATCATTTTATGGTACACGTGTAATAAAGTTTCCATAGCAACAACTTACGTCAATAAGGAGACACTATAGAAATTACTAACCCGTATTTTTAAAGTTAGATTCACAAAATTTTTATCACTGCTATATCTGGTTATTAATAATACATGTACAAAATTTCATTTCCCTATGATAATTGATTTGTAGTTTATTCATATTTTAACAAAATATTGTCCCTTGCGACACAGTTTACATTATTTGCAACTGATTGGCCTGTTAACTTGTATGTTTACTTACACACATGGCAACAAAACTTGCCATTGAGTTTTGCTGTAAAATGGAGCGGTAAATTACTAGAAGTAAAAGTGTTCTACAGTTTGTAGTTCTTTATAAATGAATATTAAATATGACAAATTTAACATGACGGAGATAGGAGGTAACTTCGTCCCTTAGAGAGAAACTATTGTTGCGGCATAAAGTCAGCTTATTTGTATAAACATAACCTTTAACAAATCAGTTGTCTAGCTTCAACTGTTTTTGAGAAAATGTTCTTTAAGTAATACTTAATTTAACATTGTCAAGATAGGCAGTTCCGTATACTCTTAGCATTGTTAATCCCACGGAATAGTATACATTATTATTATTATTATTATTATTATTATTATTATTATTATTATTATTATTATTATTATTATTATTATTATTATTATTATTATTATTATTATTAACAGTTTCTACCTGATGTTTTTCCAATCCACTGCGGACTAAAGCAGGGAGATGCACTATCACCTTTACATTTTAACTTCGCTCTAGAATATGCCATTATGAAAGTTCAGGATACAGGCAGGGTTTGGAATTGAACGGGTTACACAAGCTTCTTGTCTATGCGGATGACGTGAATATGTTAGGAGAAAATCTACAAACGATTAGGGAAAACACGGAAATTTTAATTGAAGCAAGTAAAGCGATAGGTTTGGAAGTAAATCCCGAAAAGACAAAGCATATGATTATGTCTTGTGACTAGAATATTGTACGAAATAAAAATATAAAAATTGAAGATTGATCCTTCGAAGAGGTGGAAAAATTCAAATATCTTGGAGCAACAGAAACGAATATAAATGACACTTGGGAGGAAAGTAAACGCAGAATAAATATGGAAAATGCCTGTTATTATTCGGTTGAGAACCTTTTCTCATCCAGTCTGCTGTCAAAAAATCTTAAAGTTAGAATTTCTAAAAACAGTTGTATTACCGGTTGTTCTGTATATGGTTGTGAAACTTGGACTCTCACTTTGAGAGAGAAACTGAGATTAAGGGTGTTCGAGAATAAGGTTCTTGGGAAAATATTTGGGGCTAAGAGGGATGAGGTTACAGGAGAATGGAGAAACTTACACAAAACCGAACTGCATGCAGTGTATTTTTCACCTAACATAATTATAAACATTAAATACAGACGTTTGAGATGGGCAGGACATGTAGCACATATGGGCAAATCCAGAAAAGCATATAGAGTGTTAGTTGGGAGACCGGAGGGAAAAAACCTTTGGGGAGGCCGAGACGTAGGAGGAAAATATTAAATTGGATTTGAGGGAGGTGGGATATGATGATAGAGAGTGGATTAATGTTGCACAGGACAGAGACCGATGGCGAGCTTATGTGAGGGCGGCAATGAACCTACGGGTTCCATAAAAGCCATTTGTAAATAAGTATTATTATTATTATTATTATTATTATTATTATTATTATTTTTATTATTATTAAATATCATCCTTGGTAGTATTAATAATAATTTTTATTTCATTAATTATTTACATTATCACCTTATTGCGAAGATTCGGGAAATCTGTGAGATGTCGGCTGTAGTAAATGATATTTCTTATCCTTGAATAAAATTATTGTATCAACATCGTTGCCGTAATTTATGCATAAAAATATGAGGCATAGTAAATTCAGCCTTCTCAGGTGACGTTGCTGCAGACCGGTTTACCTGTCGTGTCATACCAATACTCAATTTGTCAGCAGAATAGCTGTCTCGGCTAATGCAGAGGACTGCAGACAAATTATAAGCGGTAACCAAACGTTACTTTGCATTTGTTTTTTTTTACCTCGTTGCTTAGCGACGCGACGCCATTCGATAAACGCATGATTGCTCCAAACAGAGCCATTTTGTCTGACATAGTCTCCATGCCCTAGCTGACATGAAAGAGGCGTTTATAACTGCTTGTGAACTTGATAAACGATTTCGAGGGCATAAAAGTGTCAAGTAGTAGTCGTATACTAAACGAATCATCAACATTCCGAACAACGTGTAATATTCGTGTTGAAGATAAATTGTCCCATTTGACACCAGGCGCATACTTTTCTGCCATCGATAAAGGCAGCTATTAACACTTTTATAGCTGTACAGATATTTTATAGCGTATATTTTTTTAAGTCAACCACGGTGTACGCGTAGCATTAATTTCGCATGGAAGCCACGGTATTCGGGTCGAATTCTGCCGTGGGCATGGAGGTTTGTCAGTTTTCTATATAATGCATTCATTCTTTTACTGTTCTGCCCAAGAGCAGGTCTTTCACTGCAAACCCAGCTTTCTCCAATCTTTCCTATTTTCTACCTTCCTCTTCGTTTCCTCATATGATCCATATAATATCTTAATGTCGTCTACCATCTGATATCTTCTTCTACCCAGAACTCTTCTCCCGTTCACCATTCCTTTCAGTGCATCCTTCAGTAGGCAGTTTCTTCTGAGCCAGTGACCCAACCAATTCGTTTTCCTCTTCCTGATCAGTTTCAGCATCATTCTTTCTTCAGCCACTACTTCTTATTCTGCCTGTCCACTTCATATGTTCCGTTCTTCTCCATATCCACATTTCAAATGCTTCTATTCGCTTCTCTTCACTTCGTCGTAATGTCCATGTTTCTGACCCATACAATGCTACACTCCACACAAAGCACTTCACTAGTCTCTTCCTTTCCTTTTTCAGAGATCCGTAGAAGATGCTCCTGTTTCTATTAAAAGCTTCCTTGGCCATTGCTATCCTCCTCTTGACTTCCTGGCAGCAGCTCATGTTACTGCTTATAGTAAACCCTAAGTATTTGAAGCTGTCCACTTGCTCTACTGCTTCATTTTATAATGTATTATGTTGTCTATTTAAATCGGTTTAACCCTTTGAAGCGCAGTGGTTACAGTACATAACCACCTTTTAAATTTGAGTTTCCTGCGTACTTACAGTGTGATTTTTATTTCAAAACTACTCCGCGTTCACCGATCCCTAGTAACTGTAGAAGAATTTTATTTTCCCTATATTTATGTTGCTCCACTAAGATGGCCGATGTTGTGTATAGTTGGGGTGTGGAAGACTCGCTACGTGTTTTTATTTCAGTTGTATACTAAAAATCACAGTTACGTAAGTTTCTATTTAGTATTATTTGTCTTTCGGTCTTTTAGAACATATTTCAGTAACAAGATTGTCATTTTTTCGACATATTTGCCGTCAATATAGAAATAATGTGGTGGTTTCAAAACATAACCACTACGCAAACAGGGTAGTTATGCTTATCATATCCAACAAAATGTTTCATTTTTGTGTCAGCTTATTCATCATAGCTACAAGGAAGAGATGGTTGATGACAATCACGAAGTGTTTTTGACAACTTTTTCACAAGTTTGAATCTGATGGTCTCTAAGGGAGCAAAATATGTATGCATGTGGTACAGTTAGACATGGGCGTATTGGTTTACCACACGACGAAAAAAGAGACCGCGACATGAAATGTGGTGAGAGTGATAGCAGTACGTCATATGCTGGCTCAAGTGAAAGATAGAAGGTCCATTCTTTTCCTTTCTAATTACCACGCAACACATGTGAAGTGGCACTTTGCCTTAATGAAACCAGAAACTGTTTCCTTTTGTATTATTCACAATAAGTCTGAAGATATTGTGTTCTGCAGTATTGCATAGTGGTTTTACCATGAAACCACCCATTTTCTGTGTAAAAAATGGAAGTTTTTAAGATTTTTTAAATTTGAGGCACTTCTCTTACACAAATAAAAGTTTAATTTCATTGCAAACACAATTTTTTATTTCCTTCCCAAATGCGTGCATCAAAGGGTTAAAGACGCTGCTTCATCTGCACGGTTATGTAGCGTAGTGGGATTGGAAATGATAAGTTTGTAATTTGGCAAGGAGAATCCCAACGTTCGAATTCAGTTGCGATTGACAGTTACTCCAGTGGAAACCTCTCTCAGGGGCCCCTTTTTCGTAAGTGAAAGCAATTGTTCAATAAAGCTAAATAAATAATGTAAAAATGTGCAGGTTGTTAGGTTCAATTCTCAGCAATAATTGAAGGGTTCAGAGTCATAGTATGCCAAGCGCCATTTATTAAAAACGGAGAAAGCAAGGATTAAAGTTAAGTGAATACCATAGTTTAATGAAGATTGACATATCAATTAGTTTTAATGTGCGTACTCTATTTTATATGATATTCTTATTGAATTTGGTATTCCCAAGAAACTAGTTCGATTAATTAAAATATGTCTCAGTGAAACGTACAGCAGAGTTCGTATAGGTCAGTTTCTGTCAGATGCGTTTCCACTTCACTGTGGGCTAAAGCAAGGAGATGTACTATCACCTTTACTTTTAACTTTGCTCTAGAGTATGCCATTAGGAAAGTCCAGGATAACAGAGAGGGTTTGTAATTGAACGGGTTACATCAGCTGCTTGTCTATGCGGATGACGTGAATATGTTAGGAGAAAATCCACAAACGATTAGGGAAAACACGGCAATCTTACATGAAGCAAGTAAAGAAATAGGTTTGGAAGTAAATCCTTAAAATACAAAGGATATGATTATGTCTCGTGACGAGAATATTGTACGAATTGGAAATATAAAAATTGGAAATTTATCCTTTGAAGAGGTGGAAAAATTCATATACCAGGGAGCAACAGTAACAAATATAAATGATACTCGGGAGGAAATTAAACACACAATAAATATGGGAAATGCCTGTTATTATTCGGTTGAGAAGCTTTTATTATCCAGTCTGTTGTGAAAGAATCTTAAAGTTAGAATTTGTGAAACAGTTAATATTACCGATTGTTCTATATGGTTGTGAAACTTGGGCTCTCACTTTGAGAGAGGAACATAGGTTACGAGTATTTGAGAATGAGGTGCTTAGGAAAATATTTGGGGCTAAGAGGGATGAAGTTACAGGAGAATGGAGAAAGTTACACAACGGAGAACTGCACGCATTGTATCCTTCACCTGACATAATTAGGAACATTAAATCCAGACATTTGAGATGAGCAGGGCATGTAGCATGTATGGGCGAATCCAGAAATGCATATAGAGTGTTAGTTGGGAGGCCGGAGGGAAAAAGATCTTTGGGGAGGCCAAGACGTAGATGGGAGGATAATATTAAAATGGATTTGAGGAACGTGGGATGTGATGGTAGAGACTGGATTAATCTTGCTTAGGATAGGGACCAATGGCGGGCTTATGTGAGGGCGGTAATGAACCTCCGGATACCTTAAAAGCCAGTAAGTACTTATAGCCTTGTTATGTCCAGTCTTCAATTGGAGTATGGCTGTACCCAGTTGTATTATTGAGGTTAAAAAACTTATTGTTTTTTTCTCGAATACAGTAGAACCTCTATTATCCGTGGTAATGAAGGGGATGGACTGAACGGAAACTCATTGTAATGGCTGTCTATATAAAGATAGGAATAGCGGAGGTCTCGTGTTATAAACTTACATAGTTTATATATTTTATCCTTAATTTTTATTAAATTGTACACAGTTGTAACTCCAGTCTCGTATTCTGAAGCGATGTGAACCATATAATATATAAGTTATGAGGTCTATAAAGTAAGCTTACAACTCAGTAGACCATACTGTGCAAGGGTAAATGCTTATATAACAGTCTCTAGAACAGCGGTGACCAAAGCGGGTGTCGTGATTACATCATGTAATCACAGACGTTCAAACGGATACGAGGAGTTTCCTGTACATTGCTGTGTTTTTCATTCACGTACTGAAGGCAAGCAGTGGCGGTATCATGTCGCTCTATAAACTCTGTCTCTACAAGCAGTGAGAGGTGGTTTCGTGAAGAATGAGAAGGAGAACTTTTTTGTTGTTCTGTCGGACAAAATGTAATGTGTTTACTGGGCTCAACGGTTCAATTAGGAGTACCTATATAGAAACAATTATTGCGAAGCTGAATAATGTATATTATTATTATTGTTATTATTATTATTATTATTATTATTATTATTATTATTATTATTATTATTATTATTACTGACCACTAAGTATGTGTTTGTATAGTTCTTCTTTACATGCATGAATATTGATATTTTTAGATCTTCTCCCTAGAAAGATAAAATTATTAGGTTTTAGCTCAATTTTAATCTTCTTAATCTTTAGATGAGGATAACTATTTATTAGTTATTCATTTAATAATAATATTGTAGAAAAACTGATTCAATATTATGTGCCAACGAACTGTTAAACGCCAAGATTTGGCATGTCTTAAATCATAACCAGGAAGACAAAGATGACATAAATAAATGTGAGGAAGTCAGCTACCTAATGGAGTTTGAAATATCTCGTGTTCTAAAGCCTTTTAATAGAACAGAATTTCTCAGAAGAGTAATGATTAAAATAGCTTAAAAAACTTGTGCGTAAGAAGTTTTTTATTTTGAAAAAGTACGAATTTCTCGACCAAGTATCGAGAGAAAAATTTAGAAAATTTCTGGTTATATTCATGAGGAAGGTTAAAAAAAGAAGCAAGAAAAATAATATATTATTTACTGGCTCTTGATGACAGCAGTGACATTACTGATACAGCAAAGCTTGAAATTTTTATCCGCGGGATTGATCAAGATGTTAGTACAGGAACTACCACTGGTTGTAGTTTACCTGTCAAGTACTTTTCCTCCGTCTCCTTACTTCATATACAGGGACATCATTTTATTTTTACTTCAATTTTTATTGTACCTGAGTTTTTTAATGTACTTCAGTCCCACCACCTCTACTAGTAAACTTCCAACCCTTCTCCACACAGAACCAAGCGTATACAGTCAAAGTCGCCTTACGGTCAAAGTAAACACAGACGGTACTAAGTTAGTGAGTATAGTACGTTTCAGATATATGTTCGCGTTTTCCAGTGACGAAAGAGCTTTCAATATTGAGTCATATTTTCGCACAGGTAGGCTACTGTCGTCCGTTTGCCTACGTCGCATCTCGGTTTCCCTCACCTGCTTCTGCTCGCCCCTCTGTGGCTGGGCTGTCTTAGCTCTTTTCTGAAAACATTAATTTCTGTTAGGAATTGGAGACTAGGTAATATTATACAACTGTTTAAAATAATTTAAATAGAAGGGCCTCGTTAAGTAATTAACTGTCACGTGATTTCCCTCCTTTCTACGACCCTACGACAAAACCACTTGGACGGACAGTAGATAGTATGTCTGAGTAATTTTATCTTTTCGGATCGGGCAGAAGTGAAGATTGAATTTACAGTACGTAAGGTACTCTTTTATAGAGTAGGTAAAGAATTATCGATGACCCAGAACCAGACTGTTCAAAGTCCACATTACTATTTTTTTTTTTTCAGAAGAGTTATTTTAAGCTCCTGACATTCAAAGCTTCATGAAACAATTTGGAATAGCTTCATAGCAACCTTATGGAGAGGAATATTTACAATTTTGTTCGATTCATATATGCAGACAAGAACTGGAACACAATGAAACGCAGATTTCTTTTTTATAAAAGGTTGCACTTAAAACAGTCTGGTTCTCAGCCATCGTTATTTCAACATGAGTTACTAGTACGAAGGACGAAACTGGTAATTGGAATTAGATACAATAGTCTATAGTGCGATAATATGCATATTGGAACTGAAGCCTTTGTCGAAATGAGCGGCCACCATTTTCAAAAATGTGTTTAAATATCCATATTATGATTATTTTTCAATTTAACTTCATTATCTATATTGTACGCTAATGTGCTGTAGACAGTATAATATACTGTACACTCCATAATGAATACGTCCGAATGGATAGCTCAGTTCGTGAGTAGAAACACTTATTCTTAATACAGTACTGTATTTTGATTAATGAAAAGCCTAATGAAAATTATCAAACTCAAAATCGCGATATTTCCTACTTTACATAAATGGATGAACTACTTTTCTTCCCTCCTATACCTAGTAAAGTGATTTGTTTGTATTTTACGCCAGTAGTCTATCATCGAACCCAGTCATGGAAGGGGGTAGCAAAGCGTTAATCCAAAGATATAGCCAGGTTAATATTAGAAATGTTAGTAAAAATAAAATGATGTCCCTGTATTTCTTTAGCAAAAAAAAAAAAAGCGAGAGAAGGACAGTTGG
The DNA here is from genome assembly GCF_040183065.1 of Periplaneta americana. Classification (NCBI taxonomy): domain Eukaryota; kingdom Metazoa; phylum Arthropoda; class Insecta; order Blattodea; family Blattidae; genus Periplaneta; species Periplaneta americana. The sequence goes on along the minus strand of NC_091124.1, from coordinate 26,286,927 downwards.
ATAATTCTATAATCGGTTAATAGAGTGATGGATAATCGGGGTTCTACTGCATAGCGAAATCGATATTTTTCAGTCGCACAATGAGGAAATGGTCTCTCAAGTCCCACCATCCTACCGTTATATTCAGAGCACACCACTGTCAGGTTATTACCGAAAGAAAGGCAATTCTGATATAAACTTTGACATATCAACAAAAAGATATATAGAGAAAAACTTATTAAGAATGCATAGGAAATATGGAATTCCTATATTCACACGATTTAATCTCTGAAAGGATAAAAGAAGAATGAACCGGGAGTTTCGGCGTATCTTTCGCTGAACCTGATTTATTGTACCGTAACGAACAGTTCCATTGATTTAGACTTTGCAGAATAAATATATTTTATTGGAATTTCCAATCCAAGAGTTTTGAAGGATTATCATAAATTGGTTTAATTTAATATTCCATATACGTAGTAGCTGGTTTCTTAACCTTCCTTTTATAAAAGAAATGTAGTCGACAGCAGATAGGGGGCTGTGTGGAGGTCGGTGAAGAATGGAGATAGGAATATTGGGTTGGCTGGCATGTGGGTGGAAGGTGAATCTATTTCTTTTGAATTGCTTTATTTGATAGCCTACCTTTTATCCTATAAGCCTACATAAGATCGCTTTCGATTGAGAAATGTGAGTGTAGAACAAAAGAAAGGAATAGAACGCTGTAAGTAAGGCCATTAGTCCGCTTCAGGAGAGATACAGTGTGTCCAACGTGCGTGTCTTTGCTCCTGTGTTAGTTGTGAGTTAGATGCTTTTTTCCCCCAGACTAAATCAGTCCTGGAAATTAACCTTCCTTGATCACGGAACTGACACAAAACTCCTCTGAAACGCTAGATGTGTCTGCATCAGTGATGTTAAAGGAAGCGCATTTTTCTGACCTTGAAGCCGTGCGCGGGCATCAAGCGCTAGATATGGAAAGAGGAGGGATTGTGATTATGAATAAGCAGCCTCTTGGATTAAGAAAACAGTGGTGTACAAACTTCAGACGGAATGTGAAATTTTATGTCGTTATTTTTATATGGCTTCTTTCTGTTTGATATTATCTATACGTATTGCCTGTAAAACAAAAATACTAATACCAGTTTCTTAATACTGCAGTTGTGTTTTAAATGTTAATAACATAATAAAGAGTTAAGAAGGAATATTCACATAAATTCCATAGTAGTACAACTATACTATACTAAATGGATGAAACACATCATTCATAAAGAAAGTGATATCCCCTTCCCCCCCCCAAAAAAATAGATTGAGTATGACATGATAAGTTGGAATTGATATTGATAGTACCTTTAGCCTTATAAAAGTAATCAATAAACCAATCAAAACAATATTACAGTACAAAGCAAAGTAACCTACGTACTGCATATGTTTTAAGTGTATCTAATATTCCATAACAAAACTCTTATCGCATTATGCTTTTAAGGTGGTATTGGTGAGCAACTTCCTGCCATCATAATATTAAATTATTTTCTCGAAATGTGCTGAAGCTATAGAGCTGACATTTTTACAACACATGGGCACACATTTTTTGCTTATTATGTAACAGTAGTTGGTTTGGTAATTCATTTCCTTACAAACAATTTCCATGCGAATATTTTCAAAATTTTCAATACACTGTCTTCAGTAATACGTATTTGGAGTATATTAGATTTACGAAAACATTCTGTAAGGATACTAAATAAATAGGCCTATATCTAAAAATTTCACTTTTCTATAAAAAAAATTTGAACGGCTGTGTTAACCACACGATACCTCCATTCTGTTGAATTATCGTCCACCTCTGCTTCAGCATGTGAGCGTGAGGCCAGCAGCCGGCTGGTCGGTCGAGGCCTTCACGGGCTGTAGCGCCACGGATTATTATTATTATTATTATTATTATTATTATTATTATTATTATTATTATTATTATTATTATTATAAGAAAGTTGAGGAAATATTTCTTTTGAATAAAAAAAATCAAACTTGTGATAAATGAAGATTAAAATTAAAACTTACATTCTTATAATGCACTTATACTTCTCAGACAAATCTAAAAATTAGCATGGATACAATTTTAATAAGTTCCCTTCCCTTTATCCATTGAATCAGTGCTGGCCATTCCTGAATAGAGCTCGACCAAGCGGCATATACTACCTCTTTCGTCTGTCTCTTTCCTTTCCGCTGTCAAGCGCTCAGGCTCTCCTGGGCTCTAAAGCGCGCGCTTGCTTCTATGGGCATCAATTGACATGACTGGTCTACATTAATAATATAGTATAAAAGCAAGAAATTAGTTCAAAAGATGGTTGTATAATCTCTAGGCGTGGCAGAAGTGAAACTTATTACCATTGGTAGGAAGTTCGTACCGAAACAGTACGGGTAGATTTCAGTTGAGTACAACGAGGAGTATAGATCTCACCCACGCCTCGCTCTGCTGCCGCTCGGTACAGACGATACACAGTATGTTCACATAAACAAAGCATAGTGGCATTCTGTGGAGCTGTGTACAGTCGTGAATAGTTTGAAAAATATTGTTAATTTGTATTATTATTTTAGTATATATCTTGATTACACAACTTTTAACACTATATCACTTCGGAAAACGTATTATGACATGTCTTTCTCGTATTAAATTTTACATTACCTCGTTAACATGTTTCAGCCTGTTATCGGCCATCTTCAGAACTGGTTGTTGCTGGTCTTGCCGCCTTTTGTTTGTTTTTCCTGCGGGGGTGTGTTTGTTTAGTGTAATGTGGAGTCAAAGAGTGTGTATTCTGAAATTGTGTTGTGTGTTGAGAATTACATTTGGATGTGTTTTTGTGTGTCTGTATATTTCGTATTGTTCTAGTGTGTTTAAGTTTCTGGCTTTTTGGTTGAATGTGTAGAATTTTCATGTCTGTGTCGATGTCTCTGTAGGTGTGGTTAGCATTTGTGATGTGTTCTGCATATGTGGAAGTGTTTTGTAGTTTTGTTATAGCTGTGATGTGCTCTTTGTAACGTGTTTGAAATGATCTGCCAGTCTATCCTATGTAGAAGATGTTGCAGGTTTTGCATTTGAGTTTATATACGCCTGTGTGGTTGTATTTCTTTGTTTGAGTTTCATTCTAGAAATTAAATTATAACAACACATACAGAACAAATAATACTCTGCAAAAGCATCTTAACACACAAACAACTCAAACAAACACATACAACTTCTAACTTCGAAACGACGCGTTAAATGACATAAATTGTTTAACAAAAAGGCATCCTTATTGTTAGATCTATCATCCCTCAGAGTTTGTCGCAGAGGTTTTGAATCACCCTGTATGTAAGTGTATGTGATATAGAAAATCATACAATTGATGTGAGATAATTTAGTGTGTTTTAGTTATATGCCTATTTATTACTATTGAAAAAACTTGAATCTTTACAGGAGAAATTTAAAACATTTCTGGTCAAATGTCACTTTTTATTTTTACTGCAAACATTAAAAATTCAGACACTATGTGTCATCATAGTTTTATATCCTTACCACACTTCAAACTGTAATTAATGACGCCATATTTAATTGGCTCTCCTCTTTAAATAATTTGTTGTATACTTTGAAAATGGTTTTTCGACACTTCTATTTTTAGCACATTTCTACATATTTCAATTCAAAAAAGGTTCTACAATTTTAAAACCATGAAGCTGAATTTTTTCCGCGTGCTTAATAAAATAAATTATCATATTTTTATACTTAAGTAACTTTTCGAAATGAAAATAATACGTACATAATAGACACCGAAAACTCTCAAAATTATGTCTTCAGCTTATTTTCTTTCTTCTTTTCTTAGGACAAATTTAAAAATATGGACACTTAGGGCCAAGTGTTTTTCTAAATATATCATACTTACGTATTTTAACAAATTCATAGATCAATATGTGGGAAGAGAGATATTTTAAGAATAGTTTCATTTTCCAAAAAAAAAAAAAAAAATGCTTAAGTTAAAAACTACTTAAATTGAAAAGAAATGAAATTTTGTATCATGTAGGCCTATAGGCCTATTTATTGCAAGAGGTGCATGTGTGCAAAAAATAAAGTCTCTATATAAAAAATATAGAAGTTTGAATTTTCATCCATCTCCTCCCTTAAGTCTGAATACTAGTGAATATTGTAATGGTAATAATGGTAATGTAACAAAGCTTAGCAGTACTACCCATAATCCAACCAGTATCAGCTATGAGATTCAATATGATGAATACCGTTTGGAGTACTCACAACCATTACTTACTTACTTACATACTTACCGGCTTCTAAGGAACCTGGAGGTTCATTGCCGCCCTCACATAAGCTGGCCATCAGTCCCCATCCTGAGCAAGATTAATCCAGTCTCTATTATCATATCCCACCTCCCTCAAATCCATTATTATATTATGTTCCCATCTACGTCTCGGCCTCCCCAAAGGTACTTTTCCCTCCGGCCTCCCAACTAACACTCTATATGCTTTTCTGAATTCGCCCATACGTGTCACATTTCCTGCCCAACTCAAACGTCTGGATTTAATGTTCCTAATTATGTCGGGTAAAGAATACAATGCATGCAGTTCTGTGTTGTGTAACTTTCTCCATTCTCCTGTAACTTCAATCCCTTTTAGCCCCAAATATTTTTCTAAGAACCTTATTCTCAAACACCCTTAACATATGTTCCTCTCTCAAAGTGAGAGTCCAAGTTTCACAACCATATAGAACAACCGGTAATATAACTGTTTTTAGAAATTCTAACTTTCAGATTTTTTGACAACAGAAAGGGTGATGAAAGCTTCTCAACCGAATAATAACAGGAATTTCCCATATTTATTCTGTGTTTAATTTTCTCCCGAGTGTCATTTATATTTGTTACTGTTGCTCCCAGGTATTTGAATTTTTCCACCTCTTCGGAGGATAAATTTCCAATTTTTAATATTTCCATTTCGTACAATATTCTCGTCACGAAACATAATCATATACTTTGTCTTTTCGGGATTTACTTCCAAACCTATCTCTCTACTTGCTTCCAGTAAAATTCCCCGTATTTTCCCTAATCGTTTGTGGATTTTCTCCTAACATATTCACGTCATCCGCATAGACAAGCAGCTGATGTAACCCGTTCAATTCCAAACCCTCTCTGTTATCCTGGACTTTCCTAATGGCATACTCTAGAGCAAATTTAAAGAATAAAGGTGATAGTGCATCTTCTTGCTTTAGCCCACAGTGAATTGGAAACGCATCTGACAGAAACTGACCTATACGGACTCTGCTGTACGTTTCACTGAGACATATTTTAATTAATCGAACTAGTTTCTTGGGAATACCAAATTCAATAAGAATATCATATAAAACTTCTCTCTTACCCGAGTCAACTATTATGTTAAAGATTTTATAAAACTGTAACTCAGTTGCTTTAAACTAAATGCTTTATTTATAGCTGAGGTATATTAAGTTCTGAAACATGCAATTTTGGTTTCAATGTCTTGCTTAACATGAAATTACCCTTCGTCTTTTGTTCTGAAAAGCCTTTCTTATTACCTGTTCACAACAGCTTGACTTCCTAGTTAAAACATTGATCCGAACAAACGAAATCCATTGTTAACGACTGATCCCCTGTGTTCCACTATGGCAGATTTATCCGGGTGATATAACGTAATATTTCGCAAGTGTTCCGATAACACAACCTGTGTGACCAGTGTACATTTTCACATAGTATTTGCAAATAATTTGATTTATAATGCTGTTTTATGATACCTTTGGCTAACTTTGTACTAATTCTATTGATAATTTCGATGTACGCAGTTATTGCAATTATTTTGAATTTTCTATACCAGATAACTTATTTATTTGTAACTTTTATCGCTCTGTAAATTAATTAAGTAGTAAAATATCACTGCATTCGAAAAGTATTGGGAATATATTTTTTTTATTTTTATTGGGTTATTTTACTGGTAAAATCACTGCATTCGAAAAGTATTGGGAATATATTTTTTTTATTTTTATTGGGTTATTTTACGACGCTGTATCAACATCTAGGTTATTTAGCGTCTGAATGATATGAAGGTGATAATGCCGGTGAAATGAGTCCGGGGTCCAGCACCGAAAGTTACCCAGCATTTGCTCGTATTGGGTTGAGGGAAAACCCCGGAAAAACCTCAACCAGGTAACTTGTCCCGACAGGGATTCGAACCCTGGCCACATGGTTTTGCAGCCAGACGCGCTGACCGTTTCTCCACAGGTATGGACTTTTTGGGAATAAATTTGAATAAGGAACAAAAAGAGTTTCCTTCCCAGGCAAGATTCGAACCACTAACGTCTTAGTTACCAGTCTATCGTGCTGTCACTGTGAACAAGTCTCTTAAATCAGCTACAAGGGTCGGTCCGGTTTTTTTGCCACTACTGTACATTACAAATTTTTAAATCAAATTTATTATTTAATTATTCATAATATAAAAAATGGATTTACGTTTGTTTCGATTTATTCCATCGAGTAGCGCTGCACTTAAATCTGTACACTTATATTACTGCCACCCTGTATTTTTACACACCCTCATAGGTTGGTAATCTCTCGCTCGGAGCAACCTTTTAGATTTGGCGGTGCTATAGATGGCGAGGAACCGTGAAATGTCAGAGAATGAAAGATGCGGGACATATTTGAAAGTGACAGGCCTCTCAGAGCGCGAGGAAGGGAGAACAGGTGGAGTCTGGGGGGAGGTCTAGTAAGAAGATTTCATCTTGTAGGGAGAGGAAAAAAAAAGTATTGTCTTACTTCACAGCGAAGACATAGATTTCCCTCCCCCCCTTTTTACAGATTCACATCTGATATTTTATCTTTTTTTCATAAAGTTCTTGTACATAAAATATCTGATAGAAGGAGGACGGACGGAGTTGAGAACACATAGCATTGGAACTGCATACACAACCCTGGAGGGTATGAAAATTTTAAAATCCGTTTGAAACTCAAAGAGAATAAAAAATACACAAAAAAGGAAATGGAAGGAAACGACACAAAACTTAAGGCATAATACAGAATTGTAAAAAGTTTCAATTCACTTGAAACCAAATTGTCAAAATTGGCTTATTGAAATCTTTTGTTCCGAGAAGGAAAGGAAGTGAATCTGTAACACCATTCCAGATTTACTGATTTATCATAAGTTTGCATCTCATTGGAAACAATGAGGTCGGGAAGGAGGGAAATAAAATGGGAAATGGAATTGTAAAATATACCGACATTTCATGTTGCAAGTCTTGTTTCTAACGTACGAACTTCAGCCCGTTTTGCTGTGCCTTCTTGAAAGTGACAATGAGGAACTTTGAGGGCAGGAGATATCTACTTGAACCCTCGATTTTACAGTGTGGGTCGTGACTGATGTAATCTGTGCGAGCTCCAAGACTGTTGGTCACTTGTCTCTCTCCACGGCAGGATGTATTGCTGAAATGGTTCCGATAATTTTGAGGTAGAAGGCAAGGGTTAAATGTATAAATACTGGGTGATTCAAAAGGAATTTGTGAAATGAAAGATAACGTTACTTGGGATAAAAACAAATTGCAATTAAATTGAATATGTAGTATAGTTTTCGAAATAATTACAAATTAAATATTATAACACAGCTACGAGTCCACCAAAGCAACGGTTTGCATTAAATGATAAAATGGCATCAAGCAGTGAATGACGTACTTACAGGACTGCGGTCCTAAGGACTTCAACAATCTTTGTACAATAAGGAGATCGGGACAATAAGCCTCAGGATGCGGTACAAACCTTCGGGCCCCCCTCAGAAAAGAGGGGGGGGGGCATATTCCTCCCTTTCATTGTCGAATCTACAAGCAGACAAGTTAGGTAATTAACCTCAATAATGCAGCTATTTCTTCCGAAGTGTGGAAAAAACCTTGCCTCCCGTTTCTGTTACCTGTCATCATATCATAATCTCTTCACACGCAAGCAAAATAGCCTCATACTAGCCATACCAACACATAAGACATCATCGTATTCATCATCATACACAATCTCGCTCTCGCGGAATACCCTACCCAGTGACATCAGAGACTGTCGGAATTTAGTAGTGTCCAAAAGCAAACTTATTCAGCATTTTCTTACTGCGTAGAGTAGGTTTAATTTTTACTTAATTAATAAAAAAATTTTCTCTCTTCTTAACTTTTACAATAAACTGTCTAGCTTTTATTAATCAGTAGGGAACGGAATTTGGAGTATTAAAAGCTAGTATTGGCATCTGCACAGTCATTTGTTTACAACCCTTTATACCAAGTCCTCCCCTTCATGACATATTCGCAGATCTCTGCACGTCAACAACAGGTGAACGGGACAGTTGTCGCATAAGAACTTCAACATGCAGGTTTGCAGTTCAGCGTAGTGAAGTGCATGTACAATGCCGAAAGTGAAACCAACTATCAATACAAAATTGAAAGACTATATTTGTAAAAGCTAAGATCGAGTATCAAAATTCAAGAAACAGTTCCCTAAATGATCGCTTCCCCCATGTCCAGTTCTTAAGAGATAGGGGTCATGGTTAGAAGCTTGCAATAATTATTATTACGCTCATCACCGCCAATCTGTGAAGAAAGTGATCCAGTCATTCGATCTTGATGACGCGGCTGCGATTCAAATATGCCAGGAACTGCTAAATGATAGAATAATCAAAAAAGAAATCACGGATATTAAGTCAAATTTTTTTTATTTACCGGATGCCATAATTCGATTAGTACAGTCAGGAATAGAACTAGTTGAGCAAATAAATATTATGAGTACTATTGTAAATAAACTGAGTGCTGTAGAAGGTGAAGTAGGAAAACGTGTTGGTGAAAAAATGAACAGAGTTTTGATTAAAAATGATAGGTACAGTATTCTCAGTCGGATTTCAGATGCATTAACAAACACGTGTCCCAATGACGTCATTCAACATGTGAATTTAATTGACGTATTTTGTTTCAAGTACACTCCAATTGTCTCTGCAGTTGTAGAGCGGAGTTTTTCCATGTTAAAAAATTTCCTTCCTTGCAAAAGAGCAAAGTTGTGTTTAGAAAATTTGAAAATGATATTTACAATTTATTATAACAAGGCACAACAGGAATCAACATTTAATGATACTCTATTAGGCTATGTTGTAAATATTGTAGTATTATATATATATATATATATATATATATATATATATATATATATATATATTCATTCTAAATACTGCAGTGTACTTTGTGTACATATTATCATATTTCATGATATTGTAAATAAAGTTTTTAATTTAGCACGCTCCTGACAGAAAAACACACATATTCAAAGTCGAGTTCCATACAGAAGACAACTATCAGCTATCAATATTTACCCTGACACGCGAGGACGCAGAGATTGATATTTAATTATGTATATTTGTAATGTTGTTTATTGATGTCTTGTGCGTTGCCAAGAAAAACGCATGTAGTTCAAAGTGAAATGCAGATTATGTATGTAGGCCACTATATGTCATTAAACTATTCCATATGTTTATTCTGAAATAAGTTTACAGCACGTTGCGTGTAAGTTTGTATGAAGTGAACTGTACTCGTCCATGCTCTGTGACGCAGCTCGCTACGAATAGCTATACTACGTTTCACCATTCTTTATAATACTCCAAATCCCTTTCCCTATTAATCAGTTAATCTTTTAGTACTTTGATTTTTATTGTATTTGTAAATTTAATATTAATTGTAATTATAATTGTAATTGTATTCTTAATACTGTAGTTGTAATCTCCTGGTAGAGGGGAAGAGAAGGCCTGATGGCCTTATCTCTACCATGTTAAATAAATAAATAAAAAAATAAAAAAACGATATAATTCTATTATTGTCAAACTTTCCCTCCATGTAATGAAAAATTCATGCTCAAAAATATCTGAGACGCCACAGAAACATAAGGAATGACGTAAATTCCAGGCGCAGTCGGATGTTCTTAACACTTTTTTTCGCAACAGTCTAATTTTATCACAAACAGGTCCCAGAGGTCTCCATTTATGGAGAAGTAAATAAACGCACAATTGTCAAGGAAGTCGTGTTTCCAGATACCCTCGTGTGAAACGTGTCTTCAGTTTCTTGTAACCTTTTTTTTTTACACTAAATATTCCCTAAGGGGTTAGGTACAGCTTACAGCAGTAGAATTTTTGAAAATATTCAACATATTTTTCCTCCATTACTGTATCTTGTACAAAAATGAAAATTGGTATGTGTAAAACATTGTCCTTCTGCTATGTGAAGGAAAATATTTGTACGATTTAAAAATAATTATTTATATTGTTTTAAATTCAAAACGGTGGCAGTTTACTGTGAAGCGATGAAGCGTTTCCCTCATAGCTCATAACCTTGTTAATGTTTTCATGTTTTCTTGCTTTTATTTTATTGCTGAAACTCATATTTACAATATCATACTCTTTCAACTACATTCCTTAATAAATACTATTTTTTTATTTTGTGTTAGAATAAAATGCTGATATTTGACCATTTTTAAAATGAATTTATTTTTTATCAGACAATCTAATTAAGTTAGAGAAGTGATCGTGTATCATATTCTAGATATGACATTTAATAATTATATATAATAAATAAATAAAATTTTCAGTCATATACACTTTTCAGTTTGTGAGGTCAGATAATCTGTTACATCACAATATTTAATACAAAGTCACTAATATTTTCGACTTTAAAAAGTCATCATCAGGTGCATGAGAAGCAAACAATTTTAAATTAGGTGATAGTTGATCTAACAATTAATGATATAGTAAGTAATGCACGTGCTGGCATTTACAAGTATGTAAGTTTCGTGCCTCTTGAGTAAACTGTACATGGTAAAGCTGAACACTGATGCTAAATTCTCGTATGTACTGTTTATAAAACAAGGCAAGGCACAGCATGATATGAACCTTATACAATTAAGGCTAATATTCTTATTAGGTCATATCATTAAAATTAATATTAACTATGTTAAAATGTTATATGTAATGTATAAATTTAAAAGGGGTGGAAAAAGCTGTTGTGCAAATGCTGTTGGTAGGAGAGCACGCAGTCTAATTCGTCGTGGTGAATACCATGTTTGTATAGTTGTTCAGTTGTTTACGTCCAGACAAGGAGGCGAGTTTCACCCGACGTTACATGTTTTAGACTCATGCATAAATACACACATAAAATTTTATCACAGAATGTTGGACAGTTTTTGAGTTATGTGGGAAACGCTTCATCACTACACAGTGAAATGAATTTTGAAAAAACAAATGTAAATATTTCTTTTAAATCTAAAAGTATGTTCTTTCATAAAGCAGAAGGACATAGTAATTTGCATTATTGTACTGGGTGTTCATTTAAAAGTGTGTCATGACGTCACTGTTGTGAGTCAGCGATTTGAAGCGAGTTTCAGCTTTTATGTCAGAGAAGTTGCCTATTATTCAAGGGGTTCAGTCTGAACTTGAGAACGTGTACGGTATAACTTGAATGTCGTAGCAACAGATGGCAGTCTGTAAAGTCTGTGTGCTACCTTAACCTCTTTCGAACTGTGTTTTGCGCGGGCAAGTCGTACGCAGGGTATTTGTTATCATCGATTGCGTACGGCAACATTCCACAACACAAATCAAATGCTCCGTGCCATGTTGACCGTCGAAGTTAATGTCAACAAATACGTAAGTAATCGTCTTAACCCTCTCCCCATATCCCGACAGTAAGAAAAAAAACTCACTTCAGTACGTGTTTCCAAACAGTTCACATTCTTGCCACTACTGGCGTTACCGTACGTATTGGTAAGTAATCTTCAGAATGAACGCCGTACTTGCTAGGCAACTTCTCTCGCATTTAGGTAATACGCCTCTGCGGAAGTGTAGGAAGATTGAATTCTCTAGGCTCATCGGATAGCCACATGACGACATACAGCGAGCCATGACACATTTTGAACCGAACACCCAGTATAAGATACAGTACTGGAGGAAAAAATGTTGAATATTTCCACAATTTTACTGCTGTAAGCTGTACCTAATTCCTTAATAAAAATTCTATATGCTACAGGAAAGGCCATTTCGTTTTCCTTATTTTCCAAACACTAACATTCTCTCACAAATAATGTCGCAGTGAACACAACATGTGACCAATACATCCGGACTCCACCGAATTGGGCTGTGGACTGCTGGTGAATTCCCCGTCACACCTTTTCACAACATTCGTGACCTTGCGTGCTCAGCTAGGAACTCCACCGCTCGTTGGATCCCACGACAGTAGTGGTGATGGTGGTGGTAGCGTACAAATTGTTTCAGTTTATATCCTTCTTTTAACTACCTATAACTCAGCGTCCATAGATGATTTCTAAATAAGTAGGTTTTTAATGTTGTTTTAACTTCGCTCTAGAATATGCTATTAGGAAAGTCCAAGATAACAGAGAGGGTTTGGAATTGAACGGGTTACATCAGCTTACATGAATATGTTAGGAGAAAATCCACAAACGATTAGGGAAATCGCGGAAATTCTACTTGAAGCAAGTAAAGCGATAGGGTTGGAAGTAAATCCCGAAAAGACGAAGTATGTGATTATGTCTCGTGACCAGAATATTGTACGAAATGAAAATATAAAAATTGGAGATTTATCCTTCGAAGAGGTGGAAACATTCAAATATCTTGGAGCAACAGTTACATATATAAATGACACTCGGGAGGAAATTAAACGCAGAATAAATATGGGAAATGCCTGTTATTATTCGGTTGAGAAGCTTTTGTCATCTGATCTGCTGTCAAAAAATCTGAAAGTTAGAATTTATAAAACAGTTATATTACCAGTTGTTTTGTATGGTTGTGAAACTTGGACTCTCACTTTGAGAGAGGAACAGAGATTAAGGGTGTTTGAGAATAAGGTTCTTAGGAAAATATTTGGGGCTAAGAGGGATGAAGTTACAGGAGAATGGAGAAAGTTACATAACACAGAACTGCACGCATTGTATTCTTCACCTGACATAATTAGGAACATTAAATCCAGACGTTTGAGATGGGCAGGGCATGTAGCACGTATGGGCGAATCCAGAGATGCATATAGAGTGTTAGTTGGGAGGACGGAGGGAATAAGATCTTTGGAGAGGCCGAGACGTAGATGGGAGGATAATATTAAAATGGATTTGAGGGAGGTGGGATATGATGATAGGGACTGTAGGCTGTTAATCTTGCTCAGGATAGGGACCAATGGCGGGCTTATATGAGGGCGGCAATGAACCTCCGGGTTCCTTAAAAGCCATAAGTAAGTAAATAAGTAAGGCTTTTAATGTTGGGGTCCGATTGGGTGCGTTACAGTGGTGTCAAGTTTTCTATGCGTTCATCAGTCACTGCCATAGGATGCGTAAACAGTGTACCTGCTGAATAATAATGCCGAAAGTTAAAGATTCTCAGACATATTTTTGCAGCGGAATTTGGTGAGGCACTGAAGATGTGAATTGTGTATTGTAATTGTACGGATCCTGAAGGAAAGGAGGAAACTCAAACTCACGAATAATTATTCTATGCTAATTCTTCTGTAGAAAGGTACCTAGGTAAAAATATATCTTTGTAATGCTAGTGGGATATCCTACTGAAACACTCCGTAGTAGTGTTTGATTTAATTGGAGTACTCTATTAGGGACAGTGTTCCTTTACGGACCTTAAACCTGCTATACAGGACTAGTAGCTTTATTTCCTTCCAGAATGAAACCGTGCTAAGGATTTGATCGCCCTATAAAATCTATAGCTCTTAGTCTGATTTCAATCCCTAAATCTCGGTTTCAACAAGTAACCTGGCAACTACTACACCATAAACAAGAATATATAACAAACTTATATTTAAATATCCTAATGTTGTCAATTCTAATAGTTCTATTATTAAATTTAAAAAGTTATATATGGATTTTATAAAAATTGAAAAATTTTAAATTTATATTTATATATTCTTATTGTTTAGTAGACATAAGACAAATTGTATTATATACTTTTTAATTTCAATTCAGGAATCCGCTCCTGAATACGAGTTCTACTCTTTCAGGGGTGAGCTAAAGTTTTTCTGTTTATATTATATTTTATGTTACAAATATTAGCAAAATAAATAAATAATTAAGTAAATAAATAATTAAATAAATAAATAAATAAGTAAATAAGTAATAAATAAATAAGTAAATAAATAAATAAGTAAATAAGTAAACAAATAAATAAGTAAATAAATAAGTATATAAATAAATAAGTAAATAAATAAATAAGTAACTAAGTAAATAAACAAATAAGTAATCCATTCAAAATCTAAACACCAGGTCACAGGAGAGCCAAATCCTAGCAATTCCTGTCCATAGAACAACCCAGTATTCATCCTCTTTTACTCTCTCAGTCCCCCTAGAATGGAATTCTCTACCTCAGAAGATTAGGGGCTGCCAGACAATAACCACTTTCAAGAAAAGGCTAAACGATTTCTTACGGGCGCAGTCAAATTGAAGTTATAATTGTGAACTAGTTTAATAATTTAATTTAATTTAGGTAAGACTATCATTATTATTATTATTATTATTATTATTATTATTATTATTTATTATTATTATTATTATTATTACATAATTATTTTATTGGTGTTGTGAAGATGAAAAGAATTGTCATTGTATTATATTAATTATGTATTATATTGTCTTGTATTGTAGTATTGTATTGCTTTGAATTGTATTGTATTGTATTAATTATGTTATATTCATAGCATTGTAGTAATTTTCTATTATACTGGTTGAGTGGAAGAGAAGGCCGAATGGCCTTAACTCGGCCAGTTAAAATAAACCATTATTGTTATTATTATTATTATTATTATTATTATTATTATTAGTAGTAGTAGTAGTAGTAGTAGTATTATTATTATTATTAGTATTATTATTAAATAAATAAATAAATAAATAAATAAATCAGTCAGTCAGTCAATCAATCAATAAAGTCAATAAATAAATACATATATAAAAATAAATAAATAAATAATTAAATAAATAAATAAATAATAAAATAAATAAATAAAAATAAATAAAAAATAAATAAATAAAAAAGTAAATAAATAAGTAAACCGTTTCCCTCAACAAAAACAGTCAAGGCGAAATTTACAGGTCTCTTTCGCCCACGTCAAAAGTTGGAAGAAACACACTGTGTCCATATCATAAGCACAACTGAGCGTGGGCATCTCCAATCTTTCCCTTGCAATCTTTTTGTACTGCATTTCAATAGCAGAAGAGGAAGTTGAATCCACATCTCTCTTGAATAATCCGCCATTGCTCTTTCCTCTACTTTACTTAGAATTTCATACGCTCATGATGTTTGTAAAGCTGACAGGAGCGAAAGTTGGGCACATTCCGAGGACTTAATTTTGCTGTAAATGTGCTCTGGAGATTGAATGAGGGGCTTAAACGTATTATGGATACAATCCCCGCGTGGGGGGATTTACGCCTGCAGTGTCCACAAAGAAACCTCATCAGACGGCTCGCAGGGGTCTCTTAGTGATACATGGACACGTGGAAGAATACAGCGAGGAAATGGTTCTGCATCCAAATCCGTTTAATTAGTTCTCCTCTATGGCACAGGTGGTAGCGTGTCCAAGTGCAAATCCATTGCTTTCGTTTTCAAATCCAGGCATGAAACTGAAAATTCATTCCCCATCTCAAGAGAGGCTATATATTTTTTATCTTATGTTGTTCTATGTTTTTCTTTTCACTTGGTTATTTAACGATGCTGTGTCAACATTAGCGTCGATGGAATTGGTGCTAACGACATGATATTTGGCGATATTAGACCAAGGATTCGCCATAGACTACCTGATATTTGTCTTACGGTTAGGAAAACCTCGGAAAAAACCCAACTAGGTAATCAACCCAAGCGGAAATCGAACCCGCACTCTAGCGCACTCTGGATCGACAGGCAAGCGCCTTAGCGGGCTGAGCTACTCCTGTAGCTTTGTTCTACAGAGAGGTCTCAAAGTGGGCGTACCCACATGTATTACGACACTACGATGGATATGGTTGATTGATTATGCAAATCTGGCTTTCAGGTAGTAGCTCCCTGTAAAGCAGGTTTGAATGATTTCAAGGAAAAATTGTTCCGGGGCCGGTATCGATCTCGGGACCCTTCGCTTAGCGCACGAATGCTCTCCCGACTGAGCTACCCCAATTATATGCATTCAAAGTTGGGTTCTGGCGTCTTGTCAGCCCATTTGAGTTGTGTGGATATAAGGGAAAAAATTATTGGTTGATTGATTGATTGATTTATTTATTTATTTATTTATTTATTTATTTATTTATTTATTTATTTATTTATTTATTTATTTATTTACTTATTTATTGATATGGACATGTATCTGATAGTTTAACGATCTAAGACATCGGTATGAAGACCATTTTCATAGCACAGCTGAATTCTGCACCATGTCTTGGCAGATGTTTTGCGAAGATAATCAAGGGTCACTTCGTTGAAGGCATCTTCCACAGCTGTTCGTAATTGTGTTGTTCTGTTATAGCGGTGATTTTGCACTTTGTGCTTGATTAACCTCCAGAGAGCATTATTAAGTTTTGTGAGGTCGGGACTTCGTGGAGGCCAGTCAAAAGAAGCTGTCACTAATCTTTGTTCAATGATAAACGAACTCTGGTCAGCCATGTTTGTTTATAACTGCACGGTTACCATGGTAGCATGGTACCAACGTAAATATGGGGGTACATTGACATTCTCCATTCACAAAGTAAGTGGAATAAGAAAACATGGGATGTACGCCCACTTTGTGATCTCTATATGTTGTCTGAAGGGCTTACATCGCAGCATTGTGTCCAATTTCCACTACTTGTCAATGTTCAGCTGTGTTTTATAATTTGTACCAATATTTTGAGCGTCATAAATAAGGCGAAATAATAATAAAAATATAAATGATATGTTACACAGTAAAAAGCCATTTATACCTACCGATAGTCTTTTCCAGACTTTTTGAAGAACGCAAAGACTCAAAAAAAATCTATGGTCTCCACGTTCCCCAGACCCGACGACACCATATCTTTATCTACGAATCTATGTGAAGCAGCAAAATTAGCAGTAGGCTATATAGAGATTGTTCACGCATTCTTCATGAGTAGCAAGCTGCAATAACCGTGTATATAGGAAGCATTTCACATCTAGAACTGGTGAAAGTGTCCGAAAATAAAAAAAAAATCTGGCCTAAACGTGTATTATTGCTCGTGGATAACATTTCCATCATCCTAGTTTACAGGCGAGGTCTGGTTTCAACTTTTCGGCCACGTCAATCCACAGAACACACTATTAGGCCTATGGTCGTCAGAGAACCCTCAAAGTTTACATGCCATACAAATATAATTACCACTAGAAAGCTTGGAGATTGGGTTGGCATTTTCATACGTCGCACTGGCTGACCTAAAGCCTGTGTGATGAATCTTGTCTCACTGTGAAAAGAGAGAGAAAGGAGATATGTCTTACCTCGTCTGTTGTTTTGGTGGTGGGGGGAGTGGAGCGGTGCCGGCCATCCATCCAGTGGCGGAAGGGACTAGTTGATACATTCTGTAGCGCAAAATAAAATAACAAAATATCTCTCTTCGTACTGTATAGTTCCATCACTGAGCTTGTCTTTCAAGAAACTGAGTTCCGGTAGCCTGTACAATAACAAGGTTTTGAAAGAAATCCCGAAAATTTACAACCCTCCTATAATCTCCACCCTCATTTGAAGGGACTTGGTTTTATTGCTACTGAGACAAGATAAACCTTACCAGGTATAGTTTCTATCATAAAACAGTCAGTTCACAGCTGTGGAGTAACAGTCAGCGCGTCTGGCAGCGAAACCAGGTGGCCCGGGTTCGATTCCCGGTCGGGGCAAGTTACCTGGTTGAGGTTTTTTCCGGGGTTTTACCTCAACCAAATACGAGCAAATGCTGGGTAACTTTCGGTGCTGGACCCCGGACTCATGTCACCGGCATTATCACCTTCATTTCATTCGGACGCTAAATAATCTAGATGTTGATACAGCGTCGTAAAATAACCCAATAAAATAAAAAATTAATAAAACAGAAAATATTGGCTGTTATTGCTCTGACAGTGTCTACAATTGCATTAGCCAACTTGACGATGAAATCAAGTATGCATGGTTAAAAAAAGATAATGAATGAAATAAAATGAAATGGAATGAATAAATGAATGAAATGGAATAAATGAATGAAGTGCATTTATTGATACACAATTATACAAGCTCATGTACACACGATCCTTCGCACGAGCCCATACGGCCATTCGTGCTGTAACTATGCACAGTTTGAATCTTCAAAGAAAACAAAAAGAATACTACTATTAATAAAATAGTAAAACAACTACTATTGTTATTACTACTACTGTTACTATTAATTATAACAATTACAACTAATCTAATTTCATACAAATTTCACAAAAATAATAAAAATTAAATAAATGTAAGATATGAAAGAAAAAAAAAAACACAGTGAAACATATACATATAAACAACTCAATTCAATTTCTTACTAAAATTGTAATAAATAATCCAAATAATAAATATAAATGTAAGACATAAAAAACATATACACACGCAATAAAAAACAAATAGAAAGAAACACACACTAGCACCATTGCATAGACACTTGACTATGTCTACCTGCTTATGACTGTTATTTTTAGAGAATGTGCCATTTCTAAAATTTGGTGGCCCCCACGTTCTCCAGATTTTACAACACAAGACTTTTATTTATGGGAATTATCAATATATATTGTATAGATATCACGCACGCGTAGTTGATGAACTGTAATCTATAATAACTGTGTAGTTAGGGAGAATTTTACAGCAAAAACTGATGATATGTTTAAAAGTAAAACAAAATGGATTCAGGATTGTATTGACATCATTACACCATCCATTATAAGTTAATTGTGGAAGTTTATATTGATTTTCTGAATGTGATTATAGAACGTAGATATGTATGCAATTGAGAATCTATTATTTCCAACGGTATGGCATAGTTGCGCCCCGCGGTCAATTGTGAAGCCTGGGCATGGCATAATTGCGCCCCGAAGAAATCAGGTAGCAGATGGGACATGGCATAGTTGCGCCCCGAAGAAATCAGGTACCAGGATGGACATGGCATAGTTGCGCCCCGATGAGCATAGTATACACGAAAGTGATTGTCATAAAATAAATAAATTACTTAAAAATAATACAGTGATAGCTGCATTGAAATCAGGTAGGCCTAGCGTACGATCAATTTTGCTATTTAAAATAACACTTATTTTATTGATCACACACAATAAATGAACTGCATTTTTTGTTTCTACATCGATATCTTAACCCTACGGTACAGGGTTTCGAAAATTGAAACTTAGAACCATTATCAATTATTAGCTCTTCACCCTTTTCACTAAACTTAACATTCATTTTAAATTAACCTCACTGTACGCCACAGACGGTGTGAAAATCATTAATAAAATGTCAAGACTGCTAAGGCCCCATATTCCAACGGCTCACTCATTTGAATATGTCAGTTAATAAAGTACTGCCAACTTCATGGTGTTCATTTTAACGGTAGGCTATTGATAATCACTGCATAAACAGTAGAAAAACAGTTAATAAAGTACTGCCAACTTCATGGTGTTCATTTTAACGGTATCGATAATGAATATAAATCGAATAAGAAATCAATAAGGTTGGTTGATTACGAGGCTCGAGTTTCCGTAGTGTATTTTTCTCTACCCATTTCATCGGGGCGCAACTATGCCATGACCTTTTCTCTACCTGAAGGGAACGGGGCGCAATTATGCCATGCCTTTTTCTCTACCTGATGGGAACGGGGCGCAACTATGCCCACAAAACAGGGACCCTTTTTTATATGCTGCATTTTATCTGACCGTGTGGCGCAACTATGCCCTGCCCATTTCCAAATGCACAAAATGTAGGCTCGTAAAATGAAATGTTGGTTTGTGTAATGTAAGTTATATAACTTTATTTACTTTTTTGCATATACTGTTGTTAATTTATAAATGGGAATAGTGTTATCATAGAGTAGAACCAATATTAGATACTTTGATATCAGTTTTCTTTAATCAGTGAGGATTTGTGCAGTCCTGGAATTGCATTACCATAACTTTTCATTTCTTCCGAAGTTGGGCTAAAGCGAATTATTTTAAATACTGTTGTAGGCGAGCGAGAAATTAGTTTCGTCACACAAACATAAGGTCTCACTGTAATCGGATCATGTTCTGCAGGTCCGCTTCGATATGAGCTGCAAAACCTTTGATCTTTCAGCGAGCGTTTCATCACTCACGCCGGTGAAGTCGGTCTGCGCCTGAAGAGAAATAATGGCCGGGCAGGATAGTTGAAGTAATTAGCAGTGATCCATTCATTCCTCGAGTCCTGGAAGCTTTTAGGACTTCAGTGATAAGCCGCAAATTCTTGCGTGGTACCACAAATTGCCAGCCATCCGACCGCCGCCGACTACAGTAATGAACGGGAGCTCCAAATAATTGGCACATATAAATTTTAAAGCTGTACGACCTGCGCTTAAGCCGGTCAGTTACCTACAGACACAGTTTTCCTGAAAAGCTGACCAAAACACCGGAGTTCCAGTACAAATCGATAGCATTACCTCAGCCTGGAGAACACAATCAACTGTTTGGAAGGAACAATATTTTAAAATAGTTCAATATACTTAACACATTAAATTGCGTGTCTTGGACTGCAGGAAGATATACTTGTAATTAAAGCTTTTCAATACGAGCTTCAATTATGAAAAATTTTATTTTATTTCTCAGATTACAACCACAAATAAGTAAACTCATATACATTCAGTGTCAGAAATTAAAATAATAATAATAATAATAATTTATTTCATTTATTTATTTATTTAGAATATTAACGTGCAAAAACAACAGCACAAGGCCAATTACAGTTTTGCACGATACAAAACAGAACAAAACAACAAATGATGATGAGAATGAATGATAGAAAATGGCAATGAGATGAAATACAAACAATATAATGGTCTACATCAATCATTGATCAAATAATAATTATAAAATTATAAAATTAGTACAATGAGAATTGAAATAATGGAATGGTCTACATGAATCAATAGACCAAATGCAAGAAATATATGGACAAATAATTATTAAAATTAGATCAGTGAGTTAAAACTCAAAGATATACTACACATTAAATGGATCCAAGTTGAATCCATGCAAATTAGCATATTTAATGCATCTGCAGACCGGAGAGAGAGATTTAGGATTCTTATTATAAAACAATTTATGAAATCTTAAACCATTAGCAGGAATACGAAGACTGATATTGCTTATGAAAGATTCACAATCAATATCACCCTTAATGACTTTGCAAAAAAATAAATAATCAAGATCCTGACGTCTGGTGAACAAACTACCGCAATTGAAATATTCGCAATTAGTCTCATAGTTATAATCGAAATTTGGTAAAAATCTATAAGAACACAGGGAAATAAATTTTCTTTGAATATTCTCCAATTTAGCCGAGTCAGTGGAAGTAATGGAGTTCCATACAACAGATGCATATTCAAGCTTGGATCTAACCAATGTATAGTATAAAATTAATAAACACATAGGAGTAATAATAATAATAATAATAATAATAATAATAATAATAATAATAATAATAATAATAATAATGTAAATTTTTATACTGAACAACAATGTAATTTTATTATCTCAACAATAACTCTTCATTCTCTACAATTTAATTTCACTCCCGTCAACAATGGGATTTGCTCTCCGCACAGCAACACAGCGTTCGTTATTGCACTCCACAAACAACAATGACAATTTACTTGGACTATTACGAAAAACAATGAACTGTTAATCTTAACTAATATTCACAAAGCACTATTTACAACACAGAACTGTCAGTTCTCAGTTCACAGCTCGTTTGTCTTGGCTAGTTCTTCTAGTTCAGTCACACGCGTTCACAGAATCTCGAACCCCAGACCTTCAGAGACGATCCGCTGCACTTCGAACTCAGGTCCCCCAACTGCGGTCCACTGCACTCGAACTCCGGGCTTCAGGCTCCACAGTTACGGACACAACTCAAGTCGCGCTCTGGTCTCGAAGCTGGCTTCACTGCTACACAAGACTAACTCGCTTACTGTCCAAATCTGCCTGTAACAACACTGGCTTACTGACTGACTGAATGACGTTCACTTGCGTCTTCTCTTTTATAACCAAACTATAGTTTCTGGAGAGTTCGCGATCTAAGAGATTTCCACGCGTGTCCATTCTCGAATCATCCGGAAATCTCTCCTGTTTGCCGCGGTTGCCCTCTCCCCACTCCACTCTACTCTCTAAGCCACAGTACATGCCACAGGAAGCAGATGCGCGCGCAACCTCCGCGCCGGCTGACCTTGCACTTCCTTCTGCTGGTCGTGAGATCGAATCTCACGTAGCTGTCACAATAATAATAATAATAATAATAATAATAATAATAATAATAATAATAATAATAATAATAATAATAATAATAATTCAGATGTCTCTGCTAGAAAGCAAATAGAAATAAAAACATCAAATTTCAATATGAGAATTTGTAAACAATTTCAACTAGACGTCTTGGCTAAAATAATGTTAGAATTCTTATAACTATACTAAAAGCCAGGTTATGAACCGACTAAACAGGAAGTAGTTGGCAGGCGAGAGGAAAGTGCGGGTTAGAGGGGTAGCCTGTACAGCGATGACACGTTGAGTATGGGGGGGTTGGAGGGGAAAGGAAGACCGGAGCTTTTCATTGGACCTCACGTGAAAATGTCGTCTGCTAACTAAAATCTGGCAACGGAATCACGGAGACAGTGTAGCCAAACTTCCCAGTTCATTTGCAGTACCACGTGCATTACGAGTCGCATTTCGTACCAGCGTCATTAGCTCTTGCTTTCTTAAAAACAGTAATTTTAATTACTAATATTGTTGATAGTGTTATCGAGAACTATATACAGTAGTTATTTTAAACATATCGGTGACAAGCGCTAAACACGCTTTGATCTCGCGCCAGTATGTGGCAACAGAGCTCAGAAAGAGAGCAACAGAATGTTGCTTCCGGTTTAGTCGGTTCATAACCTGGCTTTTAGTATAGACAGTGGATGCGGGATGACTTATCGTCGAATGTAGATGCACATTTACTATATGTTACATTTTTTTAATTCAGACCATTGGCTGAACAGGATTTAAACGTAACAGACGACGTCAACATGCTACTGTATCTCCGTACAGTCAGAAGGAAAAGAAAAATAACGTACTGTAGTACATACCTTGCAAGTTCAGTCCTCGTCATCATTGATGCAATTACCGGCGTTGCAGTAAACGACGATATATTCTCGTAACTTGCCGAAGCTGAATCGTCTTCGCCTATCGCTTAAACAGTTTTTGTATCGAGAGAATTTCTGAAGGAAAGCTCTAAAATGCGAATCACTCAATTTCTTTAGAGGAATATTTGCACTGAGCATCATGTTGCACTTGTCGTTTAGACCCGC
The DNA here is from genome assembly GCF_040183065.1 of Periplaneta americana. Lineage (NCBI taxonomy): Eukaryota > Metazoa > Arthropoda > Insecta > Blattodea > Blattidae > Periplaneta > Periplaneta americana. Next base: position 26,263,396 of record NC_091124.1, on the reverse strand, counting down.
ACAACTAAATGATAATGATGATGATGATGATGATGATGATGATGATGATGATGATGATTTCTCAGATTTCATTTCAACGTATTTCCTGTGCGATGTATTGTTGCAATGTTTCTCTATAGCCTGAGTTGTTCTGGTTTTTATTTCAATTTTACATACATCACACACGATATTGTCTTCGTTAATACATAAAATGTCACTCTCATACTTCTTAATTGCATTTCGTATCTCTAAGCGAATTTAACGTTTTGACTTCGACATTATGAATGGATCAGCACTACACTATTCAACTCGTACTAAATACTTGAGCAGGATAACACAACTGCACACATTGCGTTGCAATGTGGACCGGGGTTCCTTCGTTATGTACGCTGCTGTACTCGCCAGGTACACAAAAGACGGACGACGCGGCACGTGCCATGTACTCTGATACGAAACAACTTCACTTTTCCTTAAGTCATCCCGCATACACTGTCTGCTTATAAGGAATTTGATTACACTTCTTGAATAACAGTCAGAAAGAATTATCATCAGTAAATTACAATACTAGAATTATTCTTGTAACAATTTCAAATATATTCTTTTACGATAATCTGAAAGATATAAAAAAAATCAAACAAATTTAATACCTACTGAAACTATAGTAGCAAAGTTAAATTGCTTTCTTGTACGACAACTAGAAAAATATATAATCAAATAATTTAAATATTATGATTCTTGTTAAAATCTCAAATAAATTCACATACATCAGTCAGAAAAACATGAAATCAAATAATTTGAATACTAACAATTTTAAATACATTATTGTAATACAACCGGAAGATTATATAATGAAATAATTTCAATACTGTAGTTACTATAACAAATGTTATAAATTATATTCTTCTGCAACAAACACAAAAATACCTTTAAAAAATTAAACATTCAATGCTAAAATTATTCTCACAAAGTTACATTACATTATTGCACAACAACCAGAAAAATATAAAATAAATTAATTTCAATATTATAATTTCTCGTTAGAAACTTATGTATATTCTTAAGTAACAACCAAATAATTTCACTACCAACAAATTTAATTTCATTCTTGTACAACCAGAAATATAGGTATAAAATAAAATAATATCAACACTACAATTGTTGCAACAGATTTCATAAATCCTATTCTTGTACTCAACCAGAACGATAAAAAATTAAATAATTTCAATAGGCCTACTAAAATTTTTGTAAGGGATTTAGTTACGTCCTTGTGTAATAAACAGAAAAACATAAAATCAGATAATTTCAGTATTGAAATTCTTGTTAAAAATTAAACATATTTTGTATAGCAAATAGAAAGGTGTAAAATCAAATAATTTTAATACTAGAATTCTTGTAACAAATTTAATTACAACCTTGTACAATTACAAGAAAATATTTATATAAAATAATTTCCATTCTAACGTTATTCCAAAAAAAATTTAATTACATTCTTGTACAACAACGAGAATGGCACAATAGCAAATAATACATTTAATTACACCCTTGTACAACAATCATAATGACATAAAATCAGATAATAAATTTTATTACATTCTTGTACAACAACCAGAATGACATGAAATCAAATAATAAATTTTATTACATTCCTGTACAACAACCAGAATGGCATAAAAGCAAATAATAAACTTAATTGCACCCTTGTACAACAACCATAAAGGTTTAAAATCAAATAATTTAAATACTAGAATTATTGCAAAAAATGTAATTACATTCTTGTAAAACAATCAGAATGGCACAAAAACAAATAATAAGCCCTTGTAAAACAATCAGAAAGGTTTAAATTCAATACTAAAATTATTTCCAAAAATTAATTACATCCTTGTACAAAAACCAGACATATTTAAAATCAAATAATAATTTCAATACTAGAATTATTCCAAATATTGAATTACATTCTTCTACAACAACGATAATGGCATTAATAAATTTGATTACACCCTTGTACAACAACAAGAAATATTAAAACAAAATAATTTCAATACTAAAATTATTCCAAAAATGTACAGTAATTACATTTTTGTACAACAACCAGAATGGCATGAAAGCAAATAATAAACCCTTGTAAAACAACCATAAAGGTTTAAAATCAAATAATTTAAATGCTAAATTATTTCAAAAAATTTAATTACACACTTGTACAACTTCCAGAAAGATTTAAAATCAAATAATCATTTTAATACTAGAATGATTCCAAAAAAAAAATTATTACATTCTTCTACAACAACGATAATGGCATAAAAGGAAATAATAAATTTAATTACACCATTGTACAACAACCAGAAAGATTAAAATGAAATAATTTCAATACTAAAATTATTACAAAAAATTTAATTACATTCCTCTACATCAACGAGAATGGTATGAAAGAAAAAAATAATACATTTAATTACAATCTTGTACAACAACCAGGAAGATTACAATCAAACAATTTCAATACTAAAATTATTGTTAGGATGCATATTGAATTATTTAATTTAAGTGGTTTCTGAATGATAGTAGGGCATGAACAAAACAGAATATATCATTCATAATATGAAGAAATAATTTATTCAATTGTCGTGAAATATATGTATATATATATATATATATATATATGTATATATATATATAAGTATAATTAGACATTTTGTGTCATTTTGTAACACCGATTATTGCGTTTCATACATACATTTGAGCGCAGGTTAAGTATTCCTTTCTTACCTAGCATGTACTATAATATTTAACTGTCCACTCTATCAAAACGTTTGGAGCAGCTAGCTTCGTGTGAATCAATAAAGAGCAGTATTACAGGCAGTAGCTCCGGTGTCGGGATTTGTACAGCGCTGTATAATTTCACAGCAAATATTGAGGGTATTTTAAGAGATTCAGAACGCCACATGAACATCCCCTGTAATACTCTGTAACTTCGAGAGACTTTGCTGGCTTTTCTACTCCCATGTTACACTTCTACTTTACTGACGGTAGTTCCATTCAAATCTGCAGGATTTAGAACTTAGTACCTACGTAAAGCCGAACGCCTGGGAGGTAGAAATCCCAACTAACTCTTCATTGCTTCTATAGCATGCTCTAGTTACTTGAGGAAAGATTAACTTTCAAGATGCTTTGTGTATTAGATAACTGTAAGGTTAAACGAGTCAACTCAACACAGTAATTCCAGTCAGCTTTTCTTTGAAAGCAAAATTGGATTTCTTAGAAACCCCTATAATAGTTTACACACGCTGAGAGCGCTTTATATTAAACAAAGTACAACTCAGCAAGAACTGTGTCATTAAAACTTGTAAGAGAGGTCTGTGTTCGCAGGTAAGATGAGTTACAGTAATGCCATATGTCTGTTTTAGTCATTTCGTGCTCATTTCGTATTTAATTATATTGAAAGCGTTTGCTTTGTACTACACAAAGATGATTATATTAATATTAATTAAGAGAGTAGCGAGCAGCCAGTTCAGTGTAGGTCATAAAGACGAATATGAAGAAATAAACACTTGAAAGAAAAGTTCACAGAATATCTACTAACCATAATGCTAAAGCAGGGTTGGGCAGAATTATGCACTCTGTGCTTGCACGGTGTACTAAGTGCACGAAAACCGGTTTATTCAAGTTGCGGTGCGTACTGTATGTTTCAAAAGTAAATGTTATTCTACCAAACTAAATAAGAACACAAAGTAATAAAACACTTCTTTAAACACAAAAGAAAACATGTCTGTTGCAAGTTAATTCATATTACTTAATTTCTCAAGATTTGGAGAAACTGTATTAGCACAAGCTATGCGAAGAACTGCCGTTAAAAGCCCATCATTTCTCGTTTGAGATTTGTTTATTTTCGTAATAGAAAATATCTATAAGTGGAACCAAATAAACACAAAACCGCTATACTGGAGAATTAGCACGGTCACTTTGAACCGTGCCGTTACGTTTACCACCAAATTTAAGTAAATACACAATGTCACCAACATAAGAACATGACGTTGGTGTGTGGAGTAGTTGGCGGGAGAAATTTTTTCTCTCTCTGTCTACCTCCTTCGTTCTGAACATTATTGAGAGATTGCACCACTGTTAGCGACAATGTGTATTTGAGTAAATATTGCGAGTAAATTATGACGAGTGCCTTAGATGAGAGGCTCGGGACAGAAACAGTTTTGCTGTAGCGCATGCGCGGACCTCTCATGCAGTGGGAGCGTGATCCTTACTTGAATTTATTTTTGCGTGTACTTGCAGATTAAATGATTGAGATCCCTTCTTGCTCCGGTTACAGGCCTTGCATTTACGAAGGTTATGTTATGTTAGGTTAGCTTAGATTAGCTTAGCTTAGGTTAGGTTAGATTAGCTTTGGTTAGGTTAGATTAGCTTTGGTTAGGTTAGATTAGTTTTGGTTAGGTTAGCTTAGCTTTGGTTAGGTTAGCTTTGGTTAGGTTAGGTTAGCTTTGGTTAGGTTAGCTTGATTTGATTCGTCCATGTAGTAGTTAAAATTATATAATATGACAGTTTTTGATTCGTAATATTGTTAAAAAATAATAGGCCTATAATGAAAGCGGTGAATAATTTCATGGTCCCTAAAATTTTTTTTCGTAAAAGGCTAGGTATTTTTCTATAGGCCAGAAATAAAACAGCAACGCCGTCATAATTACGTACTTTACGCTTTGGCGAACATTAACCGGAAATTTACTTTCCGTCATTTTAATTGTATTCCGTGAAACACACCTTTTCTCCTGTTAATTTCCTTGTGATAACCTAGTTTATTATCTTATTACATCTTCATTTTCTTTTAATGCATTCAAAAAACCGCCGTTGTACTACATAAAACCTTGAACTTGACTAATGGAGTGAATTATTTAAGAATATAGTCGCGAATTTGACTACCACCATTTCGATTATATTTTGTTTGATACGGCTCGGTACGGCCCGGTGACTAGTGGCCAGCGAGTAGAGTCGACTATCGATATTGGTCTACCGTACGTATTATCCAGTTGTTCCCACAAAACTTTCTCACACAGCTTATGCAGATTGGGAAAGCATCCTCTTAGGGATCCGTCATAAAACTGCTTAAGACTCGACCTTGAATCATATTTCGCTCGCATCTCTCGATTACATTGCAGGTCAATCAATTCACACTATAATGAAGGGGAGACGTTATCAATAATCAGTTGCAATCAGAACATGTAGCAAAAATACGCAAATCCATTTCCAGGCAATGTAAATCGTGGAACCTTGATGTAAATTCCTCTAATATACCGGATAGAATACATGCGTACATTTCGAAATTTTCATTGTCCAAAATTCTATGCGCTTAGAAAAGGATGGGAAATGACATATTTCGCCCTTTTGCATTTGACGTATCCATAACAGCAATTCCTCCTTAAAAGCTGCAATTCTATCTGCAAATTGTGTATTAAGAATTTCTTTTCCCTGAAGTCCTAAATTTAGCTCATTTAAAGCTGTAAGATCTGTTATAGCTGCTGGCACACTACAGCTCGCACTTGGAATTCCCCGTGCGCACGGAGGACAAATGCACTCAAATGCCCATCGCTGTGCTAAAGAAACCAAGTTACTCAAGAAGATTGAATGATATATTTTTTCTGAAAGTGCAAGTAAAGAATAAATTAGAAGATGTAACTAAAATATAAATATAAGTTAAGCCTATCTGAGTTCGCCAATTTAAACAAATGTATTTTTAATTTGATGATTAAGTCATATTTCGAAAGCATAAAAAAGTTACGATACGAAAAGCATCTTAAATATTTTTTTTTTTTTTTTAATAATAAGGTACTCATTCTCGTACAAAAACAAGAGAGACAGAGAGATGCAACTGGCGAAGTTAGGACACGTGTGTTCCCTAAGTTTACAACTTGTGTGCCTGTAGTAGGGGAGAGTTGGTTAGTATCGGACATCGGGTAATATCGGACAGTGAGTTTCTTTCATGTACCACCAGATGATAGTACCTGAATGACATGGTTACGTTTCTGTGATGTCGCATGCAGAAACTTAACCATGTCATTCGGGCACTACCATCTGGTAGTAGATGAAAAAACGCACTGTCCGATATTACCCGATGTTCGATACTACCCAACTCTCCCCTAAATTCAAATAATATTTTAATATCATCAGAGTATCTAGAGAATATCAAAACTCGAATGGAATTTAATTGATTATTACACGATTAGAAGACACTATATAAAGATTAGAAGAAATAAAGTACTGATACAATAAAACATTAATTGACTTGCAAATCAAGATTTCAGGTATAACTCCCTGTAAAGTTGATTTGAATAATTTCGAGGGAAAAATTGTTCCGGAGCCGGGTATCGAACCCGGGACCTTTGGTTTAACGTACCAACGCTCTACCACTGAGCTACTCGGGAACTCTAACCGACACCGATCCAATTTTTCCCTCTATATCCACAGACCTCAAAGTGGGCTGACAACTGTCAAGCAACCAACTTCGAGTGCACACTAACTCCGTGTGACTTAAATTGTGGTTTTCTGTTAACGAACAGTGACGTGAAAAATTGGATCGGTGTCGGGTAGAGTTCCCGGGTAGCTCAGTGGTAGAGCGTTGGTACGTTAAATCAAAGGTCCCGGATTCGATACCCGGCTCCGGAACAATTTTTCCCTCGAAATTATTCATTAATTGACTTGTATTACTATATACCGAAGTACATATGATATTTCAGTGCAGAAATTCTGCGTCATTTTATGAGCCGTTCAGAGCAGAAGTGGTGTAAGTCAAAATTGGGCAATGAGTTTTAAACTAAAAATTCTGTAAAATACAGCGCAAAGTAGCAACTAATATGTCCTTCGTGCTACCCACCGAATACTAATAGTTTAAATAAATTGAATATTAATTGCTACTTTGCGCTGTATTTTACAGAATGTTCACTTTAACCCTCATTACCCATTTTTGACTTACACCACTTCTGCTCTGAATGGCTCATATGATGATGGAAGAGTGGAACAGAGAAAAATTCTCTCCGGCACCGCGATTTGAACCCGGGTTTTCAGCTCTACTTGCTCTACTAAGCCACACCGGATTCCCATCCCGATGTCGGATCGAATCCTGAGAATAGGGCCCATGTTTATATGACATTTTTTTGCTCAAAATTTGTTCAGAAATAAGCTCTGTAAGTGGTGGTATATCTTCGTGAATCACCCTGTATGTTTAAAGGCTTGCTGCCTCATCTTCAATAGCTTGAACAACTGAAGGTCATGTCGAAGCAAGTCTTCTAAACTTCTCATAGGTTGCATTATTATCGAGCTTGTTGGCGAGGGATTGACGGGGAAAGGAGAGCGATTCTGACGTCGCAAGATAGCTGAGCACGCCAAAGCTCAAATCCTTCAAAGCAACATCTCGTGTTTTTTCTTGTTTATGTTGTTTTGAATGCATTATGCCAAGTCAAAGATGTGCTGTTGCGATATGCAACAATTCTAACGATAGAACTAAAGAATTGTCTTTCTTTATCAATCCTAAAGATTTAGGAATTATAAAAAAATGGGTCATTGCGTGCAAAAGACAGGATAAATTCAATCTTGATACAAGCAAAGTATGCTCTGATCATTTTAAAGATGACGATTTTGTTCCTGATTTTCGAGCAGCATGAATGAAAATAAAGCCGAAACGACTGAGAATGATAAAGCCTACAGGTAAGTTTAAATAAATCACGTAGGCCTATATAAGTAGCCCATGTTAATACCAGCTTTGTATAATTAGATTAGGTTCATCTACGTTAACCTACAAATCATTTTCTTTCTTTTATAATCATGCTACTTATACTAACAGTTGCATACCAAAGGGGTGGAGGGTTAACGCCTGATACCAGTGATGTTTTTTTCACTATAATTCTCATTATATTGATTTTATATTAAAGATTTATGACATTTTGTCATTATGGCATAATCAGTGGGTTAATCATAATAGCCTCCAGTGACAATTTATTGTTGAGTTATAATGATTATTGTGAATGAACGTGTTGTTGACATTTCATTACCGGTACATGCCCCATTTTCCAAAATTTAGAATGAGGTATTAAAATCAATCAGTGTTAGATTTTTTATAAACATACATTTAAAACAAAAACACCACCATCTTGACCCTCTTTAAATTTTAGTACGGTACATTATTCTTTCTTTTGAAGGTTTAATCATGCCATCACCAGCATGGCTAAGTAGTTTCAATAATACTGAAAAATTCTACAATGAGTTTCATGGCAAGAACACGATTAAAAAGGGGCGGGATATTATAAAAAGAACCAAAGAATATGTGGCAATGTTCGTACATAACGTTCCACGTGAAATTTTATTGTTGATTGTACGGTCAAAACTAGGTTCTTTATACGACTCTAGTATGTGAACACAAGACTGGAAACTAGCAGACGAAAACGGACGGCAGTCACTGAGAGCAGACGAATTGTTAAGAAATACAGAAAAATAATGCAGTGACAAGTACAGCTTTTATATACAAAGTATAAACACTTTCAACGTATTTATTTTATTCCATGGTACGTATACACACTTGGTTTTTTATAATAATAATAATAATAATAATAATAATAATAATAATAATAATAGTAATAATAATAATAATAATAATAATTATGATTTATTTTAGCTGGCAGAGTTAAGGCCGTAAGGCCTTCTCTTCCACTCAACCAGCAAAAAGTGTATATACATATGCATGAACTTACAAAGAATTCAACAATTTGATTTAGATTAGAGTTACATGTATGCAAGAGTTATTTACGAATTAAACAACAAAATACTATGAACAATTAATTAAACACTGAAATAAATTGTGTAGCAGAATTAAGCTAAAATACATAGAATGTTAATATATTTCAAATAATATTAAATAATAGAAAGAGATTAGATAATAGAAAGGAGAAGAAATAGTTTAAATCAGTATGATTGGAGTGAAATGTTAATAAGATTATCTTTTAAGCAGTTTTTAAAGGTGTTTATTGTCTTGCAGCCCCTAATACTGTACTTTGTGACAAGGAATTCCATTGACGCGAGGTGGATACTGTAAAAGATGATGAATAACAAGATGTTCTATGAAGAGGTATACTTAGCGTGCCACAGATAAGTGATCTGGTATTTACGTCGTGGTTAGAGTATAGATAAGAGAAACGAGACGAAAGGCAATTTGGTGTTGAGGTGTGCAGAATTCGGAAGAGTAAAGACAAAGAGTGTACAGTTCTGCGTTCTTTAAGTCGGAGCCACGAAAGACTTACGAAGGACGGCGATATGTGATCATATCGTCGGATGTTGCACACGTATCTGACGCACATATTCTGAGCTCGCTGTAACTTGAATGACAGTTCAGAACTTAGGTCACTTAACAAAACGTCACAATAATCGAAGTGCGGCATTACTAGGGTTTGTACTAGGGTAAGTTTTAGTTGCTGGGGCAAAAAGTTTCTCAAGCGACTCAAACAGTGAATGGAGGAACAGATTTTTTTTTATCGTTTCTTTAACTTGAAAATTCCAACTTAGATTATTATAAAAAAAGATGCCAAGATTTTTTACGACAGATGAATAAGGGATTAGCGTGTTGTTTATATTCCTTGTAATGTTTTTATTTGAGGCGATTATGTCTATAATGCAAGCTTATCAATTTGAAAATAAAGGACCAATCAGCATGGACTCTTCGCGCGTCATCAGACAACTAGCTATTTGATTGGCTAATGAAAAACGAGATAACCTATTGAGAGTAGAAGCCTTGATGTCGAAGAATGAACTATGACTGAATGTAAGTTGCCATCGTTGTCATAGAAGGGACTGGAGACTTTCTGATCGCTGATACCACCTGGGGATCAGATGGCCTAGGCAACTATACTAAATTTTGTGAAAATGTGTTCTACATTGGAAATTTATTATAGAAGACACAGAGGCGAATAAAGATATGTAGGTGTCTTATAAAACTTCTTCCCTTTTTCGAAAACCAACCCATTAAGAACTTGTTACGTAGCCATAGCATCACTTCCTCAACAAGAGAGAAGCGAGATGCCGCTGAAGTAATTGATTCTGAGGAGATAGAAAGCAATTAATCAGTGTAATTGGAAATTAGTTGTCTCGGTGAAGAACGTGTATGCAGTCGAGATTATGAGCGCGATATCAGATATTAGGATGCGGATTAAGTCTTCGGCTCACATGTCAGGTTATAAACTGCCAGCTACTCAGCTACTCACAAACTCATCGCTGAAATGCGATAGGCAGTAATTAATTTTTCAAAATTCGTATATCTTTTCATCGCTTTTCCCTTATTTTTCAACATCTCCTGATCATTCTTCATATCCCGTTTCTCGTTATTCTATCCATTTCTTCTTCAGCATCCTTCTGTTTGTCACTGTTATTGTTCCCTTCGTTACATTAGGTATAATTATTGTAAATTATTTGCAGTAAACCGTCTGCACAATTGTATTATTACTAATATCACTACAACTACTATTATTACTACTACCACAACAACTATTATTATTACTACTACTACCACTACAACTAGTATTATTACTACTACTACCACTACAACTACTATTACTACTACTACCACAACAACTATTATTATTACTACTACTATCACTACAACTACTATTATTACTACTACTACCACTACAACTAGTATTATTACTACTACCACTGCAACTACTATTATTACTACTACTACCACAACTATTATTATTACTACTACTACTATCACTACAACTATTATTACTACTACTACTACAGCAACTACTGTTATTACTACTACCACAACAACTATTATTATTACTACTACTACCACTACAACTACTATTATTACTACTACCACTGCAACTAATATTATTACTACTACCACTGCAACTACAATTATTACTACTACCACAACAACTATTATTATTATTACTATTACTACCACTACAACTACTATTATTACTACTACCACTGCAACTACTAGTATTACTACTACCACAACAACTATTATTATTACTACTACTACCACTACAACTACTATTATTATTACTACTACTACCACTACAACTACTATTACTACTACTACCACTACAACTACTATTATTACTACTACTACCACTACAACTACTATTATTACTACTACCACTACAACTACTATTACTACTACTACTACCACTACAACTACTATTATTACTACTACTACCACTACAACTATTATTATTACTACTACTACTACCACTACAACTACTATTATTACTACTGCCACTGCAACTACTATTATTACTACTACCACTGCAACTACTATTATTACTACTACTACCACTACAAGTACTATTATTACTACTACTACCACTACAACTATTATTATTACTACTACCACTACAACTATTATTATTACTACTACTACTACCACTACAACTACTATTATTACTACTACTACCACTACAACTATTATTATTACTACTACTACTACCACTACAACTACTATTATTACTACTACCACTGCAACTACTATTATTACTACTACCACAGCAACTATTATTATTACTACTACTACCACTACAACTACTATTATTACTACTACTACCACTACAACTACTATTACTACTACTACCACTACAACTACTATTATTACTACTACTACCACTACAACTACTATTATTACTACTACCACTACAACTACTATTATTACTACTACCACTACAACTACTATTACTACTACTACTACCACTACAACTACTATTATTACTACCACTACCACTACAATTATTATTATTACTACTACTACTACCACTACAACTACTATTATTACTACTACCACTACAACTACTATTATTACTACTACCACTGCAAATACTATTATTACTACTACTAACACTACAACTACTATTACTACAACTACTACCACTACAACTACTATTATTACTACTACTACCACTACAACTACTATTATTACTACTACCACTACAGCTACTATTATTACTAGTACCACTACAACTACTATTATTACTACTACCACTACAACTACTATTACTACTACTACTACCACTACAACTACTATTATTACTACTACTACCACTACAACTACTATTATTACTACTACTACCACTACAACTATTATTACTACTACTACCACTACAACTACTATTATTACTACTACCACTGCAACTACTATTATTACTACTACTACCACTACAAGTACTATTATTACTACTACTACCACTACAACTATTATTATTACTACTACCACTACAACTATTATTATTACTACTACCACTACAACTATTATTATTACTACTACTACCACTACAACTACTATTATTACTACTACCACTGCAACTACTATTATTACTACTACTACCAATACAAGTACTATTATTACTACTACTACCACTACAACTATTATTATTACTACTACCACTACAACTATTGTTATTACTACTACTACTACCACTACAACTACTATTATTACTACTACTACTACCACTACAACTATTATTATTACTACTACTACTACCACTACACTACTATTATTACTACTACCACTGCAACTACTATTATTACTACTACCACAACAACTATTATTATTACTACTACTACCACTACAACTACTATTATTACTACTACTACCACTACAACTACTATTACTACTACTACCACTACAACTACTATTATTACTACTACTACCACTACAACTACTATTATTACTACTACCACTACAACTACTATTATTACTACTACCACTACAACTACTATTACTACTACTACTACCACTACAACTACTATTATTACTACTACTACCACTACAACTATTATTATTACTACTACTACTACCACTACAACTACTATTATTACTACTACCACTACAACTACTATTATTACTACTACCACTGCAACTACTATTATTACTACTACTACCACTACAACTACTATTACTACTACTACTACCACTACAACTACTATTATTACTACTACTACCACTACAACTACTATTATTACTACTACCACTACAACTACTATTATTACTACTACCACTACAACTACTATTACTACTACTACCACTACAACTACTATTATTACTACTACTACCACTACAACTATTATTACTACTACTACCACTACAACTACTATTATTACTACTACCACTGCAACTACTATTATTACTACTACTACCACTACAAGTACTATTATTACTACTACTACCACTACAACTATTATTATTACTACTACCACTACAACTATTATTATTACTACTACCACTACAACTATTATTATTACTACTACAACTACTATTATTACTACTACCACTGCAACTACTATTATTACTACTACTACCACTACAAGTACTATTATTACTACTACTACCACTACAACTATTATTATTACTACTACCACTACAACTACTATTATTACTACTACTACCACTACAACTATTATTACTACTACTACCACTACAACTATTATTACTACTACTACCACTACAACTTCTATTATTACTACTACTACCACTACAAGTACTATTATTATTACTACTACCACTGCAACTACTATTATTACTACTACCTCTGCAACTACTACCACTACAACTACCATTATTACTACTACCACTACAACTAAAAGTACTATTATTACTACTATCACTACAACAACTGTTATTACTACTACCATTGCCACTACGATTATTACTACTACCACTACAACTAATACTAGAATTACTACTAGTGCTGTAAAAATGTTCGAATACTAAGAGAGGGTTATGACTCTCTTTTTGTTCTTGTTCTTCTCCTTCCTCTACGCCTAAAACTAATAGCTTCAACATCCTATAACTTGAGTTCCCGGATATGATAATATCCTTCCATTGCTGTAGGAATCTTCCTAAGGGTAATTTTAGTCAGGTATCCAGACGAGTACACTTTCCACTAATCTGCTGTCCTCCGTTTTGTTTATAGGTTCGCCCAAATGTATTCTTCTGCCACTAGTTCAAAGGTTTACTGTCCGATTTTGCATTCCTCTGAAATAATAGAAATGCAAATATTGTATCTTAAAATTAATTAACTGCGTTATTTTTCTTGGGACTTTTCATCTCCGTCGTTTCGTTTTTTTTTTTTTCTTCAGCCTCAGAATGTTCCTAATGCAATGATGTTATACAGGGACATCCTTTTATTTTTACTAACATTTCTAATATGAACCTGGCTATAAATCTGAATTAACGGAAACACTGTTTTCTACCCCCTTCCACGACTGGAGTTCGATGATACTGGCGTAAAATACAAACATATCACTTTACTAGGTATAGGAGGGAAGAAAAGTACTTCATCCATTTACGTAAAGTTGAAAATATCGCGATTTTGAGTTTAGTAATTTTCATTAGGTTTTTGTTTAATCAAAATACAGTACTGTATTAACAATAAGTTTTTTCACTCACGAACTGAACTATCAATTCGGACGTAGTCATTATGCAGTGTACATTACACTGTCTACAGCACATTAGCGTACAATATAGAGAATGAAGTTAAATTGAAAAATAATCATAATATGGATATTTAAACACATTTTTAAAAATGGTGGCCGTTCATTTCGGTTTCAGTTCTTTTGTGCATATTATCGCACTATAGACTATTGCATCTAATTCCAATTACCAGTTTCGTCCTTAGTGCTAGTAACTCATGTTGAAATAATTCTGTATCTACTCTATATAAGAGTACCTTACGTACTGTAAATTCAATCTTCACTTCTACCCGATCCGAAAAGATAAAATTACTCAGACATGCTATTTACTGTTCGTCCAAGTGGTTTTGTCGCATGGTCGTAGAGAGGAAGGAAATCACGTGACAGTTAATTAATTAACGAGACCCTTTTATTTAAGTTATTTTAAACAGTTGTATAATATTACGTAGACGTCCAATTCCTAACAGAAATTAATGTTCTCATAAAAGAGCTAAGACAGCCCAGCTTAGCTCTTAGAGGGGCGAGCAGAAGCGGGTGGGGGAAACCGGGATGCTACATAGGCAAACGGACGACAGTACCTGTGCGAAAATATGATTCAATATTGAAAGCTCTTTCGTCACTGCAAAACGCGAACATATTTCTGCAACGTACTATACCAGTGGCCGACAGATTCTGCAGTTGTTACGTAAGAGCCAGTCAGATCGCAAGAGCTTGGGAGAGCGAGCAGTTGAGTCGTATTAATGTTAGCACACACCAGCGCAGTGGCGTCAGTGCAGCAGTAGAACGGGACTATTGAAAACAAAAGGATCTATCTACATTTTATAGAAGATTTCCCCAGGCAAGATTCCCTCGATTGCATAGATTTGCTGCTAGGATGTTGAGCATATTCGGATCTACTATGTATGTGAACAGTTCTTTTCTGTATGAAGATCTGCAAACCACAACATAGAAACCACCTGTCTGATCTGAACTTGAAACATATTCTTCGCTTGTGTGTTAGCCAGGCTATGACTCCAAATATTGCAAAATTTGTACGCGAGAAAAGAGGGAAAAAATCTCGACAAAGCGTTTAGCTTGGGCACGGTAGTGACACAAAGTGATGGTGTGTTTCAAAAGTTGAAATATACTTTGCATACTACTCACCAAGGTAGGGCCTAGATAGTTCTATCTGTACATTATGTAGAAAAATGTGTGTTAAAAAACACTGTTTTCAAGTTTCCGAGAAGATAAAGTGTTACAGTACTGCTTAAAGTATTTATTTATATGTTTGTATGTTTATAGCAGTTTCGGAATTTCATTTATATATGCAAACGCTTCTGCAAGTGGCTGTATTATGAGTTACATATTATTGTAAGTACATTAAATTTGATTACAAACGAAAATATTTTGTTACATTGATTTATCACGGTTGTACAGTTTTGTTTTCGTACAAATGTATTGTAGGCCCTAATTGTGCTGTTCCCATACTATCTTAGAAGAATGGATCGCGCTCTGTCAGTGCATAGACCCCCACCACCACTGTTCAGTTGAACCTTCTCTCCACGCTGTGCTCAGTATGCAGAGATTGCCAAGCAAAGAGCAAGGCGGCTACGTCGTATGACGTCACAGAGCACGGAACATGCCGGTCACTGTACTATACTCACTAACTCAGTACTGTTTGTGTTTACTATGACCGTAGGGCGACTTTGACTGTATACGCTTGGTTCTATGTTGAGAACGGTTTGAAGGTTTTACTAGTAGATGGGGTGGGAGTGAAGTACATTAAAAAGCTCAGGTACTATAAAAATTGAAGTAAAAATAAAATGATGACCATGTATATGTGTAGAAATATTTATATATTATTATGCAGTACTGTTAACAAGAGTGAAGCAAACAGTATGACAAATTTTCTATGTTCTATCAGGCAGTCTATGTAACTTTTGTAATAACTTCTCAATACGTAAAGAAACTTCCGTTGTTTTGTCGAGTATGAATTTCCGTGACGTATCCTACAGAATCGTGAATTTTTACAGATCATTAAAAATAACAGCTTTATGACAGTCGTTCGAATTGACAGATTCAAAGGTTTGTGGCTGTGTTATTGTACAGAAGACAGTATCTGTCCCATTGCATTTCATAAACCACTGACTGATAACAATTGTTATGCAACGTGTAACTTTTGTATGCATTCGACGTTTTTGCGGCAGACATAGGGGACAAAAAGAAAAGTTTTCCTGTAGCGTTGTTCAGAGGAGGGAAATGAATAGGAGGGAAAATGTCAATAATATAAAGAACACACAAGAAGAGCAGGCATTTGGAATGACAAAACCAGCTCAGTACTTCTTCTTCTTCTGCCCTCTTTTTGTTTCCATCAACTTCTACCCCTCTATTCCATCTCTCTTTGGGAGACAGAAAGAAAGGTTTTCCACCTAATAATTCAAACTTGTTGTAGCGTGGAGAAGGCGAGAAATCAGCATGAAACGAGACCCAATGAAATGTAAAAATTCTTGTCTGTGGTGTGACTCCAGAAAATAAAAATCTTTTCCGACGCCCACTGCCAACTTGGGTAACGCAAAAAATATATAAAACTCTTCGGTAGTTACCCTCCCTTCTTGCCTCTGTGCTCTCAGGGTGGGATCCCTGTTGTATTTTTGCGTTCTCTCGCGTCCTTCCTAGGATGCTGTTGGGGAGATATAAGGAAGGGGTGACTCGTGGCTAGATAGGATTTATACCCTCATCCTGTGAAGGGGTGACCCGCCCTCAAAGAATGGTGTTAGTTCTTTTACTGAAGAAAATCGCAGTGCGGTAAACTTAAACATTAGTATGCGAATCTATCAGGCTTATGGAGGTACGGATTTCCCTCCTGTTCCTATAGAAACCGCAATATTTAGGCTCTGTTCTTTTAATGCTCTGAAATATTAGTATTTGATGCAGGATGGAAGCTAGAAAATGTGGGTGCATACGCCAGCAAAGCCAGTAGATTGTGTGACGTCAGACGTAGCGAAACATATATTTTAAAACAAGTAGGCATGTTCAAGTATCGTGGATGATATAGCTTATATCATAATCTTAAACATATAAACTAGCCAAAATAATAATAATAATAATAATAATAATAATAATAATAATAATAATAATAAATGCTATAGAAACCACAGTATTTAGGCTCTGTTCTTTTAATGCTCTGAAATATTACTATTTGATGAAGGCTGGAAGCTAGAAAATGTGGGTACATACGCCAGCAAAGCTAGTAGATTGTGTGACGTCAGACGTAGCGAAACATATATTTTAAAACAAGTTGGCATGTTCAAGTATCGTGGGTGATATAGCTTATATCGTAATCTTAAACATATAAACTAGCCAAAATAATAATAATAATAATAATAATAATATTAATAATAATAATAATAATAATAATAATAATAATTGCTATAGAAAGTACAATATTTAGGCTCTGTTCTTTTAATGCTCTGAAATATTAGTATAATTTGATGAAGGCTGGAAGCTAGAAAATGTGGGTACATACGCCAGCAAAGCTAGTAGATTGCGTGACGTCAGACGTAGCGAAACATATATTTTAAAACAAGTTGGCATGTTCAAGTATCGTGGATGTTATAGCTTATATCATAATCTTAAACTTATAAACTAGCCAAAATAATAATAATAATAATAATAATAATAATAATAATAATAATAATAATAATAATTGCTATAGAAAGTACAATATTTAGGCTCTGTTCTTTTAATGCTCTGAAATATTAGTATAATTTGATGAAGGCTGGAAGCTAGAAAATGTGGGTACATACGCCAGCAAAGCTAGTAGATTGCGTGACGTCAGACGTAGCGAAACATATATTTTAAAACAAGTTGGCATGTTCAAGTATCGTGGATGTTATAGCTTATATCATAATCTTAAACTTATAAACTAGCCAAAATAATAATAATAATAATAATAATAATAATAATAATAATAATAATAATAATAATTGCTATAGAAACCACAGTATTTAGGCTCTGTTCTTTTAATGCTCTGAAATATTAGTATTTGATGAAGGCTGGAAGCTAGAAAATGTGGGTACATACGCCAGCAAAGCTAGTAGATTGTGTGACGTCAGACGTAGCGAAACATATATTTTAAAACAAGTTGGCATGTTCAAGTATCATGGATGATATAGCTTATATCATAATCTTAAACATATAAACTAGCCAAAATAATAATAATAATAATAATAATAATAATAATAATAATAATAATAATTGCTATAGAAAGTACAATATTTAGGCTCTGTTCTTTTAATGCTCTGAAATATTAGTATAATTTGATGAAGGCTGGAAGCTAGAAAATGTGGGTACATACGCCAGCAAAGCTAGTAGATTGCGTGACGTCAGACGTAGCGAAACATATATTTTAAAACAAGTTGGCATGTTCAAGTATCGTGGATGTTATAGCTTATATCATAATCTTAAACTTATAAACTAGCCAAAATAATAATAATAATAATAATAATAATAATAATAATAATAATAATAATAATAATAATAATAATAATAATAATAATTGCTATAGAAACCACAGTATTTAGGCTCTGTTCTTTTAATGCTCTGAAATATTAGTATTTGATGAAGGCTGGAAGCTAGAAAATGTGGGTACATACGCCAGCAAAGCTAGTAGATTGCGTGACGTCAGACGTAGCGAAACATATATTTTAAAACAAGTTGGCATGTTCAAGTATCGTGGATGATATAGCTTATATCATAATCTTAAACATATAAACTAGCCAAAATAATAATAATAATAATAATAATAATAATAATAATAATAATAATAATAATAATAACAACAACAACAACTTGGGATTGCCATGTTTTGGCTCTTTACATGACGAAGAGTCATTTGAATGACTTTTTCATGCTCTCTTCAAACATTAAATACGTTTTCTTCAAACACTCACAGTTCTTATGTAATTCCTTAACTACACTATATTTAAATTTCGCGCGTAATCTTATACTGCAATCAATGTATACTGGGTGTTCAGTTCAAAGTGTGTCATGGCTCGCTGTATGCCGTCATGTGGCTAGTCGATAAGCCTAGAGAATTCAATCTTCTTACACTTCCGCAGAGCTGTATTACTTATCTGCCAGAGAAGTTGCCTAGCAAGTACGGCGTTCATTCTGAAGAGTACTTACCGATACGCACCGTAACGCCGGTAGTGGCAGGAATGTGAACTGTTTGGAAACACGTACTGAGGTGAATTTTTTTCTTACTGTCGGGATATGGGGAGAGGGTTAAGACGATTACTTACATATTTGTTGACATTAACTTCGACGGTCAACATGGACACGGAGCATTTGATTTGTATTGTGGAATGTTGCGGTACGCAACCGATGATAACAAATTCCCTGCTTACGACTTGGCCGCGCAAAACAGTTCGAAAGAGGTTATGGTAGCACACAGACCTTACAGACCGCCATCTGTTGCTACGACGTTCAAGTTATACTGTACACGTTCTCAAATTCAGATTGAATGCCTTGATTAATAGGCAACTTCTCTGACACCAAAGCTGAAACTCGCTTCATATCGCTGACTCATCAACAGTGACGTTACGACACGCTTTAAATGAACACCCAGTATATCGTAAAGTGGTTGCACACGATCCACTATGAACAATCGATATTTCTTGAGTTGTCTAGAGGTACACTGAAGCATTACACTTACATGATGATAATTTTGAAGTTAAATTTATACAGGGTGAGTCAGAGGAAAGGTACATAATTTGAGGGATGATAATATTGGTGTTTCCGAACGAAAAAGTTTATATCAAAATATGTCCTGTTCTAACGGTTTCGGAGAATCTAATGGAAACAATGAGGAATGGAGAAAGTGCAGGTGATAGTAAATTATAACATTGTTACCTTACGTTCTGTTTAATTGTGTACTTTTCTTTACAGAACACGTTCAAAAAGTCCACCGCCAACTTCAGTGCATTTTACAGCTCTTGTAGACAGCTGCTGTATGTGAGCAAGAAGTTCCTCCCTTCTTTCCACTTTGCCCTTGTAGACTTCGCTCTTAAGCCAACCCCACGCGCAGTAATCCAATAGAGTAAGATCGTGTGACTTCGGTGGCCAAGAAATGACTCCATCACGACCGATCCAACGCGCAGGATACGTTTCATTGATCTTACTACAACCTAATGTAGTTTTGGTTGCGTCCGTATGTAAGTGTTGATGAAGGACATGAGTCTGACGCCCGTGATTTTCAAACAGCTGTATGTCAGATACTGTTAAGAACAGGGTATATGTTGATATAAACGTTTTTGTTCAGAATCACCAATATTATCACCCCTCACAACATGTATCTTTCCTCTTGACTCACCCTGTATGTGTATACGTTAATGACACATGAAGAACGACTGGCTTGGACAGGATTTAAGGATGTGGTTGGCAATTTCTTTGGGAATAGCAAATACTCAAAAACAATGTAGAAAATATATTGGTAGCTATGAAAAATGTAGGATGCAATATGAGTATTAAAATCCATTTCCTTCATAGCCATCGTGACTTCTTTCACGATTGTCTTGGAGATTACAGCGAAGAACACGGAAAAAGGTTCCATCAAGACATGAAAGAAAAGCGTTATCAAGACAGGTGGATGAAATGATGATAGCTGACTACTGTTGGTCTATGAAAAGAGACAATGTGGAGCTGCAGCGTATAAGACAACCTCGAAGACAGAACTTCCAGATGAAGAGGAAGCGGTATTGAAAAATGAAGTGTCCACATGAGGCTTGAAATAATTTGAACCTAAATGGTGAATATGAACAAAATAGTGCTGTTTGATTTTGTTTACTGTACAGACATTTCCAAAGTTTGCTTGATTTATTTATTTAAATATGCTAATATTGCATGAATGGAGCTATAAATATGGCGCAAAATCTGACTCCTGATCCTTCAACACAAACCAACAATTAATCAAAATCAACCTTCGATATTAAAAGCCTTGAACCAAAATTTAATTTCGCAATCCTCTGTAATAGATAATAATAGGTTATTTATTATTATTATTCTTATTATTATTATTATCATTATTATTTTGTTATTCCCAAGAAACTAGTTCGATTAATTAAAATGTGTCTCAGTGAAACGTACAGCGGAGTTAGTATAGGTCAGTTTCTGTCATATGCTTTTCCAATTCACTGTGGGCTGAAGAAAGGAGATGCACATCACCTTTACTTTTCAATTTTGGCCTAGAATAATATGCCATTAGGAAAATCCAGGATTACATACAGGGTTTGGAAATGAACAGGTTACATCAGCTGTTTGTCTATGCGGATGACGTCAATATGTCAGAAGAAAATCCACAAACGATTAGGGAAAGCGCGGGAATTTTACTTGTAGCAAGTAAAGAGATAGGTTTGGAAGTAAATTCCGAAAAGACAAAGTATATGATTATGTCTAGTGACCAGAATATTGTACGAAATGGAAATATAAAAATTGGAAATTTATCTTTTGAAGAGGTGGAAAAATTCAAATACCTGAGAGCAACAGTAACAAATATAAATGATACTCGGGAGGAAATTAAACACAGAATAAATATGGGAAATGCCTGTTATTATTCGGTTGAGAAACTTTTATCATCCAGTCTGCTTTCAAAAAATCTGAAACTTAGAATTTATAAAACAGTTACATTACCGGCTGTTCTTTGTGGTTGTGAAACTTGGACTCTCACTTTAAGAGAGGAACATAGGTTAAGGGTGTTTGAGAATAAGGTGCTTAGGAAAATATTTGGGGCTAAGAGGGATGAAGTTACAGGAGAATGGAGAAAGTTACACAACACAGAACTGCACGCATTGTATTCTTCACCTGACATAATTAGGAACATTAAATCCAGACGTTTGAGATGGGCAGGACATGTAGCACGTATGGGCGAATCCATAAATGCATATAGAGTGTTAGTTGGGAGGCCGGAGGGAAAAAGACCTTTTGAGGAGGCCGAGACGTAGATGGGGAGATAATATTAAAATGGATTTTAGGGAGGTGGGTGTATGATGATAGAGACTGGATTAATCTTGCTCAGGATAGGGACCAATGGCGGGCTGATGTGAGGGCGGCAATGCCTGAATATTCATAGTTCTGTGTCTTCCACTAACCTCCCCAAAGGTCTTCTTTTCTTCAGTAACATTTCGTTTAATTATTTCGTAATTGTAGACATTCTGTTATTCTAAATTATTAATTGCAATTAATTAACGAGTTCTAAGCCCCACAAAGTTACCGCAAGCCTAAGATTCAGTCGTATTTTCCTTCCTATTTTACGTAAAAACTTTTCCTGAAGTTTTGTGTAAACTATAGACACACTTAATTAACATAGATAGGCATGCTTTTACGGTTTAAGGAAGTAGATTATCGTATAATTATACAGTGTGTTCCAAAATGTATAAGACAATATTTGGGAACACGTAGGAAAAATTCCAGTGTAGAAACCCGCTTCCTCCGATGACAGACATATCTTGTAGGATGTTAAAATATTCAGGAGCTTTAACTTCTTTTTGGTGGACTATGTTACCAAATGCTGTGGCTATCTAGCGTCTGAATGCTACGAAGGTGATAATGCCGGCGAAATGAGTCCAGGATCCAGCGCCGATACTTACCCAACATTTGCACTCAATGGGTTGAGGGAAAACCCCGGAAAAATTTTGATCAGGTAACTTGTCCCTACCAGGATTTGAACCCTGGCCCGCTGGTCCACGGTCAGACATGCCAACCGTTACTCCACAGCAGTGGCAAGCTTTTACTTGGCGCAAAGAATTTTATTCGAAAAGTTAGTGTGCTGATTAGCTGTGTATGTAGTAACACAATAGTGTTTTTTTTTTATTTGTGGTGTTACGGTAGTCGTACATATTGCTGTTAGTGCAGAGAACTTGTTTATCTTGGAGGGCTAGAATGAGGTGGTGTATCACCCCTACGCTACGATTTGTTTTTAACCCTCTACGAAGACGCAAATGATGTAGTCAAATTTTGACTTGGAAGTTATACCTATCTATCTCTACTGTAGTATTCACCAACGACAAATAGGCTAGTAGAATGGTACATTTTAGGCTGTGTTCGAAAATAATATTGTCTGTGTATTAGAGTTGATATTGACAGTTAAACGTCTTTCTGCCATTTCTAATTTACAAATTTTTAAAATGATCATCGCCTGTTGCAGCAGAAGATTTTCTTGTAAGCTTATACTTCAAATGAGGTTGAGGTACCCCTTCCCTATACCACCATTCATCTCTCATCATCATCATCACAATCATCATTATCATCATCATTATACGTGTATCTACTGTGTAAAAAAAAAAAACAAAATTAAGTATCTCTATTTCTGTAAACATGAAACAAAATTTGATTTTTGCCTTCCGTACTATCGCAATTATCTCATCTGCCTCTGGATGCTAGGTACAGTCAACTCCGCTTAAAGTGAGCCTCTGCGTACCAGCATATTTCGTTCACTATATCCGAGGTTCACTAAAACCGAAGTGTCTGTTTCTATACTACTGACGTTGCTGTACATGCAGTATTAATGCCCGTTTGGGACAGATCATGTTCAATATCAGTACTAATGTTCGCTTTATCTTCCAACTTAAACACTTTACGCTTCGACATTCTGGTGTTTACAGTTCGAAACTTGAATCTAATCTGACCATATACAGTAGATAGTAGGCACTGACCGATTTCGCACCTCTTCCCACTAGAGGTATGCTACTGTGTACTCGGCCTTGGAATTTCCCCGGTTCACTTTTATAAAGATGCGGGAGAAAGAGTTGAGGACCATTATACTGTAATCCTTCTTGTATTTACCATTTGGTCACCACTCTACTCCCTTTTACGAAAGAAAACACTTTATCTTCCTATTCTTCGAATAACCTCTTTTAAAGAAGTCAGAACTAATCCTTCCTTTATCTCTCACTGCGTACACTATTCTCTTTAACATGTTTCAAGCTGTCCAGGAAGCTGAACGAATCCTTTGTCTTTCAATGCACTTAAGGAGTAGAAGGTTTTATTCTGAACATAATCTTGGAAGTTTATAGGAGGAAGGATTTCCTAATTTACCATTTTGCCCATTTTAAAATTACATTTTCTTGGAGAAGTTCTAGTTTTAGATTCACTATAACCGAAGCGAGGGTTCACTATAAACGGAAATATTACTTTATAATGTATGTGGGTCGGGACCAACGACTTAGGTTCACTATAACCGAATGTTCACTTTAACCAATTTCACTATATCCAGAGTCGACTGTATATGGGTTCAATTTCTATTTAGGGTGAACGTTTACGCTGGAAAGTTCCAAGTGCGCGTTTTATTGAATGAGAAAATAAAGTTGTTGATTCCACGCAGTACAATTACAGCATGTAAGAGACAATTTAAGCGGTGAGATCAATAACCATTAAAGTCCACTTCTGGTCATTCATTTTTTCCAAATTTTAAATTAAATTTTGGATATTTCCACAAGTGTTACGACTTTAAAAGTTGGTATACTACTTTGTTTTGATCTCTAAAACAACCAGAAATGTTACGTGCAAAGCTTATTTGCATTTTTCTCGAAATTTTGTAAATGGACTTCAATGGTTATTGATCTCACCGCTTCAATTTTGTCCATAAAATAATCAGACAAAGATAAGCGTGTTATTACTTAGTTCTCAACCATTGTGCAACAGATATCATCACAATCACGATTAAGACGACATTTAGGCTACTGGAAAAGAGTAAGAACATGTCGATCCATTATCACACTGATAAAATATATTTATTTTGTAAGCAGTTATAGTAATACGACATATTTGCACGAGAGAGACATTATAGATGTGCACACAAGAGAAACAAAGAAGCAGCAATTTCATTTTTGGTTTGGTTTTCCGATAAGCTCCCAATAATATATAATAAGTTTTAATTAAACCATCTATGCTTATCTATGTTGCAATTGTGACTTTTTTTTACATTTATTAATTTTTCACATTAACGTTTTCGGTACGTAGGTATACCATCTTCAGATGTGTATATGATACTAATTAGAAACCTTGCCAATTGTCGTGTGTGGCAAGGTTTCTAATTAGTATCATATACACATCTGAAGATGGTACACCTACGTACCGAAAACGTTAATGTGAAAAATTAATAAATGTAAAAAAAGTCACAATTGCAACATAGATAAGCATAGATGGTTTAATTAAAACTTATTATATAAAAGAAGCAGCAGTTGCAAGATGCCGGCACTTCAACATGAGAGTACCATTGGTGAGATGAGCCCACATTGATGCACGTTTTGTTTCGGGCTGGCATTGGTACAACCAAGACTAACTATCCAGACTAGCATATTGCCCCATTCATACTGTCTGCTCTGATCTGCCAACTTGTTATACATTTGCTCCATGACAATTTCCACTGATCGACTGACTCGATGTTAGATACTTGTTTGCTGTTGCCTTTAAGAAAAGTTCTGCGTCCAATTGTTTTATTATAGACATAGACATCTTAACGTGACAGATAATGCTCGCCATACAGTATGAATATCCTTTGCGGCCAGACCTCTTGCCTAGAAAACTCGTACAATAGAGCGCAGTTCAATAATAGTACAGCAGAGGTGCCGCCATGTTGCAACTGCTACCTCTTTGTTTCACTTAGCGCGCGTCGATCATCTTGATACGTAGATAATACTGCCATATATTTGTGATAGCTTCTGGGACTTCATTAAAAAATATAGATCGCTACTTCAATTTGTAACTTACTAATAGATTCGCCTGTGAATAGAAACGAGATGAACACAATTAAAATTGATTTGACTTCGTTCTGAAGTAGTAGTCGTTATTGTAAACCTATTGTACTTTCTCATCTGTGGGAACTGCAATATTTAGACAATGACGTTTGCGTATTATTTTTCAACTTAGCGGCTAAATGTGTTAATATTAAAACTTGAGTCCGGTTACTCATTTATTTTGCTCGTGCAGGAAGGAAGGTTGTCTAGACGGGAATATGGCTGTAAAACTTTTCACTTCCTTCCTTTTTATTTAATCATAAAAACAATATATGCAACTGTTGACATCATCCTCTAAACACATTTGAAGTGCAAGCAGCTAGAAACGTCTGACTCCACTATAATATTAAGATGATTTCTAATTAGTCTGGAGAGTTTATAATTATCTATTTTCAAGCTGAGAAATTCGGCCTTCTAACTCCCGATAATGGACTGCGAAATTGGGAATTTATTTCAAGACTAACATCGAAACGTGCGTCGTAGTGAATAGTAGTTAACATGTACTTCAATTTATTTTCAGAGGCTATATAAGGCATGTGAGATGATAATATTGAGATATTGAAGAAGTGGTGCGATAAAAAAAATTCTGCGCTCTATCAGCGATACACCGACACGTAGAATAAGTCACTCAGATCCATGAATTTATCTATTAATTTGTATATATATATTTATATATTTATTTGTTTATTCAACGTTTGTTTATTTATTTGTTAATTAACTATTTAATTATTTAATTATGTATTTTTTAGTTATTTACTTAGTATTTATTTAATTACTTATTTACTTGTTTATTAATTTGTTTGTTTTTGTTTATCTACTCATTTATTCAGTTATTTTATTTATTTATTACTTATTTAATTATATCATTATTTATTTATTTACGTCTTTATTTGTTTCCTCGTTTTTTCTATTTATTTATTTATTTATTTATTTATTCACCTTTTTGTTTATTTATTTGTCACTTACTTACTTACTTACTTACTTACTGGCTTTTAAGGAACCCGGAGGTTCATTGCTGCCCTCACATAAGCCCGCCATTGGTCCCTATCCTGAGCAAGATTAATCCAGTCTCTATCATCATATCCCACCTCCCTCAAATCCATTTTGATATTATCCTCCCACCTACATCTCGGTCTCCCTAAAGGTCTTTTTCCCTCCGGCCTCCCAACTAACACTCTATATGCATTTCTGGATTCGCCCATACGTGCTACATGTCCTGCCCATCTCAAACGTCTGGATTTTATGTTCCTAATTATGTCAGGTGAGGAATACAATGCGTGCAGTTCTGTGTTGTGTAACTTTCTCCACTCTCCTGTAACTTCACCCCTCTTAGCCCCAAATATTTTCCTAAGCACCTTATTCTCAAACACCCTTAACCTATGTTCCTCTCTCAAAGTGAGAGTCCAAGTTTCACAACCATAAAGAACAACAGGTAATATAACTGTTTTATAAATTCTAACTTTCAAATTTTTTGACAGCAGACTGGATGATAAAAGCTTCTGAACCGAATAATAACAGGCATTTCCCATATTTATTCTGTGTTTAATTTCCTCCCGAGTATCATTTATATTTGTTACTGTTGCTCCAAGATATTTGAACATCTCCACCTCTTCAAAAGATAAATTTCCAATTTTTATATTTCCATTTCGTACAATATTCTCGTCACGAGATATAATCATATACCTTGTCTTTTCGGGATTCACTTCCAAACCTATCTCTCTACTTGCTTCCAGTAAAATTCCCGTGTATTTGTTAATTAACTATTAAATTATTTAATTATGTATTTTTTTAGTTATTTACTTATTACTTATTTGATTATTTATTTGCATGTTTATTCATTTGTTTGTTTTTGTTTCGCTACTCATTTATTCAATTATTTTATTTATTTATTACTTATTTAATTGTATCATTATTTATTTATTTACGTGTTTATTTGTTTCCTTGTTTTTCTATTTATTTATTTATTTATTTATTTATTTATTTGTTTGTTTGTTTATTTCTCTTTGTTTCCTTGTTTCTGTCAGTCTTACTTCCTTGTTTCTTTGTGTTTCTTTGTTTCTTTTTTGTTATTACCTTTTTAATTATTTATTTACTTATTTGTTTACCTGTTTATTTATTTACTTGTTTTTCTTTTTTATTGATATATATATATATATATATTTGTATATTTATTTCTTTATGCATTTGTTTACTTTTTTCTGTTAGTTTCTTTATTTTTTGCTTCCTTCCTTTTTTGTTTGTATTTATTTATTTATTTCATTTTTTGTTCCTTGTTTGTTTATTCATTTACTTTTTGTTTGTTTATTTATTTATTTACTTATTTATTTACTCACTTATTTATTTGTTTATTTATTTATTTTTTTACATGTTTATGTATTTATTTATTTATTTACTTTTCTGTTTGGCTGTTTATTTGTTTGCTTATCTGTTTATTTATTTATTTGTTTATTTACCTATTTATTTATTCACCTATTTACTTATTCATTCGTTCATTTATTTATTCTGGTGTAGCTAAGGTCATCAGACTTTCTCCTTCGCATCCAGAAATCTCTTCTCTTCTCTTCTCTTCTCTTCTCTTCTCTTCTCTTCTCTTCTCTTCTCTTCTCTTCTCTTCTCTTCTCTTCTCTTCCTGATCACTTCAGATCTTTCCTTTCGACTATCCTCCACTTCTTCTCCCTACTCCCTTCTGAGCTGTTCTCCCTGCTTCTCGATAGTCTTCCCTTCCTGTCTTCATCATTCTTGCCCTCTGCTGTTCTTGACGCCTCGTGCTTCAACTCTTTCCCCTTATCTCCGACTCATCATGTAGCCGTCTGACTTCGCGTCCCCACGCCCTGTTAACAGCGCCCTTCACACCCTGCACATTCCATTCCATTTGCTACGCTTCCGTGCGTCTCCCAAGTCGGAAAAATCCCCAGATTTCATTGTCACATTCTTGGCATATATTTCAGACTTTTAATTTCGTTTGCAGTCTAGTTGCAGTCGATCAGCAGAGTGGCGATCAAAGACTTCTGTTTCACTCCAAATCACGTAACAGAAACCGTTTGAAATACATAGTTGCCAGAGGTCGTACTTGTGGCTGTGTGATTGTTTGCATCAAACTCTGAACAAAAATAATGTACAGAGATACGATCTTCACTGAGGAAAGGATACATTTGCTTTTAACACCCTTAGACTCAACTTCATGCTATACCGTGCTGGTTTTTGCATTCCGACTATGCAGGAAACTATATCTGTCGTGGAAGTCATAGACAAATAGACATAATTGCTATTGACCGCAATAAGAAGGCAGTGTACATCTTGGACTCCACCATATGATTTGAGACTTGCATTGTCCAGCCTTTGGAAGTACACAACGAGAAGAAGCAAATCGTCTGGAGACAATTATGGGCCTATTACTTGGAAACAGAGGAACTATAATATACAGATGCCTCAAACTAGGAAGCTGCCTGGAGAGGGGAAGTAGTAGAGCTAACGGAGGGGGCCCACCTAGGCTCCGATACCCAGGTATAGTCTTATTATCTGAAAAGTTGACCTCTTGACGATGTATTCAAGATGTACCCTCCCTATGCAGCCTTCTCAACTGTTATTAGAACTGAGCTGTACCGTTCTGGTCCACAGTGCACAGCAGTAGGCGGACAGTGGTAGGGGAGAAGTGCTCTATGCGCCTGCGCGAACGAGACAGCTTGCTAGTTTGAGGCATCTGTACTACTGCAGTTGAACGATTAAGAACTCTAACGTACTGCCCTCTGCTTAAGCGTGCTCTTGATATAATCACAAAAAAAGATGTGCTGTGTAATACCACAGTCTAGTATATACAGTCACGAAGCTTAATACTTACTAAATATGCAAACATAGATAGTTGAAATATGCATCCATAGATAGTTGCTCACCACCAGGATCGCTACTATCGCCTCATCACAGACTCTTTCCCTAGCAGACCATAAAATGTATTGTACTTTCGATATCGTGTTCTTTTGAAAAAATTGACACCTTCCTTCCACTATTGAAATATGAAATACACAAGGTTTATACATATATTATTTTCATAAAATATATATTATATTCTGTAAACTCACCTTCCTGGATCTTTCGGAAGAAGGAAAACTCTAACCTATTTTTCTTACAATTTATAGTATTACAAACGTCTCCTTGTCCCATATTATTATTCAAATTATTGTATTTTAGCCATTTACAGTTATTACGACCGATAACGAACATTTCACAGTTTACATAGATTTTCACAAAAATGCGAAATACGGCACAGTCAATGCTTTTTCGATCTAGACCAGGCCGTAATGTTTGTTCGGGTTTTCTATTTCATTGTATGGAGCTCAGTGAAATATTATATTATAACTTTATTACTTATCATTGCTAAGCTTTATTTAGTGTAATTTGTCCATAAGTTCCGTTTACTTCTTGTTGCATAATATGTTGCAGGAATAATTACAAAACTGTGTTATTTTAATGTGAAGAGAATTTTACATGTTAACATAATCTGTTCGCGTCAACATTTCAAGTTTAGAATGGAAGGTATTTTGAGATTCAATAAAAACGAATTTATATTGTGATTTTAATTTAGCACATCTACCTTCCTTAATTGTAGACAGAAATTTACCATCCCACTCCTATGAAATTAATGTACGTATGATTGTGTTACTTCGTCTCTTAGGTAGTAGATAAATACAAAAATTCAGTACTCAATTATAGTATTAAAATACGACAAATTGAATGTGACTGGTGTCATACATGACATTATGTTTAATTATAATGTATAATTGCGAATATAGGAATATAAGTTAAATATAGTGAACATAACATATAATATCCATATGAAATAACATACATATGTAGTGACAGAGCATTGGAGACCACTAAAATTAGACAGAAAGGGGCAACTGGTACAGTAAACATAACCTATAATTTCAACATATCTAAATATTCGTGCGGTGCAACTGAAAATTATTGAATCGTGCATAAATGAATGTACAAGAATTTCGCAATATTTAATCGAAATAAAGGCAGGTATTACACATACGAACAACGTAATTTTCACACCAAAAATAATATTACACTTTAACTCGCAAGGAATTATGTCTGAAGTATCCCTAATCATTGTTTTAAATTTTATTAATGCAATTACACTACATTTTAGAGAAATATATGTTACTCTCTATGCATTCCAATTAATTTATATGGTTGAAACGCCGCCCTTCGTGATCGGGTTAAGCGAGTCACATGGCCTGCCTTACGGCCTGTATTAGATCACGATGGCAGTGACACAGTATATTGTTCCTGGTACTCACAGCGCTCCAAACGGCTAGCAACTATCACGAGAAATGCAACTCGTTGGCAAAAACTCATCCCAAGCTTCGCAACTGTATATACTAAACTGTGGTAATACGTTGTTGAAAAACGGTTGCAGTCTGCTTCCTCTTGTCAAAGAGCTCACAGTGGAAGATATGCTGCTCGCTCAGTGACAATTAGCTCATTCCTCAGAAGATATTAATGTTAGGACCCATGTTTATGGGACTTTTATTTCTTGTTTCGATGCATACTATCTCATCTCTAAATATTGGAATCTTTTATGAGAACACCCGTATATTTTTAAGGTTACGAAGTCCGCACTACTTATACATCAGTCTGCTAGCGTTAAGCCCTCTTTCTTTGTCAAATAGCTGGCTTGCTACCAAATAAAATTTATTTGTCAGAAAATTTTGTCCGCATTATCGAGAGTTGACTATACTTCTGTTTCTTATTCATTCATTCATTGTGTTTCTGCCCTATACAAAGCACTTCACTAGTCTCCTTTTTAGTTCTTTCTCCAGAGGTCCGCAGAAGATACTCCTTTTTCTATTAAAAGCTTCCTTTGCCATTGTTATTCTCCTTTTGACTTCCTGACAGCAGCTCATGTTACTGCTTATACAGGGACATCATTTTATTTTTACTTCAACTTTTATTGTACCTGAGTTTTTTAATGTACTTCACTCCCACCCCTTCTACTAACCAAGTTCCAGCTGTCTTCCTCACAGAACCAAGGTCGCAGTACTGAGTTAGAGATTATAGTACGTTTCAGAAATATGTTCGCGTTTTCCAGTGACAAAAATTTTCAATATCGAATCATATTTTCGCACAGGTACTGTCGTCCGTTTGCCTACGTTGCATCCCGATTTCCCCCACCTGCTTCTGCTCGCTCCACTGTAAAGACTAGTGGCTGGGCTTTCTTAGCTCTTTTCTGAAAACATTAATTTATGTTATAAATTAATTGTACGTCTACGTAATAATATGCAACTGTTTAAAATAACTTAAATAAAAGGGCCTCGTTAAGTAATTAATTATCACGTGATTCTCCCCTTTCTACGATCCTGCGACGTAACCACTTGGACGGACAGAAGATAGCATGTCTGAGTAATTTTATCTGTGGGGGTCGGGCAGAAGTGAAGACTGAATTTACAGTACGTAAGGTACTCTTTTATAGAATAGGTACAGAATTATTTCAACATGAGTTACTAAGTATGAAGGAGGAAACTGGTAATTGGAATTAGATGCAATAGTCTATAATGCGATAATAGGCACAAAAAAACTGAAGCCTGTATCGAAATGAACGGCCACCATTTTCAAAAATGTGTTTAAATATCCATATTATGATTATTTTTCATTTTAACTTCATTCTTTTATCGTACGCTAATGTGCTATAGACAGTATAATATACACTGAATAATGAATACGTTCGCATGGATAACTCAGTTTGTGTGTAAAAACACTTACTGGTAATACTGTACTGTATTTTGATTAAACAAAACCTAATGGAAATTTTCATATTCAAAATCGCGATATTTCCTAGTTTACGTAAATGGATGAACTACTTTTCATCCCTCCTGTACCTAGTAAAGTGATCTGTTTGTATTTTACGCCAGTATCATCGAACTCCAGTCGTGGAAGGAGATAGCAAACGGTGTTTCCGGGTCTCAATGATTAATCCAAAGGTATAGCCAGGTTAATATTAAAAATGTTAGTAAAAATAAAATGATGTCCCTGTAGTACACCCCAAGTATTTGAAGCTGTCCACTTGCTCTACTGCCTCACATACAATTCGCAAGTTAACCTTCTTTATTTTTCTTCCTATGACCATGGTCTTCGTCTTGTTGGCATTTATCTCCATCCCATACTGCTCACAATTGTCATTTAGCTCCAGTAGCATATCCCTTAGTATCATCTCCTCTTCTAACAACGTCGAAAGTATTTTAATTGTCATAAGTTTGCAATATTCTGATTAACAATATAACAACAAATGATCTGCAGAAAAATCAGATGTTAGAGTGTTAATTACGTCAAAGTTATAGAGATTAATATTCATGAAGAGGGGAGGATAAATTATAATTGATGCTGAATTCATTAACATGTTATCTGAATCGTTTAATAGTCCTTACTGATACTGTGTTGCGTTTATCGTGACTCGCATGTGTCTACAAATGAGTGGAGAATGATGGAGAAAATTGCTTTTTTAATTGTGTAATGGAATGCTGCACAGCGATATAGCCAATGCAAAAGCATTTACAATTCCAGTCTCTATGGAGATGAAATAATTTCTTTGATGTGTTTACAATTCTGCAAGAGTGACTTGATGTTTACATTAAAAGGAATTAAATTAATATCAGATATTGCAAAGTTTTGTGAAATATTGCTTTATATTCTGTTCCTGGTTTCTTTCATTCGGAAATATTTTGAAATAAACTAGAAAAACACTCATGCGATTAATTTTATGAACCGTTACTCTTCATGGAAGTAAATTCTACTGACTTTGATTTCACGTTAAATAAACACATGAGAAAATTTCTGGGTTATTCTAAATTAAAATATATATATATATATATATATATATATATATATATATATATATATATATAAATCAAACACACACACGAGGTATATTCAGAAAATTTTTTATTGACTATTACACTCTTACTACGTCATACTACTTTTGACCAATAAAACGGTACGAAAGGACGTATTTCAACCAATCATGGCTGCTTATCGTACAATTTTATCGCGTCCCTAGCATTTGTTTAATTTTATCGCGTCCCTAGCATTTGTTTAATTTTAACGCGTCCCTAGCATTTGTTTCTTTGTTTGCCAACATTTGAAACTGCGCTGGTCTGGACGTCAAAAATATATACAAAATTACAAACCACTCCAGTCGATGCACAGCAGTTTCAAATATGACTCGCATTGGCATTCAAGAACAAGAATTAATAAAAATCACTGATCATACCTATGCATCTTCTGAAATCCGATTTACAAATAAATGAAGAGCACCATTCGGAAATCCTGAATAAGTTGAATACACCATGTAGGTCTAAATCAACGAGTTCCACTTCTATTACGCACACGTCCAATATAACATCAATTGAACCACCAACCACATTCAAATTTTAAAATTGTACATTCAATAATTATTCCTTTTAAAATTATTCATTCGGAAATTCTGAATAAGTTGAATACACCACGTAGACCTAAATCAACGAGTTCCACCTCTATTACGCACACGTCCAATATAATATCAATTAAACCACCAACCACATTCAAATTTGAAAATTGTACATTCAATAATTATTCCTTTTAAAATTATTCATATTTATTTTTTATGTCGTCGTCGTTAATTAAAACTTTTCTAACACTTGTGTATATTAGTTAGGTTATGTTATAGTTTCTGCTATATGATATTATGGATAGTCACGTATCAGAGATTGTTTAATATTAAGATTTATTGAAAATCATCTGTCAAGTGACGTTGATTACTGGGATTCTGATAATTGAAGTGGAATGTTGCATTTTAATAAAAATGAAACTGAATCAACAAAGCCTTCTTGATTAGTAACATTGCCATCGTGTATAATAGATCGAGAACTTCTCGACGAGAAGGCATTGCTCACTACTGCCATCTAGCATGCATCTAGCGTAATATTTGTAATGTTGAGATGGTACAATAATACATTTGAAGACAGTTGTATTCTCGTAAGTCAATTAATATTTTATTGTATTGGAGTACTTCGCTACTTCTAATCTTTATATACTTTCTTCTAATCGTGTAATAGTCAATTAAATCCCACTCGAGTTTTGATTTTCTCGATAAAATCAAAACGTCTAGTGAGATTACTGTTGATAAAAATAATTACATTTAAATACACGGAGAAATTACGTCCAGCATAATTATGAGAGTCATTTCATGATGAATGTTATATTCTTTTTTCTTCCATACTAAACAATAAAATTTACTTTCACACTGGGTAGCGGACTGCAGTGTAGGCAAAGTCTCAATCATTACATAGCTTCAATACTGTTTGACATCGGATATGATATATACGGGAAGAACCGTAAGTAATATCATTAATTTCGGGGAGGGTTTATTCGTTGAAATATTTCGAACAAAAAAGTTCAATTCAATTTTGCTCGTTTTTGCTTCCTTTCCGAGATAAAAATTATTTTATATTACATTTCATAGCGTGTTTTTGGAAAGCCATTGACTGAATTTCCTATTTTCTCAGTCAATTTAAGAGAGCAATGTATTGCGATTATAATTTTTTTTAATAATTTTAGTTTAGTCCTTCAAATGTGCAGATATTTGATCCGAAAAAAAATGTAACTTTTCGTTCTGCAAAGAATGTTTTCAGTATTACATTTTATTCGGGTCAAATTTCTGCACATTTAAAGGACAAGACTACATTTCACTCACTTATTATCATAATACACTGCTCTCTTAAATTGACTGAGCGTATTGGGAATTCAATCAATAGCTTTCCCAAAATACGCTATGAAATGTTTCATCTTAAACAATTTTTAACACGAAAAGGAAGAAAAAACAAGCAAAATTGTTTTAAACATTGGTTGGAATATCTAAAAGAATAATTCCCTGAAATGTGTGATACGCTTTACGGTGTGTGTGTGTGTGTGTGTGTTTTTTTTTTCTTTTCAGGAAACCCCCTATCAGCAAAGATTATGTTCGAATGTAGATGCATCTACATACAAGAAATACAAAAGTTAATTTGAATATAAATGTAATATAAACAAAAAAATAATAAAAACACAAACTTTATGCATAGAATCAAGTTAATTATAATTTGAAAGCGATGTTTAATTTTTTATTGGACTGAATAATGGAAAATGTTGAAAATTCAGGCTACATTTTTTATATTATGGAGTTACATCATCTTCGTGCTAGCTTAATGGAGTACTGTGTTTTGAAACTACGTTGTGAAAATTTTTTGCTCTCTTAATGGTAAATTAACTTCCTTCTAGTTTTGTAAACATAAGTAATTGATATATAATCTTTGATATTATTGTGATAAAGCAGGGAGATGCACTATCACCTTTACTTTTTAACTTCGCTCTAGAATATGCCATTAGGAAAGTTCAGGATAATAGACAGGGTTTGGAGTTGAATGGCTTACATCAGCTTCTTGTCTATGCGGATGACGTGAATATATTAGGAGAAAATACACAAACGATTAGGGAAAACACGGAAATTTAACTTCAAGCAAGTAGAGCGATCGGTTTGGAAGTAAATCCCGAAAAGACAAAGTATATGATTATGTCTCGTGACCAGAATATTGTACGAAATGGAAACATAAAAATTAGAGATTTATCCTTCGAATAGCTGGAAAAATTCAAATATCTTGGAGCAACAGTAACAAATATAAATGACACTCGGGAGGAAATTAAACGCAGAATAAATATGGGAAATGCGTGTTATTATTCGGTTGAGAAGCTTTTGTCATCTAATTTGCTGTCAAAAAGTCTGAAAGTTAGAATTTATAAAACAGTTATATTACCGGTTGTTCTGTATGGTTGTGAAACTTGGACTCCCACTTTGAGAGAGGAACAGAGATTAAGGGTGTTTGAGAATAAGGTTCTTAGGAAAATATTTGGGGCTAAGAGGGATGAAGTTACAGGAGAATGGAGAAAGTTACACAACGCAGAGCTGCACGCATTGTATACTTCACTTGACATAATTAGGAACATGAAATCCAGACGTTTGAGATGGGCAGGACATGTAGCACGTATGGGCGAATCCAGAAATGCATATAGAGTGTTAATTGGGAGGCCAGAGGGGAAAAAGACCTTTGGGGAGGCCGAGACGTAGATGGGAGGATAATATTAAAATGTATTTGAGGGAGATAGGATATGATGGTAGAGATTGGATTAATCTTGCTCAGGATAGGGACCAATGGCGGGCTTATGTGAGGGCGGCAATGAACCTCCGGGTTCCTTAAAAGCCAGTAAGTAAGTAAGTAATAGTTCAGAAATGTGTGTTGCGTAATTGAAGACTTCCCCTGAAAAAGGATGTAACATCAAATTAATGAAATGTGTGACTTCGGCAAAAAAAGTAATTTTAAATCTCTCACTTATAACAATAAATTATGACATCCAATAGCTGAATAAACTTGTATCTTTTATTAGTCAAATGGTTCTGCTAGTAAGTATATGCATAATAAAAATTCCCCTGAAATTATTTTTCCTTTCTCCTGAAACGTGTATTATAGATTTGTTGGTTACATCCTTATTCCGAGGTCGTCTTCAATCGTTCAAGCTCATAGATTTTAAATTCAGGTCAATAAGTTTTTTAAAGTATATTTTTATTATCCTCCTTTTTATCCTCTTTTTTGGAGAATTTAAAGAAATTGTTTAAGTTTCATCTCAAGTAACAATGTCATATTAGACGATGGACTGAAAAAGAACTAAATAAACTCCACGTAAAATAATTAAGGGTAAAATACGACGAAGAATGACAAATTTATAAATTGTTCGACGTAATCTGCTGCATAGGTTAAACATATGAGAATACCACTTCAGATGCTGATCAGTGATGATTCCCAGATATTTCACAAGTGCAACTTTTTTTCAAAGGGAGATATTTAGAAATATTATAAACACAGGAACTACAATTATTTGTTACTAAACTTAAATTACTAAGATGATTCAAAAGTTCTTGATAACAAAAATTATCTTAAAGAGAAAGGGATTTTTAAAATTAATCAAATAAACTTTATTGAACATTAATAATTGCATTATAGTTGTGAATAACTTATGGCTTTTAAGGAACCTGCAGGTTCATTGCCGCCCTCACATAAGCCCGCCATCGGTCCCTATCCTGTGGAAGATTAATCCATTCTCTGTCATCATATCCCACCTCCTCCCTCAAATCCATTTTAATATTATCCTCTCACGTACGTCTCGGCGTCCCCAAATGTTGTGAATAATAGGAACGGAAAAAAAGAAGAAAATAACTTGACATTTGTTTATGGGTGACCACTGGCAAATTCCAAAAGAACTCTATAGTCTCATTCCATTATGCCATTTTCTTTTTAGTCTTCTATGGGCTGGATCTTGCGGTGGATTAGTGACAATTACTCGAAGAAGCGGATTCATGTTGTTTAGGAAAGAGTGTTCCAGTATAATGTAGCTATGTCTTAGGATCTCCACCACTTCAGGAGAAAGGGATTAATGTTGTATTTTATATTTAACGAAAGGAAACTAAAATCAAGTCAATCTAGAACCATATTTAAACCATGTTAGCATTTTTATAAACTACATCCCAGGAATAACAACAAACTAACACTGCTGTGTCACCTGCATATAAATAGACTATATAAAATAAGTCCTAAAATCGTCACTTGGGGAACTCCAATATCCACATTTCTTTTTTCACTGATATAGTCATCAATCTCCGTCATCATAGGTAATTTTAATTTTTATCTATTAGCGTTGTGAGTTCTTGGTGAATGTTCAACGTTATGCTGACTCGTGCCATTTGTCCTGTTGTGTATTCATGTAGCGCAGATCTAAAAATTTAAAATAGACATTTAAGTTAAGTTGTTCTAAGGTAATGTAGACTTCAGATAGATAAATTGGTAGATACTTACTGTACATAGATTTGTTCCGTATACTGTAGATAGGTACATAGATGTACGTTCTTCTCATGTACATAGATAGGTAGATAGGTGTGTATGTACGTGGGTAAGTGCTACGTCCGTAGGTAGATAGTTTTGTAGGGGGGGAGGGTGGCTGGATGTATAAATGGATCGATGGCCGGATGAGATGCGCTGGCTGGCGGGATGATATGTAGGTGAAATAGACTGGGAGTTACGTTAGGATATAACAAGTTGGGTGAGGCAGGTTGCTTTTAGATTAGCTCTATTAGATTAAGTTGGACTATGTGGTAAAGTAGGCAGTTACCATAGCCTAACATCTAGGCATGTTGGCTGGCTCAATGTGTGAAAATATTTAGGAAGATTTACATGCTAGGTTAGATGAAATGGATTAGGTTGGGTTAGTAGATTATGTTGGTAAAGTAGACAGTTCTCATAGCTTGGTAGATAAGCATGATGGGTGGGAAATTCCATCTCCGCCACCAACACATACAGTCCGAGTCCTCTTTATGTCCAGAGCGGAGCTGACACTCTTTGGTTGGTAGAGTAACCGTGGCGGAGGTGGTGTATGGACAGGACGGCCGGATGGCTGGCTGGATGTTGTGGACGAGAGGTCGTATGACTGATGGGCAGAAGGGCAGATGTAAAGTTGGACGAACGGATGCACCGAAAGGTATATATAGAAAAGGTGAAAAGGAAAATATATCAAGGAATAAAGAAAAAATAAATACATACCGGTACGAAATGCAGGAATATACGAAAAGAAACATAAAAACATAGAATGAAAGCAAAGTAGAACGTAAGGTTTAGGGAAATGAAGAAAGAAAGAGATAAAAACATTGAAAGAAAGAGAAGGGAAGAAAGAAAGGAAGAAAAGACTAAGAAAGGAAGAAAGAAGGGAAGAAGAAAGAAAGTAACAAAAGAAGGAAGAAAGAAATGAGAAAAGAAAGGAAGGATGGAAAAAGAGAGGAAGCTGAAAGAGAGAAAGAGAGGGAGGAAAGGAAAAAAAAGGAAAGAAAAAGGAAAGGTAAAGAGAAAGCAAAAAAGTATAGTAAAAAGGAAAGGAAAAGGAAATAGGAAAGGAAAGGAAATGAAAAGGAAAGGGAAAGAAAAATTTTTTTCATTTATTTCTTTTTATTTTAGTAGGTTATTCTACGACGCTTTATCAACAGATTAGGTTATTTAGCGTCTGAATGAGATGAAGGTGATAATGCTGGTGAAATGAGTCCGGGGTCCA
Source organism: Periplaneta americana (assembly GCF_040183065.1). NCBI lineage: Eukaryota > Metazoa > Arthropoda > Insecta > Blattodea > Blattidae > Periplaneta > Periplaneta americana. The sequence continues at coordinate 26,223,038 of NC_091124.1, read as the reverse complement.
GCACCGAAAGTTACCCAGCATTTGCTCATATTGGGCTGAGGGAAAACCCCGGAAAAAACCTCAACCAGGTAACTTGCCCCGACCGGAAATCGAACCCGGGCCACCTGGTTTCGCGGCCAGACTCGCTAACCGTTACTCCACAGGTGTGGACGGGAAAGAAAAAGTAAAAGAAAAGGAAAGGAAAAGAAAAAGGAAAGGAAAAGGAAAGGAAAAGGAAAGGAAAAGGAAAGGAAAAGGAAAGGAAAAGGAAAGGAAAAGGAAAGGAAAAGGAAAGGAAAAGGAAAGGAAAAGGAAAGGAAAAGGAAATGAAAAGGGAAGGAAAAGAAAAAGGAAATGAGGTAATAGAAGGGAAGGAAAGGAGATGAGGGAAAAGGGGAAGAGGAGTTGGAAAGGAGGTAATATGAGGAAAGGAAAGGAAGTATTGGAGGGAGTTGGAAAAGAGAGAAGGGGGGTGAGGAAGAAAGGGAGGGGATAGAGAGAAGAGAGAAATAAATAAATCAGAGATAGACTAGTAATGATTAGGGGCAAGGAAAATAATATACGTCAACAGTGGAAGAAAGATGAAGTATTAGGAAGGTTTTCAGTACTAATTCAAATACTGCAGACTTATTAAAATTTTGAGACTAGTGACCAACGTGTCTTTGTTTTTCGCCCCTGGAAGAGCTGTTTCCCTGTTCTGCAGTGGAGACGCGGCGCCTCTCAGGGGCCAGATCCAGCAGCTCACGTCCCTCCGCCAGCAGTCTCTTTTATAGGAGGTGCTTCCACCCTTCGGCAGATAAATGGTCATTGCACGGCTAAAACTACTCCGACTTTGTCTTTTCCTTCCTTCCTTCTTCCTTCCTACATCTGTCTGAGTCCTCTATTACTCGCGTGCTGAGTGCCAAGGTCTCCATCCTGCGAATCCTGCAGTGGAGTTGCCGCTGAATATTCAAACGTCCTCATCGCAACAACAGTCCTCGGCTTCAACCTTTCTATTCGTGACAAATGGTTAATATAATGATCCCTGGATTTATTGATCTCCTAATCCATCTATTTCATGATAATTAATCAATTTTGTGATTGAGTGTTTAATTTATTACTTATGTGATTGACTATGATTGTTCTGGTTTTATTACATGATATTATCTATGGTTATATAAATAGAAAAAAAAACAATTCTTAAATAAATTTGCATTTGTAAGAAACATGAAACGTAACATTAATATCTTTTTACTTGAGATTGCACACTTGATCTCAAACATATGAAAAGAAAATCCTAGTCTTTTAATAAGGGCCCAGTAATTAAATAAAGACTGGGGAACGGATTATTATTATACACTGAAAGATGAGAAATGTTTCAAATAGGCTATTTGATTGTTTATACCAGGCCTGCACAAACAGCGCTCAACGAGCGCGCGCGCTCCTTCGGAGCGGGAGAGTCGAGTTTACTGCTCGCCGAAACGGAGAGGAAGATAGGCTACGTCAGAATGACATAGACTTACTATAGGTAGAGGAGAGGGAAACGACCACTCAGTTATCTAGTGGAGTGCAGCGTGTAGGCCTAATCTCAGTAACTCTTTCACGTTGCTTAGCTACTGCTACAGTACAGTATGGAGGAATCTAAAAGACGGAACATAACATTTAACGACTTACAGCTCGAACTTATTGATCTTCAATGTGACCTAAGGGCTAAAGATCGTTTGAATAATACTACTAACCTGGTTGAGTGTTACAAGACTAAACATTAGCAATAATATCCACGACTACACAGGCTGGCTGTGAATATGATTGCTTTGTTTGGCTCAACATTTATATTTGTGAGCAACTGTTTTCTATAATCAACTTTAATAAAGGCAGACATCGAATATCTGTAACTGATGTTTCATTACGATCGGTAGGCTACTGTTCCTTTCAGCTGCCAACAGCATAAAACCTCGTTTTGATGTACTGATAAATAAAAATATAACAAAATGATATTGTACAGTTAAGTAGCTATAGAATTTCTATTACTTCTGTAAAATAAATATTTCTTTATTAATTAATAATAGTACAAGATAGTTTTGTAAACACTGAACGGGAATTCATTTCATAAGCACTCGTAATAGTACTTCCTTCTTTGTATATTTTGTACGAGATCCACCCCTTCTTCCAGTCCACCCTTATACAGAGCGCAGCTAATATCTGCATTCCGCTCATGAGCTGTGAGCCGGCTCGGAGAGCGCAAACCTTGTGCAGTCCTGGTTTATACATTATAACAGTTGGCAAAGTAGATAAAAGTTCAGTCAGGTATAAAGAACTTTGGCGATTCAAGGCTACTTGACTTCGGGACTTCCGGAGTGATCAATCTCTGCGCGGCGTCTCGAAACACTCACAAGCAGTCTTTACGTCAAGGACGCGACGTAATACAACATTGTCGTGCGGGTTTCCGGCTTTGCGGGCGCTGTTAGTCTAGCTTTCTCGATCGTTGTTCATCTCTAGTATTTTCCTTGGTTTCCTGAAATGTATGGAAGAATTCAGGTAATGCCAAGGCGAATATATGATTTCATCTCGTCTCTTTTGTCTCTTTGTCGCTAATTTAGCCCACTCTGGATATCTTTGCTCCTGATATAGCATCGTTATATAACCATCATCATCATCATCATCATCATCATCTTCATCATCACTGTAATAAATAACAGTAGTCGTCTTCATGTTCTCGCTCCTTCTGTCTTCCAGATAGGTAGGATCTATCGCTCTTCTCGACGTTATCTCCTTGTCTAGCGATCCTCCGTCATTCCGGCGTCGAAGCTCTCCTCTCCTCCAGCTGTTGTAAGTAACTTGCCGTGTCGCGGCCCGTGTGGGAACCTCAGCATCGCGTCCAGCAGTCGCAACTCGCTTGTTATCGAGTTGTTCAACTGCCGGAGTGCCGTGCGGTTTCGTCGCTTGTCGCTCCAACACTTGTAACTTGCAGCCTGTTATTACGTCCCTGATTCGCTCCATTTGCGACGGGGCCCTGCAGGGTCAGCGCACTTGTGTCTCGTACACAAACCCTCCCAGGCTCAACCCTTTGTTATGCACCGGTGCAAACTCTCTCAGAGATGCGTTAACTTGCAAAAAGCAAATTACAGTGGAGAAGGCAGTTTCACAGTACGCTACTTGAATCAGACAACCAGGGAAAAACAAATAGAGGTGGAGAAAAAGAGGAATAAAGAAGGAAAAGAAAACTAGAAAAACTAAAGAGATAGAGAGATATATACATGGGAAAATAAGAGAAAAATAAATATACATGAGAAAATGATAAAAAAACGAGACAAAAAAGAGAATGAAAAAGGAATGGAATTAAAGAAGATACAAATAAAGAAAAACGAGAAAAAAGAAGAAAAAGAAAAAGGCAGAAAACGAGATAAAGAGAGAAAGAAAGAGAAATAGAAAAATGGGGAAAATAAAAAAGAAAGAAATAGAAAAAGAAAGAAAAACGAAATATAGAGAAAAAGGGAGAAAGAAAGGAAAGTGAGAGAAAGATAAAAAAGGGAGACAAAAGCAGCAGAAATAGTTAAAGAAGAGACGTAGAAAGAAAAGGGGCAGAAAAAGAGAGCAAAAACAAAAGAAAAATGCAAGAGAATAGGAGAATAGAAGAGAAGGAAATGAGAATGATAGGAGGAGAAGAAAAGATAAAGGAAAACATCAAAGATAAATAAGAAAGAAAGAAAATTGAGATGAGAAAAGACGGGAGAAAGGGAGAAGAAAGACAGAAAGAAGAAAAAAGCGAAAGAGGGATAAGAAGAGAAAGAAAGAAAAACTGCTGAAAAAAAAGAAAAAGGTAAAAAATCAGAACGTGGGGAAGTGAGAAAAAGAGAAATAAATGAAAAAGAGAGATGAAAGAAAGGAAGGAAAGAAGGAAAGGAAGGAAGGATAGAAGGAAAGGAAGGAAGGAAAGAAGGAAGTAGGAAAGGGAGGAAGAAGGAAAGGAAGGAAGAATGAAGGAAGAAAGGAAGGAAGAAGGAAAGGAAGAAAGAAAGAAGGAAGAAAGGAAGGAAAGAAGGTAGGAAGAAAGGAAGGAAAGGAAGGAAGAAGGAAAGGAAGGAAGAAGGAAAGGAAGGAAGAAGGAAAGGAAGGAAGAAGGAAAGATAGGAAGGAAGAAGGGAAGGAAGAAAGAAGGAAGAAAGGAAGGAAAAGAAGGAAGGAAGAAAGGAGTGAAAGAAGAAGGGAACGAAGGAAGAAGTAAAGGAAGGAAGGAAGAAAGATAGGAAGGAAGAAGGGAAGGAAGAAAGAAGGAAGAAAGGAAGGAAGGAGGTAGGAAGAAAGGAAGGAAAGAAGAAGGAAACGAAGGAAGAAGGAAAGGAAGGAAGGAAGAAAGATAGGAAGGAAGAAGGGAAGGAAGAAAGAAGGAAAGGAAAGAAGAAGGAAAGGAAGGAAGGAAGAAAGATAGGAAGGAAGAAGGGAAGGAAGAAAGAAGGAAGAAAGGAAGGAAAGAAGGTAGGAAGAAAGGAAGGAAAGAAGAAGGAAACAAAGGAAGAAGGAAAGGAAGGAAGGAAGAAAGAGAGGAAGGAAGAAGGGAAGGAAGGAAAGGAAGAAAGGAAGGAAGAAGGGAAGGAAGAAAGAAGGAAGAAAGGAAGAAAGATTCTTACCTGAGAAAAGGAGGGAAAAAACGAGAAAGAGAAAAACGGGAGAAATAACAACCTAGAAAAAGGAAGGAAAGAGCAAAAAAGATAGGAAATAAAAATGAGAGAAAAGGAGAGATAAAAGCGAGAGAAAGAAAACAAAAGGATAGAAAGCAAGATAAAATAACGCAAGGGAGAAAGAGAGAAAAAGGATGGAAAAATGAAAAACAGTAAAAAAGAATAAAGAAGAACAGATAAAAAGGAAATAAAATGAAGAAAGCAAAAAGAACGATAGAAAGGAAGTAGTGAAAGAATGGAAGATACTAAGGAGGAATGAAAAGGAATACAAGGAGAGAAATTATGAGGGCAAGAATGGAAGAAAGAAAGAAACAAATAAAGGAACAAAGAAAGGAGGGAGAGAAGGAGGGAGGATGAAAGAAATGAAGGAAAGAGGGAGAGAGGGGAAAATGGGAAGGAAACAAATCACATACAAGAAAGAAAGAGTAATACAAGGAAATAAAGAAATTATAAAATTATATAAAAGAGAAAACAAACAATGTGAAAGAGACAGAAAACTGAAAGAAGAAGAGAAACAAAGAAAAAATGAACGCGAAGAAAACCTGAAACAAAGATCTCGAAGAAACAAAAGAAAGAAGGAAGTAGAGTAAAGAAAATGAAAGTAACCACATGTCTGAACTCTTTAACAAAAGATATTTTCAACACTTCTTGTGTTTAGAAGCAGCAACAGCTTAATGTAATGCTTGTCACCCTGAGATGAGATTTTTAAGCAAGAGTTTAAAAAGGTTGCGCTTAATAAAATTTCATTAAGGTGACACTTATGAAATATGCACTCAAGAGGCGTTTATTACTTTTAAAGAAGTTATTTTTCGTGCGTGTTTTGTTTTCGTTGCTGTGAATACCGTAAAGAATATTATACTTGTAGGTTTAGGTTTAGCTACGAATCATTTAGCTAGACAATTTCTATTATTATTATTATTATTATTATTATTATTATTATTATTATTATTATTATTATTATTATTATTCAAATCTAGTCTTTCAGGTAATGCTCCCTGTAAAGCAGATTTGAATAATTTCAAGGGAAAAATTGTTCCGGGGCCGGGTATCGATCCCGGGACCTCTGGTTGAACGTACCAGCGCTCTTACCAACTGAGCTACCCGGGAACTCCACCCGACACCGCCTCAACCCGATACCCGGCCCCGGAACAATTTTTCCTTTGAAATTATTCAAATCTGCTTTACAGGGAGCATTACCTGAAAGACTAGATTTGCATAATATATACGTTACTGTGTACGTTAACAGAAAAACCACAATTCCAAGTCACACAGAGATTGTGTGCGCTCGATGTGGGTCTCTGGCGTTTCGTTAGCCCACGTGAGTTGTGTGGATATAAGGGGAAAGGTTGAGACGGTGTCGGGTGGAGTTCCCGGGTAGCTCAGTTGGTAAGAGCGCTGGTACGTTCAACCAGAGGTCCCGGGATCGATACCCGGCCCCGGAACAATTTTTCCCTTGAAATTATTATTATTATTATTATTATTATTATTATTATACTTAACCTCACCTCCCGATGCGACTTAAATCTCACAAATGAGGCCCTCTCTGCTCGTGGGATGGGCATGATGCATGTTCACCGCTGATACACCACAGGGTGATCATAAAAGAACGGACAGAAACAGTCCCTTGGACGGAAGACAAATTTCTTCCATTGTCCACGCCAGGAATTGAACCTGGACTGCTTCGTTTGGAAGTGCACGCACTATCCTTTATCATTGTTTATATCATAATCATAATCATCATAATTTGAACCTTTAGTTTATCCTTTTCGGTTTTAATTTGTCTAAAATCCGTTTGAGAGGATTTATTCGTCTTGATAATATTTAATCTCTCTTGGCATCCGTTGGACATCTGCATTGTGCAAACAAATTATTGTTGTGTTCCTGAATTTTGTCTAAACTACAATAACTTTTAATTAATTTACATTTCTTTTAATTTTCCCTTATCATCTGACTTGGTATATCTATTACTAGTTCAAACTAATGCAGTTATACCCTTTTAACCTGCATACTATTTTCTGTATTGTTCAACATTAAAATGTTTATTTTTGTTAATAAATAAGTAAATAATCTATAAACAAGATCGTTGCTAGATACGTAATAAGGTGCATCTACACGGTTCACTTTTCCATGCGTTTACGCAGTGGCGGCTCGTGAACTTGTGGATTGGGGGCGCTGCAGTAGATTTTAGTATATACAAATTTCACTTCAATCTTCTCCGCAAGGGAAAGTTGAGAAAAATTAATATTCTGTAATTCACACACACTCATGCTTGCACATTTGCACTGGTTCAGTTACGGTACTAAGATGTCACACCAAAGCAACACTCGGATATACTGATGGTCAACAATTTTCTAAAACTGGAAAGAGATCTCTTTCGTATTTTACATGCTATATCAAAAGGATTCTACTCGCGCAAACATTTTGAGTTAAGGAGGCCGGATATATACGTAATAATAAGGCAAAAGAGGATATTAATTTCGTTATATTAACCAGATAAGATTCTACAACAATAAGTATGTGAAGAGAAAATAAAAATTTTGTCATTAAGTTTCAAGGTAATAGAGAATCCATTTGATGCAGCATTACAACAGCTGTGTGGGAGGGGAGGAAAGATCTTCCCTTGTAGCCTGGGTCTGCAAGCCACTGCAGCGAGATATGGGTTTTAAACAGCGGCAGTTTCCCTCTGCTTCCCTTCACCTCTCTACCCCCTGACCATGCAAGAGACACTCTCTATGAGCTGACCACCCTGCAGATCCCAGGACGACTTTGAATGCAGTGTCAATTCCAATACAGTCGACGCGCAAAAATATTACGCATCAGATAATAGTACATATTCCCGGCCAGATGAAATATAAAGCAATTTACTTAAGAAAAGCTAAAAAAATTATTCTACAAATTAAAATTAAAATTATTTTTATTTTCTTGACAAAGCAGGGAGTGCTGCAGCTCCGCAGCTCTTATGGGCGAACCGCCCCTGTCGGTTTACGCATGCACTCTGGGGAGAATATTGAAAGAATCAAATTGAAAACGAACGTTCAATTAAGATGCATGCAGATTTTGTGTCTATACGGTGTGCCGTCATCTTCACTACGTATATATGTTCATTAATAAATATTAAATATCATTCAAACACTTTAGACCTACTTGATTCGAAAAATTGTGGTTCAACACTCCATAGGCATTCGTATTTGCGATAATGTTCAATAAAATTAATCGAACTTTCCGCCATTTTCAGTTTAAAAGGTCCACCATCACCAAACAAAAGAATTTTCAGTTTATTCATGGCCACCTAAAGCAATCAGCTGCTCGCTACATGCTCCTGTTTAACGAAATACGCTTAAGATACCCACAGGCGATGAGTAGCTTTCAATTGCCGCATGCACTATCATTTTAGTGGAAAAAAGCATGCACAATTGAATGCGTTTCGTTCACTCTTGCATGCATTGCATGAATGCTTAAAGTTGAACCGTGTAGATGCATCTATAGAGAATGAATGTTTGTGAAGCGCAGAAAACTCATAATGATTTGCACGGATTATTCATTTGTTTAATGGCCAGCGTAATGTTGTCATAGGAACGTTACATAGTTCAGAAATTCACAGTAAATACCTAACCTCACTTCTCTCAAGTATTGTAATAACTTCGTAGAACTGTTATGGGAAAAGTTTTAAGTTTATGATGAAATTACATTTGAAATTGGTCAATGAGTGCATTTTCAAAATGCCAGCTTGGTCGTTCTCAAGGCCTTTAATTGCACTTGTGGAAATTACGACCTCTCTGCAGGGTCTTAAAGCAGATGGAGCTCTCCGTCGACTGGAAGAATAAAAATTTGTAATTGTAATGTAATGGAAGTGGAAGGCGAGCTAATTGCGTTGTGATGGGCCAACCTTGCGTTCCAGAATGCCGTGCTGAAGCTGTTGTGAGCTCTCAAGTGTAGTTATGTGGAAAGGTCAGAATGGCGTATTTGGCTGTCGAAGGAGTTTTATCTTTTACCAGTATAATAAGATTTGTTTTAGGTATTCTAATTTTACTGTTATTATACATATTATTACTTCATATATACAGGGTGTAAGGGGTATAATTGTCATTATTTTAACTGATGATTATTCATGCCGTAATGAAGAAAAAATGTCCTTACAATTTTTTTCTAATTGCAATATTTAACTAATTATTAAAGTTTACAATATTAGACGTTTTGCAACGTTGCTGGATGGGGAGGAGGGAGTTTACAAGTACACAGTACAGCTCAAGCGGGGAGGAAGGGGTTTAGAAGTACACATTACGAGCACAGTCTAGTATATACATACAGTCACGAAGAGTAAATATGCATCCATAGATAGTTTCTAACCACTAGGATCGCTTATATCACCTCATTACAGACAATGCGAAATACTACCTGCACAGTCTATTGTTCCTAGCACCCTCAAAACTCAATCTTCGTGACTGTATATACTAGACTGTGGTACAAGCGGGTACAGACATGCCGGTACAAAACATATGCTCTGTTCTAATGCAGGTGCGGACAGGACAATTGTCGTTTACATAAAACGAGCAGCAAATACAGGGAAATCACTTTATTTTTACCAACATTTTTAACATTAACCTGGCTATACTCGGAAACACTGTTGCCCCCTTCCATTACAGGAGTTTGATGTTACTAGTGCAATATGTAAACAAATCATTTTACTAGGTATAGGAGGAGAGAAAAGTAGTGTATCCATTTATGTTGTAGGGAAATACGATATTACGATTTTCAGTTTGATCATCACTTTTACGGAATTTATCAAAATATAGTAGAGTAGTAACATTTTTTTTCAAAAACTCAACTTTTCAGGCGGCTATGTTCGTTATGTAATGTCTACTTTATTTAGCATATTAATTATTGATGTTATCATACTATATAGAGAGCGCATTTAAATTGAGGGGGTCATAAGTAAAGGGCTGTAAGTACACTTAAGTTACTTTTGAGAAAATGGGGTTTAAATATTTAAGCTTTCGTAAAATCGGTGAAATTTTTTATTTAAATTTTAATATGTGATGCGATTAAAATATCCCTTTGCCACTAAAATTTTAGATACTTTTGCTTATACTGGATGCACTTAACTCATGTTATTACAAATGTCACTAGGATTCCTTTGCTTCTAGCCACCTCAATTCAAAAAAAGCTAATCTGAATTTTTAAACAAGTTGCTGAAAAATGGTTGCCGTTCATTACAATGCAGGCTTCAATTCAGTACGCATATTATTAAAAATATTTTGAAGCATATTCTCTGAAATTGAATTTATCGTTTCTTCAATATAATTTTTTAGTACGATATTATTAATATAGGTTCTTTCTTCTATAGAAAACGCAATCATATTTATGAAACACACTATACACTGCAGTGTTTACTTCACTGCTTGAAGACTTCGAATGCAACAGCGGCCGTAAGTTTGTGTGTCTGACGGGAGCAAGGACATTAGTGAAGGGGTGAGAGTGAAGTACATTCAGAAATGCAGGTACAATAAAAATGCAAGTAAAAATAAAATTATATCCCTGTACAAACTTCCAATCTCATTAATAGAACTTCATTGTAAGTTTACATTTTATGTAACAATATTTCTCCATTTTTAAATTGTAGTCTAAAAAATAAACAATAATGTTTTTTTTTTTTTTTTTTTTGCACAAAATCACACGAATTTTTTTCTAATGCAACATTTTAATCTCTCCCGCTTTCGTAAAGCAGTATCATTTCTGGTTGCGTGTAGGAGACTTCTAGTTTCTAATAATCATTTTTGAAACTGCTACAAAGTTCACCGATTAGATAACATTCTTTGAGGAAAACGTTGACGATACATCCTTCTTGCCTCACTTGAATTACGTTGACTTTCTCCATAATTTAATAACATATGATATTCCTAAACTGCGAATGACATTGTCGAATACCCTGTACTGAACTGCCATCCGCTCGGCAGTAGAGCTATGGACAGGGAGCTTGAACTCAGCTGACATGTACTTACGTCTGTGCAGAGTACTGCCTGCTGTGCACGTTGCCACGTCTCTCACGCTAGAATATTAACAAATTTAAGCATGAATTTTTAAATCTTTTCACGAAAACGTAATAAAACACATAAATATTTATTTAAACTAATATTAACTCTTTGCTAGATGTATCTACAGATGTAATGTTTTCTTAATTTTACTAATGATATAAACAGTATAGGCTAACACAAATAAAATAAGAAAATAAATATTTTTTCTGGGAAAAGTATCTATTTTGATCCTATGTTGTATGGACATTTTTTGATCCTGTAGACCAGTTATGTCAATTGATGCCCATAGGAGCAAGCGCGCGCTTTGGAGCTTAGGAGAGCCTGAGCGCTTTACAGCGTAAAGGAAAGAGACAGACGAAAGAGTTAGTATATGCCGCTTGGTCGAGCTATATTCAGGGATGGTCAGCACTGATTCAATAGATAAAGTGAAGAGAACTTATTAAAACTGTATCTATGTTCATTTTTAGATTTGTCTGAGAAGTATAAGTGCATTATAAGAATGTAAGTTTTAATTTTAATGCTCATTTTTCACAAGTTTGATTTTTTATTCAAAAGAAATATTTTCTCAACTTTTCGTATAGAAAAGTGAAATTTTCAGATATAGGCCTATTTATTTAGTAGCCTTACAGAATGTTTTCGTAAATCTAATATACCGTAAATACGTATTACTGAAGATAGTGCATTGAAATTTTTTTAAATATTCACATGGAAATTGTTTGTAAGGTAATGAATTAACAAAGCAACTACTGTCACATCATAAGCAAAAGATATCTACCCACGTGTTATAAAAATGTCAGCTCTATAGCTTTAGCACATTTCGAGAAAATAATTTAATATTCTGATGTTAGAAAGTCGCTAACCAATATCACCTTAAAAGCATAATGCGATAAGAGTTTTGTTATGTAATATTAGTTACACTTAAAACATATACAGCACCTAGGTAACTTTGCTTTGTACTGTAATATTGTTTTGATTAGTTTATTGATTACTTTTATAAGGCTAAAGGTACCACCAATATCAATTCCAACTTATCATGTCATACTCAATCTCTTTTTTTTTTTTTTTTTTTTTTTTTGGGATGTCACTTTCTTTATGATTGATGTATTTCATCCATTTAGTACAGTATAGTTGTACTACTACGGAATTTATGTGAACATTTCTCCTTAACTCTTTATTATGTTATTAACGTTTAAAACACAACTGCAATATTAAGAAATCAGTGTTACTACTTTTGTTTTACTGACAATACGTATAGATATATCAAACAGAAAGAAGCCATATAAAAATAACGACATAAAATTTCACGTTCCGTTTGAAGTTTGTGCACCACTGTTTTCTTAATCCAACAGGCTGCTTATTCATATACACAACCCTTCCTCTTTCCATACTTAGCGCTTGTGCCCGCGCACGACGTCAAGGTCAGAAAAATGCTCTTGCATTGGCATTACTGCTGTAGACCGTCCCCGACGACTGTGAAAAGGACGGCACTTATACCCCTTACACTCTGTATTACATACATTTGATCAATTTATCAATATACATTCAATCGATTTATATGCTTATCTTCAAGCACGTTTTAGTATTTGTTTTTGCATATACGTATACAGTACCTATGCGGACTACATGAACCACATTTGAAGAACCATTCATATAATCACGTATTTCCCTTCAAAAACTTTATGACGTGACTATGAAGTCAGGACACCGTATCTGATCCCCGAATCTATACGCATTACCAATTGAATAGCTGTGACTGCAGGACAGTTCCCGGTAGAGGAACAAAGCACTCTTATCTGTGTCGTAAACACACGTGAGGGTGGTTCCCACAGAGTAGATATATTGCCAGTCTCCTCGCCAAATGGACGATCGTATCTGCGTTCATAACTTGCATGATACGTACCAATGTTACAGTTCTTAGAACTCATGAAACTCTAATGTTGTAGGTAGTTAGGTAATAGTTATTTACGATGTGGGGTATCGTAACGTTTCATATTACAATACGGGATTTTAAAGTATGAAATCAGTCAAGTATTTTAATATGAAGTTACGATAAATATATCATACAATGTTTATCCACTTTGATAAATTAATAATAATAATAATAATAATAATAATAATAATAATAATAATAATAATAATAATAATGGTTTATTTGATCTGGCAGAGTTAAGGCCATACGGTCTTCGCTAACACTCAACCAGGAGTAAAACTGCGTTACAAAAACACTACAAATTTACAAAGTAAAGTGCACTACAATTTTACGCACAAAACTGAAGAAAATAATAATAATATATTGTAAACAACAAGTCAGTAGAAATCAGGCATAATATATATTGTAACATATAGAAAGGAAGGAAAATTTATAATAAAATGTGAACAGCAGGCCAAAATAAATGAGACATACAAAGTACAAAAATATAAGACAATATTAATATTGATGTTAGTGATACTACTACTACTACTACTACTACTACTACTACTACTACTACTACTACTACTACTACTACTACTACTACTACTAATAATAATAATAATAATAATAATGATAATAATAATAATGGTTTATTTAATCTGGCAGAGTTAAGGCCATAGGTCTTCGCAAACACTCAACCAGGAGTAAAACTGCGTTACAAAAAACACTACAAATTTACAAAGTAAAGTACACTACAATTTTACACACAAAACTGAAGAAGATAATCACAATATAATGTAAACAACAAGTCAGTAGAAATCAGGCAAAATATATATTGTAACATATAGAAAGAAAGGAAAATTCATAATAAAATGTGAACAGCAGGCCAAAATAAATGAGACATACAAAGTATGAAAATATAAGACAATATTAATATTGATGATGATGATACTAATAGAAGTGTTGGACGCCCAATCACTAGATGGGAGGACTCATTAAATTTCGCTTGATGTGAAAAACAGGTCAAAAGGCCTAATTTCATGGCGCAGAAGAAATAAAAATAAAAAAAAAAATAATAATAATAATAATAATAATAATAATATTAAAGCTCTCCAAGAGAAGGAATCTGGATCTTGGCTCCATGATCTGCCTTCCTCCTATGTTGGTACCTTGATGGACGGTAAATCTTTCCAAATCGCTACTGCATTGCGTCTGGGCTGCAAAATTTGCCATGTACACCAATGTATATGCGGAGAGACTGTGGATTCCTTTGGACATCATGCCTTAAGCTGTGCCAGAAGTAAAGGCCGCCTTCCTAGGCATTCTGCTATTAATAACATCATTAGTAGATCTTTAACCTCCTGTGACATTCCAACTCTTCTTGAACCATCTGGTATTAGCCGGTCGGATGGTAAACGACCTGACGGCTTGACATTAATTCCTTGGTCCAAAGGTAAATCACTCATCTGGGATTTTACATGTGTAGATACATTAGCCCTTTCCCATTTAAAATCTTCTGTCAATTGTGCCGGATCTGCTGCTGAATCCGCTTATCATGCTAAACGACGCAAATATGAACATTTAACATCAAATTACATCTTCGTCGCTTTTGCAGTTGAGACCTTTGGTCCATAATAATAATAATAATAATAATAATAATAATAATAATAATAATAATAATAATAGTACTAATAATAAAATAGTCACGTGCATAACATTCAATGAACACAATATTTTTAGGTACACACAGTAAGGAAAATATTATGATTATCTCAAGTTATCACATTATAGATATACCATTATCGGGAAATATGAAAACAGAAAGATAAAATAAGCTAATTGTCACTAGAACATAAAAAATGTGAATACGTGGAAACGTGCAATACAACACTTATAATAATTAGTCCTTGGCGCTACAACCCGTGAAGGGCCTAGACCGACCAGACGGCTGCTCGCCTCACGCCCACATCCCGAAGCATATGTGGACGATCATCCAACCAGAATGGAGGTATCGTGTGGTTAGCACGATGATCCGTTCAGCCGTTATAGTTGGCTTTCGCAACCGGATTTCGCTACCTATCGTAGCTCCCCAAGTGCATCACGATGGTGGATGGGCACCGGTCCCATACACTGGCCGAAATTTCATGGGAAAATTTCTTTCCCCATGAGGACTCGAACCAGCGCGCATTCCGTAACGCGAGTTCTAGGCAGGATGCCTTATACAACGACGCCACGGCGCGGGACCTTGTCATAATAGTAAGTTAAATTAATTTTTAATAAAAGTAATTGTATTATTTTTATTAGTTTTGAACATGTCTTTTGCGGAGAGGCGATTGTATTATTATTTTTAATACGATAGGTTTTTGTTTATAACAGAAGAACAGCAGTACTAGGAGAAATAAGCAATCTTTGTTAAAGTGAGTTCAAACGAGGATTCAGATATTGAAAATGCTCCAAATTCTGGAACTGAATATTTAGTACCATCGAAATCCCGCGTAATATATGAATATTTATAATAAATAAAATTAATTCCATTTAATTTAATTTAATATAAGGTATTAACAGTATCAATACCTAACCAAGGTACCTGAAGGTAATATGGCCACTTCAATTTGAATTAATTTTATCATGACTGTGGTATTCCATAATTAAAAGTTTGTGTGTTTGCACGAACTTTGATTCTTTATGCATAGATAGAAAAATAATCTAAGATTTTCTTTAAATCAGAATGCTTTGTTTTTACATTTTGAAAAATCTTACGTTGTGCAGGTAATATGTCGATATGAAGGTAATATGGACAGAAGAAAAAAAAATTATTATTTTGAAAAGAAAAACATGTATTGGAGATTAATGAAGTTTGGATCGGAAATAATGGTTCTTGACTTCAAAAAAAATATTCCCACGAATAATTTGTGACTAGATCTGTAAAACATTGCAATTTAAAAAAAAAAGGTAAAATTAACAAACACAAAAATGAAAAAAAAAGTCAATGAATCATTCAGTGGGTGTATGTGTGACAAATATATGACTTTTGTGAGTCCAACACATTCCTCATGCATGTACACACCACAAATTGCACACAGTCGCACATCAAGTGGCCACATTACCTGCATCCAGCACCTCTCGAAAAACCACCTATTTTTCAGTTCAATAGGAATGCATTTTAAATAAGCTTTGGATGTCTGTAATGAGCATTGAACAAGTTATAAAATGTTATATAGAAACTATAATTACCAATTGCTTGAAAATAAATACAAGACAAACCTAACAACGCCAATATTATAACACCGTGTTAATTCGTTACCACAAATCAAATAAAGAAGATCTGTGAAAGCAGTTGTACTATTATCCACTAATGCCGCTGATTATGTATACTTCCTAACACGTGTTTCGATATACTGGCACTAACGTTTGGTTACCATATCAATTAGCTATAGAACATTAATGTGGCCATATTATCTGCAGTGGCCATATTTCCATCACATACCTTAGTTGCGTAATGAATGTGTTATAACATTTACATTAGTCATGTAAATTCCACATTACATCATCAAAATGGTTAAAAATGTTATGAAGAATATAAATCTACTAGTAATATTGCTATACTTACTTACTTACTAGCTTTTAAGGAACCCGGAGGTTCATTGCCGCCCTCACATAAGCCCGCCATTGGTCCCTATCCTGAGCAAGATTAATCCAGTCTCTACCATCATATCCCACCTCACTCAAATCCATTTTAATAGTAATATTGCTATATTGGCAAAAATTGAACGTTACTCTTATGTTTATGTAGGCCTATTATTATTTTTATATGCTTTTTAACTAATGGCGGTTACTCGACTTACATCATCTACCCATATGAAGCCAGTTATGTAGACCAATTTAGCGACAGAGTCGTTGCCCAGGGTGAGCCATGAGAGGCTGGTCTACACTACACCCAAGATGAGATGATTATGAAGATTTATTGGGAAGCCACAGGAGAACCGGAACTTTCTAGAGTAAACCTCTGTGTTACCTGGACCAAGGCTTGCACAACACAAATTATAAATCGGAGGTACACCGGGGATCGAACCCAGGTTCACGAGATTATAAGTTCAACGCTCTAACCGCGAGACCACAGTGGCATATTATTATTATTATTATTATTATTATTATTATTATTATTATTGTTGTTGTTGTTGTTGTTGTTGTTGTTGTTGTTGTTGTTGTTGTTATGGGAGGCCAGAGGGAAAAAGACCTTTGGGGAGGCCGAAACGTAGATGGAAAGATAATACTAAAATGGATTTGAGGGAAGTGCGGTATGATGATAGAGACTGGATTAATCTTGCACAGGATGGGACCAATGGCGGGCTTATGTGAAGGCGGCAATGAACCTCCGGATTCCTTTAAGGCCATTTGTAAGTAGGTTATTATTATTATTATTATTATTATTATTATTATTATTATTATTATTATTATTATTGTTGTTGTTGTTGTTGTTGTTGCTGTTGTTATGGGAGGCCAGAGGGAAAAAGACCTTTGGGGAGGCCGAAACGTAGATGGAAAGATAATACTAAAATGGATTTGAGGGAAGTGCGGTATGATGATAGAGACTGGATTAATCTTGCACAGGATGGGACCAATGGCGGGCTTATGTGAAGGCGACAATGAACCTCCGGATTTCTTTAAGGCCATTTGTAAGTAGGTTATTAGTATTATTATTATTATTATTATTATTATTATTATTATCATCAACTTCATTATCATTCTTAGCTGAATTTCATAGTGTCAAATGTTATCTTTGTACAAATATAATGGTGTTAATAAATCTAAAGAACAAATTTCACGCTTCCAATATTTAGGTTATAATCTAAATTTCGAAATAGATAGAGAAAGGAATAAAAAAATTAAATAAATTAAGATAACCTTTGATAAGTGAAGAGGCTATAGACATATCAATCACTAACTCAGATAACAGGTGCCAAGTAAACATGGGAAATCTATGAATCTAGAGAATTTTATACTTCTAAGAGGTTACTAAAAAGGATGTTCGATATCACCCTTACTTTTCAAAATATATTGATTAGAATTTTTCTTACTAAAATTATAAATAAATGTAACACTATGGGAATTCTTATGAACTAAAATACACTCTTAATTTGGGTCCCAAAAACAATATGTGACCCGTTGCGCAAAAAGGGACCTAAAGTCGTGAATGGGAATTTTACAGCAGAAAAAAATAACGAATTTGCGGTGTAAAAACTGCATTTCTATGTTTTCTTGCGCTACCTGTAGGCTTTTTTACATACTAAACTAGGACGTAGTTTTACACAGTGCTTCTTAAATACCTAAATCTTTCTTATAGTTATATATTATTTTAATGTACCGAAGTACATATGATATTTCCATGCAGATATTCTGCGTCATCATAATTTTTCTCCGTTCCATTACTCTTACATCGTTTCTTATAGTTGCTAAGAAAACAAATGAAAACTTTAATTGCATTTTCTCGAAAAGTACATAATGTAATGTCAACATTGAATAAGTAATATATTAAAACTTTAGCACCCAGAACCATGAATTTTTATTTTAAATGTTCAGTATTTCATCCTCTTTTTGAAACCACAAAAAAAAATGAAAAATCCGACTTTAGGTCCCATTTCCTGCAGCTAGTCACATATACAGTACATATCTTCAGAGAAAATCTCCTTATGTCTCGATAAAAACTTGAAAATCCCTTAGCTATTACGTAAAGGAATTCAGATGTCTGTCGAATTCGTTTGTAAGCTTAATGAACACTTGAATCTTTTCAATGTTCTCAGTAGGTGTGAATAAACGGGTACAAATAATGTCGATCCAGATTCGGCGAACGTGGTGGTTGCACAATGGGTCCTCCATGACCAATCCATTTATTTGAGGACCGGTTATCCCAGCAACTCGACTAAAATGAGGCGGAGTACTCTTATGCATAGAGCACATGCCACGAATCACACCGAGTGGTACTTAGTCCAGGATATCATTCAAATCTTCTCTTCAAATCTGGAGTAGGATTCTCCTATCAATAACCCAACAAGCACAACGGAACCGATTAAATCAACATCAATTATTTCTCCACGAACATTAATACTGACAGCAGTGTTGTTAAACCAATAGAAAATAGACTCTTCAGCCCAATGAGAGTAGTGATTATTGTTCACACCATTCTTATTGAAACAATATAGCGAAGAGTAAAGCTGATAATCAAAACGTATCTGTAGAAGAGTACTAATATCAGCTGGTCTTGAAGGAATTGCAAGGCTTGTACCACGACAAAAGGAAGCTCATTTTGACCAATCGGGTGACATGCCGTTGATCATGTAATCTGCTTGTAGCTCCCAATAGTTTGAAATATTATTTCAACCAGTGGCGGCTGATTGACTGATGCAAGTAAGCCAGGCCTCAGTCACTTGGCTTAACTGAAATCAAATTTTGTGTTTTTATGTAAAATATTAGTTATTTGAATGAAGCATAGAAGTATTTGGAAACTTGTGATGTATATAGACCTGTTTTACAGTAAAATTTGTTATTCGTCTATAGCCAGAATCACTCGTGCCGGGTCTGCTTCTGCATTTCTTATGTTTTAGCGGGCTTTGAGGTTGCACTTGAAACGGTGTAGCTGAGGCACAATTCGTCTTGCCTCGTGGCCTGGTCAGCTTTCACTCCTCCCATCCATGGACCGGTCTCAAGGATGGAATGGGGTGGGTATAGCAGTGGTGACATGTCTTTCTAAATAGACCATAAATAACATAAAAATTCTCGTTGTTTAGCAGGCAGAGACCCACACTGTTCTCTCCCCTTATGTCTTAGTCTATGACTTAAGCGAGGGTGTTGTACTATTGTACTTCGTAGTACAATAGTGAGTGTGGTTCGATGTTATGTGTTTCGGGGAAGTACAGGGACATCATTTTATTTTTACTTCAATTTTTATTGGACCTGAGTTTTTTTAATGTACTTCACTCCCACCCCTTCCACTAATGAAGTTCAACCGTCCTCCACACAGATCCAAGACCGCATATATAGTCATAGTAGCCTTACGGTTATAGTAAATAGTACGTTCCAAAAATATGTTCGCGTTTTCCAGTGACGAAAGAGCTTTCAATATTGAATCATTTTCGCTCAGGTACTATCGTCCGTTTGCCTACGTCGCATCCCGGTTTCCACCACTCGCTTCTATTCGCCTCTCTTTAAAGGCTAGTGGATGGGCTGTCTTATCTTTTTCTGAGAACATTAATTTCTGTTAGGAATTGGACGTATGCGTAATATTATACCCATACAACTGTGTAAAATAACTTAAATAAAAGGGCCTCGTTAAGTAATTAACTGTCACGTGATTTCCCCCCTTTCTACGATCCTGCGACATAACCATTTGGACGGACAGTAGATAGCATGTCTGAGTAATTTTATCTTTTCGGATCGGGCAGAAGTGAAGATTGAATTTACAGTACGTAAGGTACTCTTTTATAGAGTAGGTACAGAATTATTTCAACATGAGTTACTAGTACGAAGGACGAAACTGGTAATTGGAATTAGGTACAATAGTCTATAGTACGATAATATGCACATTAGAACTGAAGCCTGTATCGAAATGAACGGCCACCATTTTCAAAAATGTGTTTAAATATCCATATTATGATTATTTTTCAATTTAACTTCATTCTCTACCTTGTACGCTAATGTGCTGTAGGCAGTATAATATACACTGCATAATGAATACGTCCTCGTGGACAGCTCCGTTCGTGAGTAAAAACACTCATTGTTAATACTGTACTGTATTTTGATTAAACAAAAACCTCATGAAAATTATCAAACTCAAAAGCGTGATATTTCCTAGTTTACGTAAATGGATGAACGACTTTTCTTCCTTCATATACCTAGTAAAGTGATTTGTTTGTATATTACGCCAGAATCATCGAACTCCAGTCGTGGAAGGGGGTAGTAAACGTGTTTCCGGTTGATCCAAAGGTATAGCCAGGTTAATATTAAAAATGTTAGTAAAAATAAAATGATATCCATGTATAAACAGAAATAGATGCGAGAAATAATGTTAGAATGTCCTTTTTCGAGAAGAAATGATATTGAAGAAAGGAAGTTTTAAATAAAGATATAGTCTACCGAGGTACCTACGCCATCGCTGACAATTTTTTTCTGACAGACAATCTTAAAACACGAGTTTCTATTGCATCCTGATAAGGGCAACATAAATGGTTAAGTAGTAATGTGGTGCAAAATAAACTTAAATAAAAATAAACTTTGTTTGTTGCTGTCAAAGGAAAAAAAAATAAAAAGGAAAGAAAGAAAGAACGGTGTCTCTACTGAGAGATTCAGCTATCTGAAAAATATTTCCAGGGGAATTTCAACAAATAATTCTTTAGCTGAACATAATACGGGTTGTTTCATCACATTCAAACAATCACTGAAACAAACTCACAGCATAATAGCTTATTTGGTGAGAGACATTATTATTTTTCATTAATGATAATTAATATAAGAAAAGTATATTCTATTATCCATGTGCTAAAAAGGATAAATGTTCATCTTCCCTCTTGCTTAAAAAAGTATCTTGTGCAGACGCTTGTATTTCCCTATTTTGACTATGCTGACATTTTACTGACTGACCTCTCCAGCGACAACAAAACGAATCTTCAACGTGCTCATAATTTGTGCGTACGTTTTGTAAGCAATGTTCGTAATATGATCATATTACTCCATCCTTGGAAACAATAGGTTGGCTTAAACTAGATAAGAAAAGAAATTTACATTCACTTCTCCCTCTCTTCGAAATCTTGAATTCTTCTATTCCATCGTACCTGTCGTCTCGCTTCACTTACCTTTCTTTCCATCACAATCTGAACACACGCTCTCGCCATGAAACAATACTAACAATACCATCCCATCGCACCTCCTCATACTCGTTACCTGCTAGCATCAGGGATTGTCGAAATAAAATTGAATTCAAACGCAAACTTACTAGGCACTTGGTCAGTAATTGAAACTCATTCAGACATGGTTTCTTGTAAATAGTTCTCTTAATCTATCACAAAATATTTCAATATCCGGTAATTTCATCACTATAGAATTTTGTTATTCTAGGTTTAATTTGTAATTCAGTAAATACAAAAATATTCTTTGTTCTTAACTTCTGTGATAAAGTGTCTAGCTTTCATTAATCAGTTAATCTTGTCGTACTTTAATTTTTATTGTAATTGTAATTGTAAATTAAATATTAACTGTAATTTTATTGTTCATATTATAGTTGTAATCCCCTGGTAGAGGGGCAGAGAAGGCATGACGGCCTTATCTCTACCAGGTTAAATAAATAAATACTAAATAATAATAATAATAATAATAATAATAATAACAATAATAATAACAATAATAATAATACAATAATAATGGAATTAATAATATAATGGCAATAATAATTAATATCATGAATAAACATTTCCTATCGGAGACACTTAAGCTAGTTGCAACTGGCCTCACTGAGGATTTCGGTAACCTGCCGCTACTGATTTCAACAATGATTGAAATATAGAAATCCTTTTTCTAAGTACAGCCATCACTACTGCTACTAGTTTCCTGCTGTTCTTACTAAATAGTGAAAGTAAAATAATCAAACGGGTAGAAAGTCATGTTAAAGATATGATCGCCATGTACAATTCATCTTCTTCGGCAGGATTTGAACCCGCAAGCATCGGCTCTAACTCCCAGTTTGGTAACTGCAACACCAGTGAGGACGACCACGTAATATGAAACATTCTGTATTTCTATGAACTAGAATAGCTCGTATATCGATAATCTGTCAAGTAGTGACATTATTATCTCGAATTATGATGTGTAGTTTATTTGTTTCTATTTCTCTATCAGTTTATGTTGGAAATTTTCACAGTATAGTGAAATTATTTCCCATCATTAGGGTTTTGTGTCATACACATGCCACTTCTCTCCATATTTCATAGTACAGTGTGTACCTAAAGTCATGTTGGTGTTTTAAATTATTATTGTAACTTTTATTCAACAATAATGTGACTTTTATTTCTAAGTTTAACCACACACCCGTCAACAATGGGTATTCCACTCAACACAGCAACACAGTAGTCGTTATTGCACTCCACCGAACGACAATGACAATTCACGTGTATTATTGAGAAGAACAACAATGTACGAGTACTCCTAACTAACTTCGCTTGGTACGATGAGAGCTTCGAGTCAACATAGCTTAATAATATTCATGGAAGCAGTCTCCTTGTACGCTCCGGTAGGCCCTACTGTGCACATCTGTTTGTGTGCTAGTTGGTGAACAACATAAATAATAGTATATTACTATGATGTATCGAAGTACATAAGAATTTCCGTACAGGAATTCTGCATTACCATATGGTGAAGAATAGGTAGAACGAAGAAAAATTCTCTCCTGCACCGGAGCTCGAAACCGGGTTTTCAGCTGACGCTTTATCTACAGGGACATCATTTTATTTTTACTAACATTTTTAATATTAACCTGGCTATACCTTTAGAGAACCGTAAAAACCGTTCGCTACCCCCTTCCACAACTGCAGTTCGGTGATACTAGCGCAAAACACAAACAAATCGCTTTACAAGGTATAGGAGGGAAGAAAAGTAGTTCATCAATTTACGTAAACTAGGAAATATCGCGATTTTGAATTCGATAATTTTCATTAGGTTTTTATTTAATCAAAATGCAGTACTGTATTAAGAATAAGTGTTTTTACTCACGAACTGAGCTATCCACGCAAACGTATTCATTATGCACTGTATATTATACTGTCTACAGCACATTAGCGTACAATATAGAGAATGAAGTTCAATTGAAAATAATCATATTATGGATATTTAAACACATTTTTGAAAGTGGTAGCCGTTCATTTCGATAGCCTACAGGCTTCAGTTCTTTTGTGCATATTATCGCATATAGACTATTGCATCTAATTCCAATTACCAGTTTCGTCCTTCGTACTAGTAACTTATGTTGAAATAATTCTGTACCTACTCTATAAAAGAGTACCTTATGTACTGTAAATTCAATCTTCACTTCTGCCCGACCCGCACAGATAAAATTACTCAGACATGCTATCTACTGTCCAAGTGGTTATGTCGCAGGATCGTAGAAAGGAGGGAAATCACGTGACAGTTAATTACTTAACGAGGCCCTTTTATTTAAGTTATTTTAAACAGTTGTACAATATTACGTAAACGTCCAATTCCTAACAGAAATTAATGTTTTCAGAAAAGAGCTAAGACAGGCCTGGTTTTACAGAGGGCCGTGCAGAAGCAGGTGGGGGAAATCGGGATGCAACGTAGGCAAACGGACAGTACCTTTGCGAAAATATGATTCAATATTAAAAGTTCTTTCGTCACTGGAAAACGCGAACATATTTCTGGAACGTACTATACTCAGTAACTCAGTGCTGTTTACTTTAAGCGGCCTTGATTCTGTCTGGAGAATAGTTGAAACTCCATTAGTAGAAGGGGTGAGAGTGAAGTACATTCAAAAACTCAGGTACAATAAAAATTGAAGTAAAAATAAAATGATGTCCCTGTACTAAGCCACACTGGATTCAAATTCTGACGCCGGATTGAATTCCTCTAGATAAAGTTCTACCTCTCTGTTCCCCTTTGGTAGCCTACCCTAATGTACTGTGTCACAGAATATGTTACAGTGGCATAATGTCCAACACTATGTACAGTAGTGGCAAAAAAACCGGACCGACCCTTGTAGCTGATTTCAGAGCCTTGTTCACTCCAGAGCACGATAGACTCGTAACTAAGACTTTCGTGGTTCGAATCCTGCCTGGGAATGAAACTTTTTTTGTTCCTTATTCAAATTTATTCCCAATACTTTTCCATTGCAGTGATATTTAACTACTTAATTAACTTATTATTCCCGGAACATGAATTTTACCAGCAAGGCTCTGAAATCAGCTACAAGGGTCGGTCCGGTTTTTTTTTTTTTTTTGCTACTACTGTACAGAGGTGCACTCATTACGAATGACTAAGTGGCCGGGGTCCGACAGAACAAGGTGCCGATGCCGTCTTGAATCACGAAATGATTACTTAATCGTATCATAATACTATGATGTACTGAAGTACATGTGACATTTCAGTCCAGGAATTCTGTATTACCGTGTGGTAAAGAATGGGTAGAACGGAGAAAAATTCTTCAATTTCATAACAATAATAACAAATCATTTATTTAAAGTCACGTTATATGCGATAAAATATGATTTTTACCAGGGATAGACAAAATTCCAAAATTTATCGGAAGCCAGCACATTTTGCCCACACATGCACTGAGAAAACCATTCAAGCAAACATTCTGATGGGGGCGGATAAAGTTAATTTTTTTTTTTCACCGTGTTAATAGTGTCAAAAGAAATGCTTATACAAATTTTGGCCACTCCACCGCAATTACGAAGGCCGTAAAAATAAGTTCGCAAGGGGCCTTTAACAGAAAGAAAACACAATTTCATTGGAGAAATTTGTTGGAACAGATACAGCAATTGTTGAGTTATTTTTCAACATATTCCCCACCAGAATTGAGATATTTGTCATATCATGGGATCGACAGAGAGGTGCAGACGGCTGTCAAACGCTGGTTCCGATCCCAGGCGGCTGACTTCTACGACACCGGGATACAAAAATTGATCCCATGACATGGTATGACAAATGTCTCAATTCCAGCGCAGGACATGTTGACAAATAGCGCAACCAATTGCTGTTTCTGTTTCAAGAAATCTTTCCATGCAACTGTGCTTTTTTTCTGTAAACGACCCCAGGGAAAATCACTTTCTGGACGGCCTTGTAATTCCGGTCGAGTGGTCAAAATTTGTATGAGCACTTCTTTTGATATTAATAACATGGTGAAAGGAAAAAAAAATATCTTTTTTATCTGTTCCTATCAGAATGTTTGCTTGTAAGATAAAGATGTATTTAACAACACTGAAATTATCGCTCATCTGCTGTCCATGTTTCCCTAGCAACGAATTTCATGAAGAGGTCCACTATATTTCTGAAGACGACTCTCACAGAAGAGCGGATATAATAGCAATAAACAGGCAACAACAAAAGGCTATTATCATAGATCCAACAATTCTCAAAAGAGAAATTTGAAGGATATCAATATTTCTATTCAAGATCAATACTTATGTAAATGGGAAACTACTAAATTCTTGGGCGTTACATTTGATGATTGTTTGCCTTGGAGATCCCATTGCACAAGTTTAATTTCTAAACTCAATAGCATTTGTTATCAAATCAGAATTTTGAGGACGATAATAAATCACGATGTATTAATGTCTTACTATTTCGCACACGTCGAGTCAAGGCTTTCATATGGTATTTGTTTTTGGGATCTGGAACCATGCTGAATGATATATTTATTGCTCAAAAGCGTATTGTCTGATGCATAGCGGGTGTTGACAGTAGGACCTCTTGTAGGGAACATTTTTTACAATATAATATTCTTACTGTTTATACATTTTTAATGTTTTACTACTAATTTATAAAAATCTGTCTGATTTTCATCAAAATTCTGATTTCCATACCTACGACACTCGTAACAAAAATAGTTTAACTATTCCAGTTCACCACCTTACAAACACTAGTAGAACATATATGGTCTTTGGTATCAAAATATACAACAGTTTGCCTGATGACATCAAATATACAAAAAATTCTCTGAAATTTAAGAATTATATAAAAACGAAATTAATAAAATTGTGTCCCTACAGTCTTGAGGATGCACGCATGGGCCGTTGAAATGAATAATGTTTTTTTTTTTTTTATATTTGACTTATTTTACATTAAATTGTAATTGTATATGTTTGACCATGTCTATGCATACATTATGCCATCGACAATAAAGTTCTATCTATCTATCTATCTATCTATCTATCTATCTATCTATCTATCTATCTATCTATCTATCTATCTATCTATCTATCTATCTATCTATCTATCTATCTATCTATCTATCTATCTATCTATCTATCTATCTATCTATCTATCTATCTATCTATCTATCTATCTATCTATCTACCTACCTACCTACCTACCTACCTACCTACCTACCTACCTACCTACCTACCTACCTACCTACCTACCTACCTACCTACCTACCTACCTACCTACCTACCTACCTACCTACCTACCTACCTACCTACCTACCTACCTACCTACCTACCTACCTACCTACCTACCTACCTACCTACCTACCTACCTACCTACCTACCTACCTACCTACCTACCTACCTACCTATCTATCTATCTATCTATCTATCTATCTATCTATCTATCTATCTATCTATCTATCTATCTATCTATCTATCTATCTATCTATCTATCTATCTATCATCTATCTATACGCATGGAGAGAGATCTAAACCAAGCTCATCAGGTTGATCAGGAAAAGAGGGCCATTTATGAACCTTGTATTCCCTACCTTAGTGCCAAGTATTACATCCCTCTCTTCAATTCGTCAGTGAAAGGTTTATTTTTTGGTGTTCGGAGTTCTTTTCCAAAATTTACATATAATTTTTTAAAACAATTATCAATATCATCTGTTGAAATTCAGAAAATCATCTCGCAAATTCCTAAAGATTCCCTGCAGATTATACAATTTCATTTATACCACTCAAAAGGCCTTAATTAAGGATATGCTAATTTTAAATAAAATCTTTTATTTATGAGTAAAATTTTAAAGTCATCTTCTAAGATTTTATTTTATTATTGATAATCAATCGTTCTTAATTATTACATTTTATGTTTATAACAATACTCATATTTAATTAATTATATTTTTATTTGCTATTAATTTCCGGATTCTCGTGGTCATCCTTAATTAAGGCCGGACGATTTGTTTCTCTCTCTAAGATAAGTAAGGTAAGGTAAAGGCACCCCATAACTTGCCATGAAGGCACTTGGGGGCCATGGAGGTAGAGCCCCATGCTTTCCATGACCTCAGCACTAGAATGAGGTGGTGTGGTCGGCACCACGCTCTGACCGCCTTTTACCCCCGGGAAAGACCCGGTACTCAATTTTATAGGAGGCTGAGTGAACCTCGGGGCCGTTCTGAAAGTTTCGCAACGAGAAAAAATCCTGTCATCACCTGGGATCGAACCCCGGACCTTCCAGTCCTTAAAGTAATCTAAAATAGACAAAATGAAAATGTGTGCAAAAAATTTAGAAGAAAATAGCTCAGAAAGAATGAATAAGAGTAGGTGGATTTGAGAACAGAGAATAAATATAATGCAAATAATTAATGAAAGGAATATGCAATATTTAATGGGAAAGCGGGAAATGGAAAGGAGACAATCTAGGTATGAGAGAGAATAGAAGAAGATAGATAGGGAAGGTAGATAGCAATTCAGTTAAAACAGAAGAATATGAATAAAAAGGGAAATACTTGATAAATAATTATATTAACACAAAGGCATGGTATATATCAAAGGATGGTGGATCGAATAACAGAAACGTAAAGGTCCACCATAACTATGAATTGAATCAGTGAGTGGAAAAAGGGAATAACTACTTTGAACCCGACTTTTCAGGAAACAAAAAAAACTTTCTACAGCTTTTCTGTTAAGATTGATTTAAATGTTGTCAACAGTAAAAATGTTCACTTACTTACTTACAAATGGCTTTTAAGGAACCCGAAGGTTCATTGCCGCCCTCACATAAGCCCGCCAGTGGTCCCTATCCTGTGCAAGATTAATCCAGTCTCTGTCATCATACCCCACCTCCCTCAAATCCATTTTAATATTATCCTCCCATCTACGTCTCGGCCTCCCTAAAGGTCTTTTTACCTCCGGTCTCCCAACTAACACTCTATATGCATTTCTGGATTCGCCCATACGTGCTACATGCCCTGCCCATCTCAAACGTCTGGATTTAATGTTCCTAATTATGTCAGGTGAGGAATACAATGCGTGCAGTTCTGTGTTGTGTAACTTTCTCCATTCTCCTGTAACTTCATCCCGCTTAGCCCCAAATATTTTCCTAAGCACCTTATTCTCAAACACCCTGAACCTATGTTCCTCTCTCAGAGTGAGAGTCCAAGTTTCACAACCATACAGAAGAACCGGTAATATAACTGTTTTATAAATTCTAACTTTCAGATTTTTGGACAGCAGACTGGATGATAAGAGCTTCTCAACCGAATAATAACACGCATTTCCCATATTTATTCTGCGTTTAATTTCCTCCCGAGTGTCATTTATATTTGTTACTGTTGCTCCAAGATATTTGAATTTTTCCATCTCTTCGAAGGATAAATCTCCAATTTTTATATTTCCATTTCGTACAATATTCTGGTCACGAGACATAATCATATACTTAGTCTTTTCGGGATTTACTTCCAAACCGATCGCTCTACTCGCTTCAAGTAAAATTTCCGTGTTTTCCCTAATCGTTTGTGTATTTTCTCCTAACATATTCACGTCATCCGCATAGACAAGAAGCTGATGTAACCCGTTCAATTCCAAACCCTGCCTGTTATCCTGAACTTTCCTAATGGCATATTCTAGAGCGAAGTTAAAAAGTAAAGGTGATAGTGCATCTCCCTGCTTTAGCCCGCAGTGAATTGGAAAAGCATCAGATAGAAACTGACCTATACGGACTCTGCTGTGTGTCTACTATTGTTTGTAATATATATTATTACCAAACTTTCCTCTATGCCTTGTTAATATTTGTATACAATTGTTTTAAATGTTAAAACTTATTTCCTTTTTCCACTCAATAATCATACATATACTTTATTAGCTTCCTAGCCTCTCCTCCAGTTTTTTCATTCTTTAAAAATGTATATAGATGATTAAACAGGTTAATAACGACTTCCACATTACAATTTTATGGAAAAAAATATACAGGGTGAATCTAAAGTCTGGAACCATATACAGTATATATATATATATATTGTGAATTTTATTAGTAACAACAATGTAATTTATTCGTCACAACAATAATTCCTTTCTACAATTCACCTTAAACGCTCTCGTCAACAATTGGATCTTCACTCAACAAAGTATTCGTTATAGCACTCCACCGACGACAATGACAATTTACTTGGACTATTACGCACAACAATGAACTGTTAATCTTAACTAATATTTACAAAGCACTATTTACAAATCAGAACTACCCGTTCTCAGTTCACAGTTCTTCTATCTCAGTCACTCGAGTTCACAGTATCTCGAACCACAGACCTTCAGAGACAGTTCACTGTACTCGAACTCGGGTCCCTCCAACTGCGGTCCACTGCACTCGAACTCAGGTCCCTCCAACTGCGGTCCACTGCACTCGAACTCAAGCCTTCGGATGCTGACGCAGATGCGGACGCACACTCGAGTCGAACTCCGGCACACAAGTCTGGCTTGCTTGCTCTGGCTTACTCACTGACTGAATAACTGAAAACTGCAAACTGCAAAACTCTGAAACTGCTGTCGTTCCTTCGCGACCGTAATTTATAACTACAGCGACGTAGCCTCGAAAATTCGCGAGTCTTCCACTTCGACGGATTTCTGGAATAGTCGGGAAGGTCGTTCCACATTCACTGCGTTAAGTAGCAGCTGCGCGCCCAGCCTCGTCGCGTTGACGTAATACACCCTCTCTCTTCTCTCCACCGCGCGACGTCACTCAATGTTCCGTGGAGCCTGTGCGATCTGCTTTCTTGCGGAACGCTGGTCGTGAGTTCGAATCTCACGTCGCTGTCACAATATATATATATATATATATATATATATATATATATCTTCCATATGCTTGGTTTTCGATTGTTATAGGTGTTACCAGTATTTGTAAAACCAAATGCTATACCAGTGATACATTCGATTCTAGCTCTCAGCTATCTCAAAAGCAGCCATTTTGAATGCAACTTTGAAATTTTAAATGGAAAAGGGGTCATATAGGTACTCAAAATCATCTGAAATTTTCTGAGAAAAACAGTGATGCAATTCGTTTTGAGATATGTCTAATCGTTTTCAAGTTATTTAAAGATAACTGTAATAATGACACAAACTTTAGTTACTGCTTCTACAGATATTTTGTAAGACGGTACAGTACTAAGGAAGCTTTGGAAAAGGTGTTTTTATGCAATTATGGTAATTAACTTTTCCTGCTTTACTGTTCGGTTAATCTGTGGCAGTTTCAATGCATTGTTGTTAGAAAGATTATGAATATAGAATACTGTATGTACATATATCCAAAGCTTGTGAAGATAAAACATCTCCTGTACACGAATAAAGGAAAGTGACAAGTTCTGCATGTAGTCGAATAATAACCCAACAACATTTCCCCTTTGTTTACATGTATCAGTTACTTCCTGTAGCTTATTATTAGTTTATTATAAAAATTTTCCAAAATTAGCTGTAATAGAACAGTATTGAGTGGAAAAAGGGAACTACTACAGAAGTTATTTCCTTCTTCCACTCCACACAAAACAGACATGAGATTTTACGTGGGTAAGTATGTTAGTAATATTCCCTTTTTCAGCTCATCCAATGGGTCTATCATTGAGGAACAAAATGGCTATCTCAGTTCAATTTAGCAAAAAAAAAAAAAATGTAGTTATTCCCTTTTTCCACTCACTGGTTCAATTGTAAAGTTGGCTGATAAATAAGTATCATATTGTATCACAGTATAGCATAGGGATGCAGATTTATTCACAGTAGAAGTTGTGGTTTTCTACTTTTTCTGTAAGTGCATGTAATTTCCTGCATTATCCTTATGCTGTGTTAACATTTGTCTCTCTAAGATATTTGACATATTTCGTAGGCCTATTTAACATAGGCTATAATCAGACAGAATAGGAATCGAACCCACACTCGACTGCAGAATCGTGGCATGGGTCCCGCTCGCTAACTCCAAATTTGTCTGTGTCAACGCTGTAAATTACTGGTTGGCATACGCGCGGCCAGGAGTGCAGAAGTACTGCGGCGTTGTCGTGAAAGTTGAGACTTCGGTCTCGCAGAGACGAATAATGTTCGAGATCGGAATCTGGCGGCAGGTAGGGCATGACCGCATAACTCCTTCACGCGAGTTGCAACCTTTTGAATAGGCTGGCGTCGGATAAGCAAGTTTCAGCGCCATTCACAAACTTCCTCTTAACTTCGCGCTTTGCTGCAGGCAAAATTTTCATGAGGTACAGTCAACCTCTAAAATGCTGAGGTTAACTTACCCCCGAGGCGTTATAAATTAAGACGCCGTGCAGATTAAACAAGCGCTGCAGCCAATTTATTACGATATTTTATGAAGTCAGCTCGAGCTGGAATGCTTGTGGTGAATGTTTTAAACGTGTGACGGGTAAGAAATCATATCAAAGCAGTGTTATCGAAAGTTTTCTTGTGCGTTCGTCAATATTATTATTATTATTATTATTATTATTATTATTATTATTATTATTATTATTATTATTATTATTAGGGTGGCCGGGTAGCTCAGTTGGTAGAGCAGCTGGCTACGGACTGGAAGGTCCGGGGTTCGATCCCAGGTGGTGACAGGATATTTTCTCATGCCAAACTTTCAGAACGGCCCCGAGGTTCTCTCAGCCTCCTATAAAATTGAGTACCGGGTCTTTCCCGGGGGTAAAACGCGGTCAGAGCGTGGTGCCGACCACACCACCTCATTCTAGTGCCGAGGTCATGGAAAGCGTGGAGCTCTACTTCCATGCCCCCCAAGTGCCTTCATGGCATGTTACGGGGATACCTTTACCTTTTTACCTTTATTATTATTATTATTATTATTATTATTATTATTATTATTATTATTATTATTATTATTGTCGAAATGGAAATATAAAAATTGGAGATTTATCCTTCGAAGAGGTGGAAAAATTCAAATATCTTGGAGCAACAGACACAAATATAAATGATACTCGGGAGGAAATTAAACGCAGAATAAATATGGGAAATGCCTGTTATTATTCGGTTGAGAAGCTTTTGTCATCTAGTCTGCTGTCAAAAAATCTGAAAGTTAGAATTTATAAAACAGTTATATTACCGGTTGTTCTGTATGGTTGTGAAACTTGGACTCTCACTTTGAGAGAGGAACAGAGATTAAGGTTGTTTGAGAATAAGGTTCTTAGGAAAATATTTGCGGCTAAGAGGGATGAAGTTACACGAGAATGTAGAAAGTTACACAACGCAGAGCTGCACGCATTATATTCTTCACCTGACATAATTAGGAACATTAAATCCAGACGTTTGAGATGGGCAGGCCATGTAGCACGTATGGGCGAATCATGAGCAAGATTAATCCAGTCTCTATCATCATATCCCACCTCCCTCAAATCCATTTTGATATTATCCTCCCATCTATATCTCGGCCTCCCCAAAGGTCTTTTTCCCTCCGACCTCCCAACTGACACTCTATATGCATTTCTGGATTCGCCCATAAGTGCTACATGCCCTGCCCATCTATAACTGTTTTATAAATTCTAACTTTCAGATTTTTTGACAGCAGACTGGATGATAAAAGCTTCTCAACCGAATAAAAACAGGCATTTCCCACATTTATTCTATGTTTAATTTAATAATAATAATAATAATAATAATAATAATAATAATAATAATAATAATAATAATAATAGAATAAGGAAAACAATAACACATAACTTAATAATAATAATAAACTTTGGAACTCAATATGCTATAATTGAGGAAGTCAGAAGCAAAGGGGTATAAGTGCACTTCACTTCCTTCTGAGAAAATGTGGCTGAAAATACTTAACTTTCGTTTTTGTTTTAGTTAGTTATTTAACGACGCTGTATCAACTACGAGGTTATTTAGCGTCGATGAGAATGGTGATAGCGAGATGGTATTTGGCGAGATGTGGCCGAGGATTCGCCATAGATTACCTGGCATTCACCTTACGGTTGGGGAAAACCTCGGAAAAAATCCAACCAGGTAATCAACTCAAGCGGGATCGAACCCGCGCCCGAGCGCAACTTAAGCTTTCGTAAATTCCTTAAAGTTTTGATTTTAAATTTTAATATGTGGTTTCCTTAAAGCAGTGGTCGTCAGGACTCGCTGAAATGTGCAACGGGTACGCGTTGCCGTCCTGTGTGCACCGTCGTGCAGCAGGGAGAGATAGAGAGCATACCTGCTAGCAGCTACGGAGTGCACCATGGTGCACTGCGTTTCCCGCGGGTAAGAGATGCTAGCCTCAGCGTGCTCTGTGCTGACGACCCCTGCCTTAAGGGGTATATTCCATTTCCACTAAATTTTTTATGCTTTAACTTACGTGGTTGTACTTCGCTCATTTTTTTTAGAAATGTCACTTGTACCCCTTTTCTTCTGACCCCTTCAATTGATATACATATTTAAAAAAAAAAATAGTATATCAAAGAGAACTTTTTCTCTCATTTTTACTTCTACATTTTATAGATTCTATCACTGCATATGTAAGATGTCAACTTATCCCGTCTTCCCCTGTCGCGGCCATGAATGAGAAAAGTTGGTAGTAGAAGGGATTGTTAAAATATTCATACAGGCGTCTCTGTATTATCGTGTTTATAGCTACAGAATATAAAAATGTGGACAAGGTTTCGTGCTTACAGTTGAGGACCTTCCTTGAGAAGCAATTATTGTGGCAATGTCCGTTAAATTCAATGATAAAGCCATGCAAAATTGTTTGTCAACTGATTTATTGTGTAATTTGGTACATTTGATTACTCGTTCTTATGCTTGGTTTGCCAATGGGTGAGCGCAGTCAGGATATCGAATCGTTATATGTGTGAACTCTATATGAAACGACCAGCATGGAATTAATTCAAGTTGCAGAGCAGAATATGAATTATGATTAAGACACATGACGCAATAACTGTTAAGATGGCGTTCTATGGCTACAGTTATGGCCAATAACGCTGGGTTTAGTGTTTCCATGCTGATATTGCCCGAATATGTGAATCAACATTTGTGTCAGACAAGATTTATTAAATGCGTATAAATATTAAATTCTTCGCTGCATTATGGGGCTAGTACAGCCCTAACAACCATAAATACCATTACAGTTACAACTGTTTTCTTAACAGTCTAGTGACTGAGTATCTTGTACACAGTACCCGAGGTTTTCGGAAAGGAACAAGTATAACGTTATTCAATATTCAGTTCAAACTTTAGTGGTTTATCGAAATTATAATATTTGAGTGAAGTATTTAGTTGTATTTATTTATTTATTTATTTATTTATTTATTTATGTATTTATTTATTTATTTATTTAATCTGTTTGACATAAGGCAATCAGGCCTTAATACAATTGAAACTATAATTACAATTAATATTAAATTTACAATCTCACTAATAATAAAACTGTGTTAGTTGGGAGGCCGGAGGGCAAAAGACCTTTGGGGAAGATAATATTAAAATGGATTTGAGGGAGGTAGGATATGATGGTAGAGACTGGATTAATCTTGCTCAGGATAGAGACCAATGGCGGGCTTATGTGAGAGCGGCAATGAACCTCCGGTTTCCTTAAAAGCCAGTAACTAAGTAAGTAAGTAATAAAAAATTGTCTAATAATTTTCGCTTTTTCAAGAATAATTAGTGTTAACATGTAATTGTAACTAACTACCCTAAGACCAAAAATCGAGTTTTCTAAATTTTTGTGTGTGTCTGTCGCAACAGAGATAAGGATATTCGAGAATAAGGTGCTTAGGAAAATATTTAGGGCCGAGAGGGATGAAGTTACAGGAGAATGGAGAAAGTTACACAATGCAGAACTGCACGCATTGTATTCTTCACCTGACATAATTAGGAACATTAAATCCAGACGTTTGAGATAGGCAGGGCCTGTAGCACGTATTAGCGAATCCAGAAATGCATATAGAGTGTTAGCTGGGAGGCCGGAGGGAAAAAGACCTTTGGGGAAGCCGGGACATATGGGAGGATAATATTAAAATGGATTTGAGGGAGGTGGGATATAATGGTAGAGACTGGATTAATCTTGCTCAGGATTGAGACCGATGGCGGGCTTATGTGAGGGCGGCAATGAACCTGCGGGTTCCTTAAAAGCCATAAGTAAGTAAGCATGTCTGTTTGTCTGCCTGAATTATTTTGAACCGATTTCTATGAAAATTGGTATATAAATTAAGTTTGGTCCTACTTAAAATTGAAGCTATATGGCACTCAAAATATTTTCTTTAGAGGGAGGGGGTTATAAGAGGGCCTGAATTAAGTAAATCTCGCTTATTATTGATTTTTAGTTGAATGTTACATAACAAACCTTTCTTCGACAAATGTTTCCGACAATTTTTGTTCTATGCAAAATTACGATAGGACTGATATTTAACGAGATATATCAGTTTTAAAATAGCAATGCTTTTTTTGTCAGTGTCGTCTCACACTAATAGTCTATACGAGTAATAAAGATAAAACAAATGACTCTGCATTTATTTAAGGCGGCCTTGCACAACAATCGGAAAAAATATTCATTTTACAACCCTTTTTATGCGGATATTCATGTGTGTTTATCTATAATAAATATAATTATAAAGAGACAGTGTTTGAGTGTTTGTGTGAGGAAATCTCAGGAAACTATGTAACCGATTTGGATAGTTTTTCATCATAGGAAAGTGTAGTTCCTTTAGATGGACATATGCTTCATGTCACTACAGAGGCTCTTGAGTGATATAAATACGATTATGCTCATTTTAATGATATTCAAATAAGTAAAATGGATAAAATGCAGGGCAAAAAAATGGGGCAATTGCCAAATGGATTATGTTGCGCTGTTTGAAAAGTCTTCTTCCTGAGATTTAAGAGCCCCCACGACCAATAATTAAAAACTTACTTAAAGTGCGTAGTACATCCGTTATCGAATGCATATAGAGTGTTAGTTGGGAGGCCAGAGGGGAAAAGACCTTTGGGGAGGCCGAGACGTAGATGGGAAGATAATATTAAAATGGATTTGAGGGAGGTGGGATATGATGGTAGAGACTGGATTAATCTTGCTCAGGATAGGGACCAATGGCGGGCTTATGTGAGGCGGCAATAAACCTCCGGGTTCCTTAAAACCCAGTAAGTAAGTAAGTAAGTACATCCGTTATCAACACACGTTTTAAATAATATAGGACAGTACAACACCTTATTCCAAATGATAAGGTTTGATGACAAAGCCTTCTTCTAGCTGAGACTAACAACCCTCATTTCTTACAAATAGTCCACCTGTGGAGTAACGGTCAGCGCGTCTGGCCGCGAAACCAGGTGGCCCGTGTTCGAATCCCGGTCGGGACAAGTTATCTGTTGAGGTTTTTTCATGGGTTTTCCCTCGACCCAATACCAGCAAATGCTGGGTAACTTTCGGTGCTGGACCCCGAACTCATTTCACCGGCATTATCACCTTCATTTCATTCAGACGCTAAATAACCTAGATGTTGATACAGTGTCGTAAAATAACCCAATAAAATAAAATAAATCTTACACATATATTCTGTTTCAGACGCTGTTAACTCTAATATAGTACCAAGCTTAAAAATACAACTAATTGAACAACTCCAGATTGTATTACATGGTAATAACTGTTACATTTATAGTTCTAAATACAACTTTGAAAATAATTTAGGAGAAAACTATTTATAACTTAAAATAAACTAATTATTCACTAATAATAACAAAGCTGTATCTGGAAATATTATTGATATTTAAGTCATCCATATTTATTTATTTATAACAAGTTCAGCGAAGCCCACGGGTATAGTTAGTTACAATGTAAATTAAAGTACTAAAAGATTACCTGATTAATAAGGGCTACACATTTAATTGTAGAAGTTAAGAACAACCAATTTTTTTACTGAAGTACAAATTAAAGGTGAATATATGAACTTCTAGAACTCCTGCTAGAATAACAGAACTATTTGCAAGGATGAGTCTGAATTACTAACCAAGTTTCAAGCAAGTTTGCGTTAGAATTCAATTTTATTTCGACAGTCCCTGATACTAGCAGGTAGCGAATTCCATTGTCTTTGCAGGGTTATTGTGAAAGAGGATGAGTATGAGGAGATGCGATGGGATGGTATGGTTAGTATTATATCATGACGAGAATGTGTGTTCAGATTATGAAAAGGAAGAAATGAAAACATAATTATGTTAGCTAAATCTTGATATTTATTTTATTAATTGCATAGCATTGTAAATATGTCCGTCGTTCTCTTGTTCAAAAACCCTTCTTTCTGAAAAATCACGCATACCAGTTTGTAAAAAAAATGCCTCGGAATATATGTAATTTCTTTCTCTCCTGTTTACAGACAAACGGCATTAGTAACAGTAGAGATATCAATTCTGTGTGATGACCGTTTTCAGCCCGAAGAAAATCCTCTGATGTTCATTTCTGTTAGAAGCTGAGTGAAATTCAGTGCGATAGTGGCGTCCGGATGAATTGGATTAATGGAGAAAATCCATGACTTCTACGGTAATCGAACCGGCGACCTTCTGGTTTACAGACTCACGTGACGCTACCGCACGTCCCAAAATGAATTATTATAAACAATAATCACGATATCGGGCTCTCTGTGCAAAAGTACAGGTAAAAATTATCCTAGTTTTCTAACCTCAGCGCGAAACCCCTAGGCGTGTTGTAACGGTATGTTTGGATGGTTTATATTGTAATGCGGCAGAATGTAAATTTGGGTATCTTTGCTTAACATGTACGTTTACAAAGCGACTTCCAGTGTAGCAGTTTTTGACTATTTCTCTGCGCATGCGTCGATCGCCTTCGGCCCCCACCTGGATGGTGGAGGCGGAGTGTGGAGGACGGTCGGAACGCGAGGCCAGTTGGAGATCTGCCCTGGTACGGGTGGTTAATACGAGAGGATCAATCGATCAGGAGAGATCAACTGGGTTCGGGTTGACTTTAGTATGTAATAAGCAGAGAAAGGGATTTGGAGTATTATAAAGAATGATGAATCGTAGTATAGATATTCGTAGCTCAGTGACTGTCAAGCGAGCTGCATGGACGAGTACAGTCCACTTCATACAAACTTACACGCAACGTGCTGTAAACGTATTTTAGAATAAACAAATGTTATAGTTTAATGATATATAGTGGTCTACATACACAATCTGCATTTCATTTTGAACTACATATATTTTCTTGGCAACGCACAAGACACCAATAAACAACATTACAAATATACATAATTAAATATCAATCTCTGCGTCCTCACGTGTCAGTGGAAATATTGATGGCTGATAGACAGTTGTCTTCTGTATAGAACTCGCCTCTGAATATGTGTGTTTTTCTGTCAGGAGCGTGCTAAATTAAAACCTTTATCTACAATATTATGAAATATGATAATATGTATACAACATATACTACAGTATTTACAATATATACAATATACTACAATATTTACAACATAGCCTAATACAGTAACATTAAATGTTGAACAAAATGTAGAACCAAACGAAATGGCATTTTCAATTAATGCTATGTTTTGTTGATAAAACAATTTTATTATTCCTGCTGTGCCTTGTAAATTGTAAATATCATTTCCAAATTTTCAAAATACAACTTTGCTCTGTTGCAAGGAAGGAAATTTTTTAACATGGAAAAACTCCGCTCTACATCTGCAGAGACAATTGGAGAGTACTTGAAACAAGATACGTCAATTAAATTCACATGTTGAATGACGTCATTGGGACACGTCTTTGTTAGTACATCTGAAATCCGATTGAGAACACTATACCTATCATTTTTAATCAAACTATGTTCATTTTTTCACCAACACCTTTTCCTACTTCACCTTCTACTGTACTCAGTTTATTTACAATAGTCCTCATAATATTTATTTGCTCAACTAGTTCCACTCCTGACTTTTCTAACCAAATAATGGCATCCGGTAAATATAAAAAATTGACTTAATACCCATGACTTCTTTTTAGATTGTTCTATCATTTAGCAGCTCCTGGCTTATTTGAATCGTAGCCGCGTCATCGGGAATTGTTTCCTGAATTTTGATACTTTCGGCATTGTACCTGCACTTCACTACTCTGAACTGCAAACCTGCATGTTGAAGTTCTTATGCGACAACTGTCCCGTTCACCTGTTGTTGACGTGCAGAGATCTGCGGAGGGGAGGACTTGGTATAAAGGGTTGTAAATAAATGTCTGTGTAGATGCCAATACTAGCTTTTACTACTCCAAATTCCGTTCCCTAGTAATAAGGTTACACCGGAAGTCTGAAGGTTGTTACTGTGGCATGGGTTATGTTGGGTTGAGAGAGTTTTAATGGATATGTAAAAAGGGCTGTTGTTGGACGAGATAAAGCAAGTCTTAATGAACTGATTTTTAACTGATTAGTAATTGTTCGAATCCAAGATATTCTTGTTACTTTGGTTTAAAAATTTGTTGTTAATTCTAGTTAACAGAAGGGAAATAATAAAAGGAGATATAATAAATCTTGGGATTTTTCTGAACTTATTAAAGATTC
Source organism: Periplaneta americana (assembly GCF_040183065.1). Lineage (NCBI taxonomy): Eukaryota > Metazoa > Arthropoda > Insecta > Blattodea > Blattidae > Periplaneta > Periplaneta americana. Next base: position 26,183,001 of record NC_091124.1, on the reverse strand, counting down.
TAATGAAAACACTGATATAGTGAGTTCCCGCTTCAGTGTACAAAAGAATAACTCTAATTGATATGCAAGAAAGCTTTACTAAAAAAACTCTGGACCAACGTATGTGGAAAGAGCTCAATATAGCGATTTGAGTGGTAAAATATTGAGTTGTAAATGTGAGTTGATTCCCGTGTCAGCGATGTCGGTGTCACTCATGGAATCAATTGATGAGTCGATCATTCAATCCAGTAAAGCTTTCGCTTCCTGGAATGGTTTTCTTTTTTTCAACACCCTTTCTCAACTACAAAGGCTATCCAGATACGATGAGATAATGATGTGATGATAACGATGCAATAATGGTGTAATAAAAATAGCAGGGAAATCTGAAGCGTTAGAAGAAAATCAGAGCGTTCGCATAACAAATCTGTTCGAAACCCTTCTGCAAACCAGGGATTAGTAAAATCAATATTACACAGGCATTTGCAAAGAGAACTTAAAACTTCATCCTTATTGCCACTAATTGTGGATCAGATTTCTGGTCAATATTTGGACAAAAGGAGAGTAGCTTTTTAGAATTTCCTTCATACTGAAAAGAAGGTTTAATTTACCTACGAATTTGCAATTCGTATGGGTATCTACAGAAGAAATGTGTGTTAGAGTAAAAGTAATATGCGTTACAAGAGCGGTATGTTGAAGTTTTCATGTTCGAGGAAAAGTTTGAAAAAGCGAAACGTAGTCGAGCTTTTTTAATTTCCGAGAATTGAAAGAAAACATACCGCTCGTGTATCGTACATTATTTTGTGCGAAGATCGTTTATTACATACCTGAACGAGGAATTTCTAATTAGTTGCAATGAAATCTCCATCTTGGTTTCTGTTCAATGACGGCAAATTTGCAAAACAAAAATATCTATCTTCAACATTGTTGCTTTAAAATGTTTTCTGTGTTTACTATACTCCAGCAGGCCGTGATATACGTCTGTATTTTTTTCCCCCAGTCTATAAATGCGAACTTAAAAAGGAACGGTAAGGTTATGTAATGATTTAGAGTTTACTTAATTTTTGAAAATATTTAAAAACAATAATTAACAGTGCAATTTAGGTGCAATTGCAGTGGTAAGTTTCCAATTTATAATTATTACTATATTGAACGTCTCTAAAAATAATATGTTAAAAGCCTAAAGCAGTAAAATCAATATGTCACTTAAGCGGTAAGAAGAGGGAAATTGTTATGTGTGTTAGGTTGGGAATACTGAATGTGGAATTTTACACTTTCCGAGGATTGGTTTTGTGCGGAAACCAAGCAAATACGCACGATCTCGCACAAAAAAATCTTCTCTTTACCAAGAACTATAAAACAATTTTTATCTCGAAAAGGAAGCAAAAATGAGCACAATTGTATTAAACTTTTTTTGTTTGAAATATCTCAAAGAATAACTCCTTGAAATTACTGGCATTACTTACGGATCATCCTCTATATAATAATGTGGTGCCAGACTTATGATTCACCTTGCATATTAATCGACATTTATAAAAGGAGATAATACAAGATGCAGCACACCCTCAGGAATGATACTAAATGCATCATTATCAATAGTTTAGCGCCTTCTTCCTCTCTTGAAGGCATTTATACTGTAGATCAGCCGTGGCGAAAATGTGACTCGCTAACACATTGTGGCTCGCAATGATAGCTATGCATTTCTCTTGCTTCCTACCTCCCCCTACCCCCACCCTCTCACTCACTGGATTCAAACTCCGTTCCATTTGAAGAGTCCACTGCAAGAATGATGGATGTCACTTTCTTGTCGAAAATGAACCAAGACTGTCAATGCATAGCTTAAGACATATAGAATGTACATAGAGAGTTATATGGCATTAACACTGATAGTCATTGTCCAGTAATGATCGGAAAATCACAGTTAAGCTTTGAGCACTAAGCATTTCAAACTTTCAATTGCTTCTCCTGAAAAATGTATTCCAAATGACATTCATCATTCTTGCAGTGGACTCTTCATTTGTATTTGTCTCTGACCTGTGAAGGGCGTATCGTCGCAATGTCTCTCTCGAAACCATGTACCTCTACAAAAACGAAAGTTTCAAGTAGGATGGGAGGACGCATTGTTTTGCTGCCAGTATGATGAGAATATTAAATGTATGATTTGTTCACAATTATTATGAGGAAAACGGTTGTATATCGTAAAACGACATTATACTACATATCATTCATGAAACATTAAAAGGTTAAGTATTATTATTATTATTATTATTATTATTATTATTATTATTATCATTATTATTATCTCGATTCTTTTTCAGCAGATGTACGAATAATGCGGTTAGCTCTTCAATTTAAACTCACAGATTTACAATGTGATGTTAAATGAAAGCTAGATGTAAGGACTTGACAAATGTTTAGCTTTTCAAATATTTGCCCAAAAAAAAATATTCGAAGCTTCGTTCTCTCGCTTGCTTTGTTGAAGCCATGTTCGCTACAACTTAAGTTTGTGAAAAATTATTTTCAACAATGAAAATAGTAAAACCAAATTTAGATCACGACTGACAGACAAATACCTTCGTGATCAACTACGACTGGCAGTAAGTGACATAATTCCTGATTTTGAAATTCTGTCGCAGAGACATTCTGAAGACAGTTAATTTTAGGTTGTGATAATGTGTCCTATGTTTTCTTATTCATTTCTTTCTTCGTTACACGTACTGAACATTATTTTGTAACCTTATACTGTATAAAATTATATTTAAGTGCTTGACGTAAGGAAAATGAAAATCCGTTAATAAGTCAGACTGTTGCTTCACTTCCCCTTCGTGTGTCCGCCTCCCTCCATAGGTGCTATGCACGTTGCAGGTTACACAGTGCACAGTATAGAGAACATACAGTAAAGACACCTAAGCCATTTCGTGGGAACAAATTCTGAGTGCGCATGTCACGAAACCGGGTGTATTATCTGGAACCTCCACCAGATGGATCTCCATGTACGACAGGTCTGGCATAATTTAATATTAACTGAAAATATTCATTACTCATCTTTTAATAATTTTAAAGACATGAAGCAAAGGAATGGCAATATAACCATAATAATAATTACTTCCGTATGCAATCATCATGAAAATATTCACTAATTGACGCTAACGTTCAAGTCACTGTTTGAGGCTTATGTTGGTAAAATTGATCCAAGTGCAACATAATGCATCATGGCGTCCGTTGCGGTGAAGTGCGAACATGAATGTCAACAATGGATATAAGTATTTTGACTTGCTAGCGACGTAATATTAACGATAGATAATATACATACAAAATTATTCGTATTACTGACCAATAAAATAATAGTACATTATGCAACGAGCCTATAATGGTAGTAATTAAGAACGGAGTATGGATGTTTATGAAACGAGCGCATGCGAGTTTCATAATTTTCATACGAGCTTCTTAATTGCCATTATAGGCGAGTTTCATACGAGTTTTTATGCTCGACCATATCTCTAACTTAAAATTATTCATTTTATTTGTATCTAACTGACCTTGAGCAATACCTCGTAAATTGTGAGATGTGCACAGACGCGAAAGTATTGATTTTTTCCGAGGAACAGATGTCCACATTGACCTTGATAGCCTATAAGAACCTACAGAGTAAACTAAATATTAACTTTGATATAACATTGAAATTAAATTAGACATTGAAAAACGAGATGACAAATTGAATTTATTTGAATATTATTTACAATTAACGCTAATTATTATAGTAACAGAACATAACCTTCTGCGACAGTATTGGATTTCCAGCCTCCGTGACTTTTCGCTAATTCTCTTTCGATTGCATATCCGAGAATAATCGATACTCGCGGTTTTATAACGGTATAAAGCTGACTTGTCATTGGCTGAACTCCATGTAAGCTGACTTGATATTGGCTGAACACCTGTACTTTAATGAGTAGGTGTACTTTAATGGCATGTATTAAAGGACTGCTACCAGGTGTATAATTACTACATTTCGGCATGGTCGAGCATAAATAAATAAATAATTTACTAATATTTTGATAGTGGTTTGATACTAGCAACATAGTTGGATTCTTTGAGAACTAGACCTTACTGAGCTTGAATTTAGTGCCAACAACATAAAGGTGCTGAGAAGAGTTGTCCCTACTGATTCTTCTTATACTGTGCACAGTGGCTCGGCGCACGATCACATTTTCGCCACGGCTGCTGTAGATTCACGGGGGATATAAATACTGTACCAGCGTTTTGCATCGCGTTGTTTTAATTCCTGGCGTCACATATGAGTAATCACCTGCAATTCAAATGGCAATAAACCATCCAGCACTCAAGACTTGTGTGAGGATTTCGCCCCCATTCTCCACGCTTTTGTGCACAACAGGCAGTGCATCACTAAGCGAATAAAGACAGACAAGTGTCGCACAATGTCATGAATCGTGGGTCGTTTCACATACGCCCAGCCAACCATCCTTTCAGAATGCCTAATTCCATATGATGTCTAGAGACAATTACAGTTCCAGCTCAGTGGAGTAATGTATATGACGTCATACAGCGTTTACTGCAGCAATTACTTCAAATGTCATCGTCATTAACAATAAAATTCTCCTCCACTTAAACGTTGCCACCTCGTCCACTAAAATATATCTACTTCCTTCCCTAACACCGTTTCAGCTTGAATAAAACCACCCAACTTACCTGACGTCGGATTCTTAAAATCAATTAAACGCTGTGTTTATTTTTACATTTTCTCTTCTTCTCCTTCTTCTTCCCTTTTAGTTTCTACTTTCATGTTTTTCTCCGAATTTTCTCCTTCCCTATTAACCTTAACGTGGAACGTAATTGAGCGCCTGGATGCATTAAGAGCCCTAGCCGGTTACCGTTGTTATTACGTAGACAATTGGTCTTAAGTATCATAAATTATGAAATTTTGAATGTTATTAATACTATAACCCATTACCATAAGATTCTAACCAAATGTAAAGATTTAATATTTAATACTGGCTTATAAAGTGTAATGTATGTATGTTAAGTTTGAAAGGTTTTTACGTTAAGATTTTTTTTTTGGTCCTACAGAATACGTCTGTACGTCATTTAATATTAATATTAAAATAAAGATTTTGTTCATTTAGCTTTTGTAGTAGCAGACAAGCAAACATTCTGATAGGGGCAGATAAAAAGTTATTTTTTTTTTCTTTCACCATGTTAATAATGTCAAAAAAATGCTTAAACAAAAATTTTGGCCACTCCACCGCTACTACGAGGGCCGTAAAAAAATTGTTTCTTTTTTTATTTTTTTAGTTGGTCATTTAACGACGCTGTACCAACTACGAGGTTATTTAGCGCCGATGATATTGGTGATAGCGAGATGGTATTTGGCGAGATGAGGCCGAGGATTCACCATAGATTACATGGCATTCACCTTACGATTGGGGAAAACCTCGGAAAAAACCCAACCAGGTAATCAGCCCAAGCAGGGATCGAATTCGCGCCCGAACGCAACTTCAGACCGGCAGGCAAGCGCCTTAACCAACTGAGCCACGCCGGTGGCTTAAAAAAATTAAGTTCACCAGAGGTCGTTAACATAAAGAAAACACAATTTCATTGGAAAAATTTATTGGAACAGACACAGGAATTATTGTTGAGCTATTTTTAAACATATTTCTCATCGGAACTGAGACATTCGTCATATCATGGGATCAACAGAGAGCTGCAGACGGCTGTCAAACGCTGGTTCCGGTCCCAGGTGGCTGTCTTCTACGACACAAGGATACAAAAATAGATCCCTTGGTATGACAAATGTTTCATTTCCATTGGGGATTATGTTAAAAAATAGCGCAACAATTGCTGTATCTGTTTCAATAAATCTTTCCATTCAATTGTGCTTTTTTCTGCAAACGATCGCAGGGAAAATCACTTTCTGGACGCCCTCGTAATTACAGTCGAGTGGCCAAAATTTGTATAAGCACTTCTTTTGACGATGAAAGAGTAATGGAACGGAGAAAAATTCTCTCCGGCGCCGGGATTTGAACCCGGGTTTTCAGCTCTACGTGCTGATGCTTTATCCACTAAGCCACACCGGATACCACCCCGACGTCGGACAGAATCGTCTCAGTTTTAAGTTCCAACTCTTGGGTTCCCTCTAGTGGCCGCCCTCTGCACTACGTCATAGATGTCTATGTACGAAGGACTGAAGTCCACACATGTGCTGAGGTGCACTCATTATGAGTGACTAGTTGGCCGGGATCCGACGGAATAAGCGCCGTCTTAAATCGCAAGTGATTTACGCATATCATATATACTATTTAATGTACCGAAGTACATATGATATTTCCATGCAGATATTCTGCGTCATCATGCGATGAAAGAGTAATGGAACGGAGAAAAATTCTCTCCGGCGCCGGGATTTGAACCCGGGTTTTCAGCTCTACGTGCTGATGCTTTATCCACTAAGCCACACCGGATACCACCCCGGCGTCGGACAGAATCGTCTCAGTTTTAAGTTCCAACTCTTGGGTTCCCTCTTGTGGCCATCTATGACGTAGTGCAGAGGGCGGCCACTAGAGGGAACCCAAGAGTTGGAACTTAAAACTGAGACGATTCTGTCCGACGCCGGGGTGGTATCCGGTGTGGCTTAGTGGATAAAGCATCAGCACGTAGAGCTGAAAACCCGGGTTCAAATCCCGGCGCCGGAGAGAATTTTTCTCCGTTCCATTACTCTTTCATCGTATGATGACGCAGAATATCTGCATGGAAATATCATATGTACTTCGGTATATTAAATAATATATATAAATAATATATACTTCTTTTGACGTTATTAACATGGTGGAAGAAAAAATTTTACCTTTTTTTTATCTGCCTTCATCAGAATATTTGCTTGCGAGATATAAAAAATGAATTTCACTAAATGTTTGGAGGTCAATGGCGTACTTCCCCCCTTAAATTATTAATAAATTTCCGTTTATTTTTAAAAGTTTAGTTTTCGTGTTATGCTAACGAAAACGTTTGTTTTGGAATGTAATTAATAAATCATGTTATTCGCACATTCCAAAATCGTCCAGTTCATCTTGATAGCTCACTTTTTTTTTGGAAATTAACTATATAAATGTCACCTATATTAGTTACTTTATAAGAATCCTATTTAATTATTCATAGCGTATATTGTACAGTTAATTCTTATGTTGCTGACAATATGAAAGAGCCCTGAAAATTACAGCAAGTAGCTATCAATGATTTTCCGGGAAAATATTAAGTACATAGCCTTCATTTTCCGAGAATTACATTTTAGGATTCTGTAGAAGTATTCAAATACTTACACAGATTCGAGGAGACGTTTAAAGACGATTACAGAGAAGAATATATCTCACAGTAAATGAAAGGAATGTTTCCCTTTGTAGCAGTTACATTTCTGTAATCCGATTATTAAAGAGGTTTCATAGACTTCCGCTTTATAATTTATTATGTCGAAGAAAGGTGTTGTTACAATGTGAAGGTAGGTTGAACTTTGAGATTTTAGAGGAATTCCAAATTTCCTACAGTTTTAAAACGGGAATAGTAAGTATTGCCACTCGTACATATTATAATTAATTTATTCCTCCAAAATATACAGAGTGTTTCAGAAATACTACTTTACGTTTGCTTGCATTGTCTGATGACAGTATTATTGTTACAGGAAATATTACATTATTATTGGAAAGGTAATTCTTCAAATAACACCACACCTCAACAGTGCTGAGCTTATGTCTTTAGTCAAGATTGCGCTAAACATGCAATAGCAAATTACATTTGCAGCGTGGGTAATAACGTACGGTAATGATTGATGAGACGTGATTTTAACCTAGCATTGCAGTCGTCGCCTGTGGGTAAGTGGAGAAAAACGACTACTGGCAACGGGAAGCATCCAGAAAGGAAAACCCTCCTTGAATGAGACTGTTAATGCTGATCGGTATTGTGATAACCTTAATAAATTGTGGTGCCAGTGATGCAATGTCATGAACACGAACATTGCTTATTCCGCAGGCGCACCGCCCTCTCACTATGCTATTGCGGCGAGAGAAATTTTGAATCGTGATTTGCAAAACAGGTGGATGGGAAGATGAGGACCGACAGAATGACCAGCCCGCTCTCCTGATCTCACAGCCTGTGACTATTGGTTGTGTGGTTATTTGAAGGAGAAAGACGTCGACATGCTGAAAATAGAAATTGAGGAAGAACATGGACATGTATTACAAAATTAATTAATGAATTCCCAAAGCTTTGCCAATTAAGCTTGGATGTAAATGGTGAACAGTTTGAGGCAATAAAGTGACTTGGTTAGTATTGTTGTAAGTGACTGTTTAATTTGAAGAACTACCTATGTAATATATCCAGTAACAATAATACTGTCATAATCGATGCAAACAAACGTGTAGCCTTATTTATGATACACACTGTACGTATGATTATAGCTACATAGCTTATTTCACTTCTTCTTGCACCTAATACTGAAACCACAAGAAAAATATTGTGATTTGCTTCGAGTTCATGACCACTTTGTGTTTTTCATTTCAAAAGAGAGTTGTTACATTTTACTAAAATAGTTATATTTTATGTGTGTTATTCACGTATAAACTGACCAATGGATAATGAATATTGAACAAAATCCTTCTTACAGTTCAGTAGAATTCACTGTACACTGACTACTAGTAAATGTAATATATTTAATGTATATAATTCCATCATAAATTGAAGCGGTGAGATCAAAAACCATTCAAGTCCACTTTTAGCCATTCATTTTTGCAAATTTGAAATTAATTTTTGGATATTTCCACAACTGTTACGACTTTAAAAGTTTTTATACTAAATTGTCTTGATTCTAAAAAAAAAACAGAAATATTACGCGCAAAAAATAATAATTAGGTAAGAAATAAAAAATGTTTTTTTTTTTGCATTTTTTTCGAAACTTGTGTAAATGGACTTGAATGGTTATTGATCTCACCGCTTCAATTGAATCGTAGATGAATATGAATAAAATCAGTCCAATAGTTTCAGAATTCACTGTACGTAGACAGACTAGTACTAGAATTATTATAATTCATGTAGCCTACGTCATTCCCTGATAAATTGACTCGTAGATACTGAATATAAAGAAAATCCGTCCAATAGTTTATAAGAAATCGCTGTACACAGACTAGTACAAAATTATTTATTATTATTATTATTATTATTATTATTATTATTATTATTATTATTATCATCATCATCAACATCATCATCATTTCTTTGCAAAAACTGAATTTTTTTTCTCATCAAAATGACCAAAAATTTCACCCATCTTCTCCCTTAAGGGGTTAGGTACAGCTTACAGCAGTAAAATGTTTTGAAATATTCAACATTTATTTTCTCCGTTACTGTGTCTTGTACAATAATGAAAATTGATATGTGTAAAACACTGTCCTTCTGCTATATGATAAAAATATTTTTACGATTTAATTTTCTTTTTCAAAATTCATAATGATGACAGTTTACTGTACAGTGATGAAGTGTTTCCCTCATAACTCATTAACTTGTTCTCTCTCTTTTTTATTTTGTTGCTGAAACTCATGTTTACAATATCATGCTCTTTCAACTACATTCCTTAATAAACAATATATTTTGTATTTTGTGTTAGAAGAAAGTACTGATATTTGACCATTTTTAAATGAATTTATTTTTATCAGCCAATCTATCAAAGGTAGAGAAGTGATCTTGCATCATATTTAGATATGACATGCATAAATATACACAAAAAATTTCATCGCAGAATGTTGGATAGTTTTTTAGTTATGTGGGAAACGTTTCATCACTGCACAGTGAACTGAATTTTGGAAACAAAAATGTAAATATTTTTTTTAAATCGTAAAAATATTTTTCATAGAGCAGAAGGACAGTGTTTTAGAAATACTAATTTTCATTATTGTACAAGATACAGTAATGGAGGAAAAAATGTTGAATATTTCCAAAATTTTACTGCTGTAAGCTGTACTTAATCCCTTAAGGAGGTTAGAACGTGTTTTATTGATCACGCCTCGTTTGTCAGCAGGTGTAGAACAAATAAAATGTGTACCACTTACTTTAAATATTGAAAATGTCATGGAAATGATAGAAATAAAATTTCACAGTGATTTTGTTTCTCTTTACAACGCCCCTGCTATTTAAAAGGAATTGCTTGTAGTAAATTTAATTGAATTTTGATGCGGAGACTCTGGCGTATTTTAAAATGTTGAAGCACATTGAATATATCTCAGAAAGAGAAGACGGCGCAAATTTTCACACGACGAACGCTGCCAGTAATATTAATGGATCCTCAGCGTGGGGCTCTCTTAAATCGTCTTTCCGTGTGCTGGCCTGGACGTAGGAAAGCGTTGAATAACTTAAGCAGGAGTAGTGGGATAATAGTCTGGCGGCCGACCGGCGCTATATTTCACCACCAACCCCTTCAGCGACGTGCATATCGTACCACACTTACCTATCCGAACAGCTCTTGAGACTGAATATCCCGGTTCAAATCTGGACGAGAGATGGGGCGATGTTATTTATTCTTTATATCTCTCGTGGGAGTTGACGCTGCAACTTCCTGTATACCGTTCGGAAAGAAAGGGCCGGGAGACTATTAAATGAACATAAAATAGTAGGGAAATAAATAGTGTAGTTCTAAGTCTTGTATGTGTATTGTACAGAGCGGCTGATAAACGTACATCCTCATACAGACACGTCCGTTAAACAAACCGCGCTGAGGAGGTAGACTACATTTAAGAAGAGTTATACGATATATTTTGATATATTAGCTACATGTGATATAGGCCTATAAAACGATATCTGTTCGGGTATAAAATTTGATGATTTCCCATTCCGAGTAAAATAGTGTCCTAACTAGAAAATTTCAGATTCTAAAAGATGCTGTTTTCTAGTAAACAACTATTGTAAGAATAATAAACACATATCAAAGTTTTTTTATTATTCACTGTTTTATTATTAGAATTTCATACTCATAAAGGGAAGAAGAGTTCTCTTGCTGTTTAGAACGATAAAACGTCCGATGAATTTTATAGAAAAACGACTATATCATGAGAAATAGGATGAAGAGTTCTCTTGCTGTTTAGACGGGTAGAACGTCCGATGACTTTTATTGAAAAACGACTATATCATGAGTAATAGGAAGAAGAGTTCTCTTGATGTGTAGACGGGTAGAACGTCCGATAAATTTTATAGAAAAACGACTATATCATGAGAAATGGGAAGAAGAGTTCTCTTGCTGTTTAGACGGGTAGAACGTCCGATGAATTTCATAGAAAAACGACTATATCATGAGGAATGGGAAGAAGAGTTCTCTTGCTGTTTAGACGGGTAGAACGTCCGATGAATTTTATAGAAAAACGACTATATCATGAGAAATGGGAAGAAGAGTTCTCTTGCTGTTTAGACGGGTAGAACGTCCTATGAATTTCATAGAAAAACGACTATATCATGAGGAATGGGAAGAAGAGTTCTCTTGCTGTTTAGACGGGTAGAACGTCCGATGAATTTCATAGAAAAACGACTATATCATGAGGAATGGGAAGAAGAGTTCTCTTGCTGTTTAGACGGGTAGAGCGTCCGATGAATTTCATAGAAAAACGACTATATCATGAGAAAAGGGAAGAAGAGTTCTCTTGCTGTTTAGACGGGTAGAACGTCCGATGAATTTCATAGAAAAACGACTATATCATAAGGAATGGGAAGAAGAGTTCTCTTGCTGTTTACACGGGTAGAACGTCCGATGAATTTTATAGAAAAAACGACTATATCATGAGGAATGGCAAGAAGAGTTATCTTGCTGTTTACACGGGTAAAACGTCCGATGGATTTTTATAGAAAAAACGACTATATCATGAGAAATGGGAAGAAGAGTTCTCTTGATGCTTAGACTGGTAGAACGTCCGATGAATTTTATAGAAAAACGACTATATCATGAGAAATGGGAAGAAGAGTTCTCTTGCTGTTTAGACGGGTAGAACGTCCGATGAATTTCAAAGAAAAACGACTATATCATAAGGAATGGGAAGAAGAGTTCTCTTGCTGTTTACACGGGTAGAACGTCCGATGAATTTTATAGAAAAAACGACTATATCATGAGAAATGGGAAGAAGAGTTCTCTTGCTGTTTAAACAGGTAGAACGTCCGATGAATATCATAGAAAAACGACTATATCATGAGAAATGGGAAGAAGAGTTCTCTTGCTGTTTAGACGGGTAGAACGTCCGATGAATTTCATAGAAAAACGACTATATCATGAGGAATGGGAAGAAGAGTTCTCTTGCTGTTTAGACGGGTAGAACGTCCGATGAATTTCATAGAAAAACGACTATATCATGAGGAATGGGAAGAAGAGTTCTCTTGCTGTTTACACGGGTAGAACGTCCGATGAATTTCATAGAAAAACGACTATATCATAAGGAATGGGAAGAAGAGTTCTCTTGCTGTTTAGACGGGTAGAACGTCCGATGAATTTCATAGAAAAACGACTATATCATGAGGAATAGGAAGAAGAGTTCTCTTGCTGTTTACACGGGTAGAACGTCCGATGGATTTTATAGAAAAAACGACTATATCATGAGAAATGGGAAGAAGAGTTCTCTTGCTGTGTAGACGGGTAGAACGTCCGATGAATTTAATAGAAAAACGACTATATCATGAGAAATGGGAAGAAGAGTTCTCTTGCTGTTTAGACGGGTAGAACGTCCGATGAATTTCATAGAAAAACGACTATATCATAAGGAATGGGAAGAAGAGTTCTCTTGCTGTTTAGACGGGTAGAACGTCCGATGAATTTCATAGAAAAACGACTATATCATGAGGAATAGGAAGAAGAGTTCTCTTGCTGTTTAGACGGGTGGAACGTCAGATCAATTTTATAGAAAAACGACTATATCATGAGGAACAGGAAGAAGAGTTCTCTTGGCGTTTAGATGGGTGGAACGTCAGATGAATTTTATAGAAAAACGACTATATCATGAGGAATAGGAAGAAGAGTTCTCTTGCTGTTTAGACTGGTGGAACGTCAGATGAATTTTATAGAAAAACGACTATATCATAAGGAATGGGAAGAAGAGTTCTCTTGCTGTTTACACGGGTAGAACGTCCCATGAATTTTATAGAAAAAACGACTATATCATGAGAAATGGGAAGAAGAGTTCTCTTGCTGTTTAGACGGGTAGAACGTCCGATGAATTTCATAGAAAAACGACTATATCATGAGAAAATGGGAAGAAGAGTTCTCTTGCTGTTTAGACGGGTAGAACGTCCGATGAATTTCATAGAAAAACGACTATATCATGAGAAATGGCAAGAAGAGTTCTCTTGCTGTTTACACGGGTAGAACGTCCGATGGATTTTTATAGAAAAAACGACTATATCATGAGAAATGGGAAGAAGAGTTCTCTTGATGCTTAGACTGGTAGAACGTCCGATGAATTTTATAGAAAAACGACTATATCATGAGAAATGGGAAGAAGAGTTCTCTTGCTGTTTAGACGGGTAGAACGTCCGATGAATTTCATAGAAAAACGACTATATCATAAGGAATGGGAAAAAGAGTTCTCTTGCTGTTTAGACGGGTAGAACGTCCGATGAATTTCATAGAAAAACGACTATATCATGAGAAATGGCAAGAAGAGTTCTCTTGCTGTTTACACGGGTAGAACGTCCGATGGATTTTTATAGAAAAAACGACTATATCATGAGAAATGGGAAGAAGAGTTCTCTTGATGCTTAGACTGGTAGAACGTCCGATGAATTTTATAGAAAAACGACTATATCATGAGAAATGGGAAGAAGAGTTCTCTTGCTGTTTAGACGGGTAGAACGTCCGATGAATTTCATAGAAAAACGACTATATCATGAGGAATGGCAAGAAGAGTTCTCTTGCTGTTTACACGGGTAGAACGTCCGATGGATGTTTATAGAAAAAACGATTATATCATGAGAAATGGGAAGAAGAGTTCTCTTGATGCTTAGACTGGTAGAACGTCCGATGAATTTTATAGAAAAAACGACTATATCATGAGAAATGGGAAGAAGAGTTCTCTTGCTGTTTAGACGGGTAGAACGTCCGATGAATTTAATAGAAAAACGACTATATCATGAGAAATGGGAAGAAGAGTTCTCTTGCTGTTTAGACGGGTAGAACGTCCGATGAATTTCATAGAAAAACGACTATATCATAAGGAATGGGAAGAAGAGTTCTCTTGCTGTTTAGACGGGTAGAACGTCCGATGAATTTCATAGAAAAACGACTATATCATGAGGAATGACAAGAAGAGTTCTCTTGCTGTTTACACGGGTAGAACGTGCGATGGATTTTTATAGAAAAAACGACTATATCATGAGAAATGGGAAGAAGAGTTCTCTTGATGCTTAGACTGGTAGAACGTCCGATGAATTTTATAGAAAAACGACTATATCATGAGGAATAGGAAGAAGAGTTCTCTTGGTGTTTAGACGGGTGGAACGTCAGATGAATTTTATAGAAAAACGACTATATCATGAGGAATAGGAAGAAGAGTTCTTTTGGCGTTTAGACGGGTGGAACGTCAGATGAATTTTATAGAAAAACGACTATATCATGAGGAATAGGAAGAAGAGTTCTCTTGCTGTTTAGACGGGTGGAACGTCAGATGAATTTTATAAAAAAACGACTATATCATGAGGAATAGGAAGAAGAGTTCTCTTGGCGTTTAGACGGGTGGAACGTCAGATGAATTTTATAGAAAAACGACTATATCATGAGGAATAGGAAGAAGAGTTCTCTTGGTGTTTAGACGGGTGGAACGTCAGATGAATTTTATAGAAAAACGACTATATCATGAGGAATAGGAAGAAGAATTCTCTTTGTGTTTAGACGGGTGGAACGTCCGATGAATTTTATAGAAAAACGACTATATCATGGGGAATAGGAAGAAGAGTTCTCTTGCTGTTTAGACGGGTGGAACGTCAGATCAATTTTATAGAAAAACGACTATATCATGAGGAATAGGAAGAAGAGTTCTCTTGGCGTTTAGACGGGTGGAACGTCAGATGAATTTTATAGAAAAACGACTATATCATGAGGAATAGGAAGAAGAGTTCTCTTGCTGTTTAGACGGGTGGAACGTCAGATGAATTTTATAGAAAAACGACTATATCATGAGAAATAGGAAGAAGAGTTCTCTTGGTGTTTAGACGGTTAGAACGTCCGATGAATTTTATAGAAATACGACTATATCATGCGAAATAGGAAGAAGAGTTCTCTTGGCGTTTAGACGGGTAGAACGTCCGATGAATTTTGTAGAAAAACGACTATATCATAGGGAATGGGAAGAAGAGTTCTCTTGATGCTTAGACTGGTAGAAGTTTTTAGAAAAACGACTATATCATAAGGAATGGGAAGAAGAGTTCTCTTGGCGTTTAGACGGGTGGAACGTCAGATGAATTTTATAGAAAAACGACTATATCATGAGGAATGGGAAGAGGAGCTTTCTTGATGTTCAGAAGAGTAGAACGCCCGATGAATTTTATAGAAAAACGACTATATCATGAGGAATGGGAAGAAGAGTTCTCTTGCTGTTTAGAACGGTAGGACGTTCAGTGAATGTTATGTTTGAAAATTTTGTTAACCACTAACTAATAGCTTTTCAACGTCTTTATCTCAGATATATTGTGACGTTTGTTGAACGGAATTAATTTCTAGGCTATTTAGCGTAGATGGTATTTGTCGAGATAAGGCCAAGATTCGCCATAGATTACCTGACATTGGTCTGAAGATTAGGAAAAACCTCGAAAAACTCAACCACATAATCAGCCCAAGCGGGAATCGAACTCACGCCCCAGCGCAACTTCAAATCGGCAAGCAAGTGCATCAGCTGACTGAGCAACGCCTGTGGACTGTTTAACTAATTTAATTAAGAAAAACCTGTTTACGCGTACCTAAATAAGTTCTCAGCATCAAAGTAAACAATTATTTTGAAATTTCGGTGGAGTATTTAGAATCTGCAAATAAAAATAAGATAAATTTGAACATTTTACATTTCAGAACTCTTAACTTCTGATGCCACAAACTTAGCACAAAGCATTGTGTCACAGTTGTCTACAAATACAAAAAAGTGTAATTTTATTTAAAAATTGAAATGTATATTTTCCTTTGATGCAAGCGTTTCCAAGGCGACGGAAGTCGAATTACAGCGTAAAGGTTCCATCAAATCATTTCATTTTTTTTAATAGTTAGGTCGAATATATACGTTACACGTCGAAAACAAAAGAATAAAATAATCATTCAGGTGATCTCACGCGATCGGACGTAAAGCAATAAAGCAATGCAAAGCTAGCAATGGACTCCTAAATTGATAATGACACGCCCGGAAACATTTCGATTCCGCAACACGAAAACGTCACGTCTTTAAACTTGGTTTCTATGCAGAAATTCGAACTTCTTTCCCTACATCAAACAGCTTACTACTACAATAGTGGAAAGTAATTATTAATAACACGCATGTGGTTAGCGACAGCGTCGCCAATGCCATCTAGCGACTCGCTATGAGAACAAATACATAGGCTATATTTAAACTTAAAGAGAAAAATGTTAGTTTGATATTTAAGGAGCATAATAACTAAATAAATTCAAAGCTCTTTCTTTTTGTTTTTGTACCCTTGTCATCTGTATAAATTTAAAATAAAATCTGAATTTTAATAAGGATGGTCGGAAGGAAAATTAGTAGAAAAATAAATGATTATGTAGTCATTTGAAAGAAACGATTTGTTTAATATATTAACTGTGTGCTACCTACTTTCATTTTATATTTTTGTAGCCTCTGAAAGTCACAAATGAATTGTTTAAGTTTGTTTTACATGTGCGTTTTTAAGGACACTAAAATACTCGTACTTCTGTACCAGCAATCTCATACAAACATTACTAAGAACTTTCACATTTACATTGTGTTTTAGAAACCAATTAGTTATCTTATTTCTAAGTCCATGAAGACTTTCTCACAAAAATTTGTGAATATCACTTTCAAATATTTCTGACATTTCAGGACAATTGATTTTCACTTTTCACTTTACTTGGTCAAGTTACATTGATACTTTTTCACTGCACATAAATTTGTAAAATTCAGTACAACATACATGGGCCATGTTATACTGAATGGCAACAATAGCTTTAATGGACGAGAGAGTTTATCTTTCCTCTCATCATTAGCTACAATACTCAAATCAATCATAACCTCATTAAAGTAAGCGTTCACTACATCGGACGAATCGCACGGATCGGAAAAAGACTATCTTTGCTGTAATTGTTATGTAACCGCGTTCACTACATCGTATCGCACGCATCGCCTCTCGGCAAATCCGTCCACGTTTCTCGGATGGGCAACTTTTCCGATGCTTGCGATCATGGCCTTCTAATAAATCAATTTTAACTGCTCAACTGTTACTATTATGTCGTGCCATGTTCAGTGTCGCGCCAAAATGGCAGACGGAAAACTTATTTCTCGTGTAGTAATTTGCGAAGAATTATATAATTTGAGGCGTTCCCATTACAGTAATCAAGTCGTTTCCTGCAAATATATTATGTAACCAATATTTCTTTCGTTTCTTCCTCTTCAATTAAGACGCATGAAGCAATTACAAATTCTTATTCGCAAACAGACGTAATTAATAGACCTAACCTCAACTCCTCTGCTCTCAGTAATGTCAATATCGTACGACGTCATGTTTTAAACAGCTGATAGGGGAATCCGATGAGGTGGAGTCGTTACAGTGAACGCACTGCACTTAAAATATCCGTTGCGTGCGATTCGTACGAGGAGTGCGATACGATGTAGTGAACGCTTACCTTTATGTGGTATTTACAATTCCTTGTTTTAGGGAAACCTGACAATTATTTCCGTTCATTTGAATCTGGTAATTAAAACAGTGGTATATGGCACAAATAACACCTCTTCAGTCATTTCCTTAAATTACAGGACATAAGAAATAAAAAGAGAAAAACGTCGTTTTTACCAAAACATATTAACTGCTATGGATGCTGCTGTTAGTTATCTTATCGAACCGCTAGGTGGCAGTCGTGGAGTATGTCGCCAATTTTTATCGTTACTTTCCACTATTGTACCGGGACATCACTTTATTTTTACTTGCATTTTTATTGTACCTGCGTTTCTGAATGTACTTGACTCCCACCCCTTGCAGTAATGTTCTTGCTCCCGTCAGCCACACAAACTTACGGCCACTGTTGCATTCGAAGTCTGCTAGCAGTGAAGTAAAGAGTACAGAGTATAGTGTGTTTCAGAAATATGGTTGTGTTTTCCATAGAAGGAAGAGCCTATATTATTGAAGCTTATTTCCAGGGGGAGGTATTTATGGAGATTAATTTTATCATTTGTGTTTTTTAATATTGTTGTCGGCGGAGATTGTTGGAGATTGATTTGTACTTTTGTTGGATATTAATGGCAATTTTGGAAAAAACCATTTTTTTAAATTGGGGTATTAACTCAGTATGAATATTACTTTCCAAATAATTAACGTTAAAGGTTCATTGGATTCTGGTAAAGGTGCGGTATGGCCAATAGACAATATTGTTGGATTGAGACTGTATTTAACACATATTCATTAAAAACGAAAAAAAAAAAAAAAAAAAAACTTGCAGCCCTCAAATTAACACTTTCAAATTATTAGTGAAATGTTGAATTCTCCGTCTTTTGAGTTCACTAATGTAATGAGAACACCTGGAATACCATGTAATGTAGCCTACTTGAATGTGCAACAAATTCAAATAAAAAAATGCCCGGAAAAAGAACTCAGAATATGAAATTCGCTATAAAACGACACAATAATAATAATTCGTGAATGTGTTCATATTTCGCTATTAGAACTCTATTTCGCGATTTGTCGCGATTATTTTATCCGCATATTATTAATCAGAATCACTTAATTCGCAAAGATTAGTAAAAATCTATTGTATATCTATTATGTCGTGATTTTCGCGATCTCCATAAATACCCGCCCCTGCTTATTTCTTACAGGTACGGTGTGTAGCATGACTGAATAACTTTGAAGTGAAGTTTAGAGTTACGAAAAGTACGGTAATATGCTGAATAAAGTAGCCATTATATAATGAATAAAACCGCCTGAAGAGTTGAGTTTGTGAAAAAAAATGTTACTACTCTACTGCATTTTAATAAAATACCGTAAAAGTAACGATCAAACTGAAAATCCTAATATCGTATTTCCCTGTAACATAAAAGGATACACTACTTTTCTCTCCTTCTATAGCTAGTAAAATGATTTGTTTACATATTGCACTAGTAACACCAAATTCCTGTAATGGAAGGGGGTAACAGTGTTTCCGAGTATAGCCAGGTTAATGTTAAAAATGTTGGTAAAAATAAAGTGATGTCCCTGTAGTAGTAAGCTATTTGCCTACATTATGGTTGTCCTTACAGCTCCCATCAGACTGTTTCCATGTGTGTCCACAGCACGCCGCTGCTACGCGTCTAGAACTGGTGAAGCTGCTACTACATTCCGAAACTGAAGCAGTTTGTAACGCCGGATTGTAATCACCGGAGTTCCCAGTCTCTGACGCCATGACACTTTATCCTGATTAACAGTAAAACTGGACCAACCTGAGCGTAGCGTCTGTAAAGACGGTGACAGTATCTAAGAAAGAAGCCACGACCTACATTGGCAAGAACTATGGAGCTATGTGCGTCCCTCCCATGAATATTAACCCACAAGTCACTTCTAGCCCACTGCTTTCTGCATAATCTATCTGCAGCTCTGAATATCCTTCCAGTGTTCGCAGAACTTCAAGAAGAGAAAATGTGGAGTTCACAATTTCTTTCTGCGATTGTTAATATTTCACTCATCAAACATTGACGATACACGTTTGGAATTTATTTACGATATTCGGAATTGTGTGCAATATGCATCTTTTATTCTGTGAAACTTTACAGCTTTTGTTTGTAAATGTATACTAAATATTTACAAGACGTACTGCACTAAAATTTACATAATTGGTAAATATAAATAAGGCACCCAAACATTTGCGAAATGCATAAAAATTTACAAAATACTTACAAACACACGTTTGTTATTGCATAAAGATACACAAGGGTCCAAATATTTACAATTAGATAATATTTACAAGATTCACATTTTTCACAAAAATACGTAGGCCTAATGAAGTTCATAACATTAAAACTAGCAAGATGATGTAATAATTAGAAAATATTGTACCTGCAAAATATATTGAATCATATAATATGCTCATTCACAAAAACATAAAATCTCCTTCGTTACTGTAACAACAAGTGAGTGAAATATTTTAAAACATCTCAAGTTTACAAGTAATTGGTTAATGTACTAATTATTTATTTTATATAAATAAGTTACTTATTGTAAAAAAACTGCACGCATTGTATTCTTCACTTGACATAATTAGTAACATTAAATCCAGACGTTTGAGATGGGCAGGGCATGTAGCACGTATGGGCGAATCCAAAAATGCATACAGAGTGTTAGTTGGGAGGCCGGAGGGAAAAAGACCTTTGGGGAGGCCGAGACGTAGGTGGGAAGCTAATATTAAAATGGATTTGAGGGAGGTGGAATATGATGATAGAGACTGGATTAATCTTGCTCAGGATAGGGACCAATGGCGGGCTTATGTGAAGGCGGCAATGAACTTCCGGGTTCCTTAAAAGCTAGTAAGTAGGTATTGTAAAAAAATAAAATTTTGCTAAATAATTACATAGGAAAACATAAAATTTACAAGATTATTAGTGCATTAGGTAAAAATCATAATTTATGCAAACCTAGCATTATAACGCGCTTGTTATAGCGCTATAGGTGCAAGAAAACGTTACCTAGCAACTAGTATTCCATGACTCATACTGTCTTCACAACACAATTTTATGCATACTTATAAGAAAAAGGTTCAAAACAACAACAAAATAGCATTGTCTTAGAAACGGTTACTTAGCAACCATGCAATAACCTATATTACGTCATACTCAGTATTCATGTTACTACTTCGTCTTAACACTACTTACTTACTTACTTACTTACTTATTTACTTACTTACTGCTTTTAAGGAACCCGGAGGTTCATTAACATTACATTTTGTAAATTTATAATAGCTTTTTTTTTTGCATATTTTAATGCTAGAATAGCATAAAACGTTGTATGTAGCACGTGTATAATCTTCATTATAAATATTCGTGTCATAATTACCAAGATTATACACTAGTTATATAAATAACTGTTTTTATCACCATTATTTAAAATGTCGTTATCTCATAATCTCTAAATATCGTTATTAAAAACTGTAATTTTTTTCACAATGCAAAGAATATTTATGTACAGAAACCACTAGAACTTATAACTAGAATCCGAAATGTATGTAATTACATAAATCCTATATATTATGTAGCTATACGAAAAGCTAAAATGTCGGCGGATCACACCAAAGGGATCATTATTATAAAGTTTTAAGTTACATACTTAACATATTTTGAAGGATATTCTATATTCTGAAAGAACAGACATTGTTTTCAACAATTTTCCCTCGACTTGACTTATAAGTTATACGTTTTAAAATTGTTTATAAAGCTTGTCCTTCGACTCTAATATATATATATATATATATATATATATATATATATATATATATATATATAATTTAATAATTGAAAATAGTAACATAGTTTGTCAAAAAAAGACATCCCTTTGCCACGCGAACATTTTTTGTATCCCTTAAGAAGTAACGGTAAAGTAGGAACAAATACCAATGCGACTGCTGGGTCATTGTACTGCTACTGCGGTGTAGGAAAGAGTGAAAATTATCGTGTGGGCATGACCGTTTGGCACAAACATTCCCAATCAGTTCCTCTGAAAGAAAACTATAATTCTTTGAGTTTTCTTGAGAAGCTTATTCTGGCTCCAGGTGATACAGCTAGTTTGTCTATAACTGCTATGGCACCAGTAACTTCCAAGTTAAAAGATCGGGTTTCAATTGACGATGCCTTTACTAGTGACGGAAAAATCGTGCTGTGCAAAGTCTGTGACAAACGCATTTAAAAACTGAACTTCATGTCACAAATAAAAAACGTGCTCCGTCAAGAAAACAAGTTCTTTCGTCTTCTACCAGTGAATTTAATGAAGATTTCTGCATGGTAATGGTTGCTTCAAACATACCGTTTGGAGTGCCAAAGTTTCAAGCATTTCTACGCAAATACTGCAAACTTCAATATTCCGGATGAATCAAAACTCCAAAAAATTTTTTGAACTCCTGCTACACTGACACAATGGAAACGATTAGAACTGAACTTGGTGATTCCTACAGTCATATGGGTCGGCGTTGACGAGGCAATCAGTGACCGCAGATAATATAGAAAAATGTTTAATTATTAATTGCGCTTCCAAATAATAATTAAATGAGATTGAATCACATGGGAACCTGTAATTTTTTCCATTTCTGTTTCCTTATCAATGTGAAAAAATACATCTAATAAAGCTTAGATTTTAAGTTTCATATTTTTTATTTATTACATATTTATCTACATATGACTTATTTTCATATTACATAAAATCAGGGCTCTGCTTATGACCACCGCCTTCATTTAATTACGGCTCTTACAACTAGGTTGTTTCTGTTTAATTTTATAATTGACTGAAATGAGTACTTTTTAAATTGTTACTGTTTTCTTCTCCAAGTATTGTAGTGCTGATGACCAAAATATGTAATATATTTGCACAATTGTGTTTTTCCCTGTATTTACAGCTATTGTTGCTAGGCATTGAAAGTTAGAATTCTCACACAGAAACTTGTTGCTAGGGAAACCATTCTTCACAATATAAAACTATACTGAAATAGACGCATTACAGTGCAGTTACTGTTACTTAGTTACCATTATAGTGCAGTTTTACGAAGGCGAGTTGCCAAACTAACTTACTATTATGACAAGTGTTGTATTGCATGTTTCCACGTATTCACATTTTTTTATGTTCTAATGATATTCAACTTATTTTATATTTTTGTTTTCATATTTTCCGATAATGTTATATCTCTAATGTGATAAGTTGAGCTATATATAATCTTAATTTTCCTTATTGTGTGTACTTAGAAATATTGTATTCACTGTATACTTTGTACTGCACTATTTTATTACTACTATTAGTATTAGTATTATTATTATTATTATTATTATTATTATTATTATTATTATCATCATTATTACTATTCATATTATTATTATTATTATTATTATTATTATTATTATGAATAATTGTCTTTTTTTTGTATGCCTCATTTATTTTGACCTGCTGTTCACATATTATTATGCTTTTTTCTTTCTTTCTGTATTTTATATATATTATGTCTGATTTCCTCTTATTTGTTGTTTGTTTTTTATTATTATTATTATCTTATTCAGTTTTGTGTGTAAAATTGTAGTGTAATTTGTAAATTTGTAGTGTTTTTGTAACGCAGTCTTTACTCCTGGTTGAGTGTTAGAGAAGGCCGTATGGCCTTAACTCTGCCAGGTTAAATAAATCATTATTATTATTATTATTATTATTATTATTATTATTATTATTATACTTTGAAAGACAGTTAAATTCCGGCCAGTACGCTTAATAATATTTAAATTGAATAATTTCAAGGGAAAAATTGTTCCGGGGCCGGGTATCGATCCCGGGACCTCTGGTTGAACGTACCAGCGCTCCACCACTGAGCTACCCGGGAACTCCACCCGACACCGTCTCAACTTTTACCTTTATATCCACACAACTCGCATGGGCTGACGAAACGCCAGAGACCCACAACGAGTGCACACAATCTCTGTGTGACTATGAATTGTGGTTTTCTGTTAACGTACACAGTGACGTATATATTATGCAAATCAAATCTTTACAGGGAGCCTTACCTGAAAGATTTGATTTGCATAATATATACGTGACTGTGTACGTTAACAGAAAACCACAATTCCAAGTCACACAGAGATTGTGTGCACTCGATGTGGGTCTCTGGCGTTTCGTCAGCCCACGCGAGTTATGTGGATATAAAGGGAAAGGTTGAGACGGTGTCGGGTGGAGTTCCCGGGTAGCTCAGTAGTGGAGCGCTGGTACGTTCAACCAGAGGTCCCGGGATCGATACCCGGCCCCGGAACAATTTTTCCCTTGAAATTATTCAAATCTGCTTTACAGGGAGCCTTACCTGAAAGATTTGATTTGAATAATATTTAAATTCCTTACTTACCTATAGTTAAAAATCTAGGAATATATTTTGATAACGAATTAAGTTTGAATTACCAAGTAAAGCATATTTGTAAAAAAAATCTGCTCGTTTATTCACTCGTTAAGCCGGTTCAAGCATTTCTTTCCCGCGCCACTGAAACAAACATTAGTTCAGACACTCGTAATGCCGCACTTTGACTATTGTGACGTGTTGTTCACGGACTTAATCACCGAACTCTAGAATAAATTGCAACGTGTTCATAATATGTGTATAAGATATGTGTGCAATGTCCGACGATACGATCATATTTCACCATTTCGAATCTTTATCTTGGCTCCGGTTCAACGATCGCAGAACTTTACACTGTCTTTCTCTTCTATTTCAAATTCTGCGCACCTCAACCCCAAGATATCTGTCGTCTTGTCTAGTGTATTTCTGCTCTAACCATAACCTAAATACTCGATCTCAGATCACTGGTACATTGAGTATACCTCATCATAACACTTCCCGATACTCTTCATAATTCACTGTTCCAATTTCTCGTCATTGGAACTCCCTACCTCATACCTTAAGGGGCTGTCAGACATTTACTAATTCCAAAACCCGGTTGTCAAATAGACTGCTTAGTCTCTGAGCTTTCCTAAAATATAATTTTTTCTAATATATGATTTTTATTTTTAACATAAATTGTCTTCATTATTTCAACAATTACTTCGATTCATATTACCATAATTTCTTTGATTCTTAGAATTACATTTAACTAAACATGTTTTCTTTCTGTTATTATTATTATTATTATTATTATTATTATTATTATTATTATTATTATTATTACTTATTTACTTACTTACAAATTGCTTTCAAGGAGCCCGGAGGTACATTGCCGCCCTCACATAAGCCCGCCATCGGTCCCTATCCTGTGCAAGATTAATTCAATCCCTATCATCATATCCCACCTACATCAAATCCGTTTTAATATTATCTTCCCATCTACGTCTATGCCTCCCCAAAGGTCTTTTTCCCTCCGGTCTCCCAACTAACACACACTATGCATTTCTGGATTCGCCCATACGTGCTACATGCTCTGCCCATCTAAAACGTCTGGATTTAATGTTCCTAATTATATTAGGTGAAGAATTCAATGCGTGCAGTTCTCCATTGTGTAACTTTCTCCATTCTCCTGCAACTTCATCCCTCTTAGCCCCACGTATTTTCCTAAGAACCTTATTCTCAAACACCCTTAATCTCTGTTGCTCTCTCAAGGTGAGAGTCCAGGTTTTACAACCATACAGACCATTATTATTATTATTATTATTATTATTATTATTATTATTATTAATTGTATATTGTTCCTGTATTTCTGCTATTATATTGCTATTGTTCTAATATTCGTTGAGTAGAAGAGAAGGCTTCATTGGGTTAACTATGCCAATAGAAATAAATCTACTGCTACTAATATTGCTCTAAATTTTCAATGCAAAATAGGCCTATATTTCTATTTTATTATTTTGTTTATTTATTTTGCTAATAATTGTAACACAAAATATAATATATACGGTACAGAAAAACGTTAGCTCACCCCTGAAGAGGAGAACTCGTACTCAGGGGCGGATTCCTGAATTGAAATTAATAAGTATACAATACAATTTGTCTTATGTCTACTATGCAATTATAGTATATAAATTTAAATTTACAATTTTCAATTTTTATAAAATCCATACATAACTTTTAAATTTAATACTAGAAATATTAAAATTGACAAGATTCGGATATTTAAATATAAATTTGTTATATATTCTTGGGCCTAAATTACTACTATGATTAAATACTGTAACAGTGTTGCATTTTGGTTCAAACAATCTTAAATAATCCATACCTTTTGTTTCATAACTATGAGAATACAATTAAAAATTATTTCGATTTTTATGTATGAATTTTATTAAAATAATATAATAAATTTGTCTTATGTTAAGTACATTAAAGTCTAAAAACAATTTTTGACATGGAAAATCAATAGGTTTATGAAGACATATTTTAATTATTTTCTTCTGTAATAAATAAAGTAGATTAAAATTGGATTTAAATGAGCTATCCCTTATTCCATACATAATTACCGATTGAAATAAAGTTAAATATTGTGACAGCTGCAACGAGGTTTGAACACGCGTCCGACAGGGCGCGCGGCAGACGAAACGCTGGTACGGGGAGCATCTGCATGCTGAAGGGCAGAGGAGGTGTATTACGTCAACGCGACGAGGGGAGAGTGCGCGCGCAGCTGCTACTCGCGGAGTGAAGGGGGGACGGTCCCTCCCGAATCTTCTAGAGAAGTCCGTCCGAAGTGGAGATAGCCAGATAATCCGAGAGGACATTCGTAGACATTTCTCGTAACTATGATTTTGCTATAAAAGAAGAAACG
This sequence comes from Periplaneta americana, assembly GCF_040183065.1. Taxonomy (NCBI): domain Eukaryota; kingdom Metazoa; phylum Arthropoda; class Insecta; order Blattodea; family Blattidae; genus Periplaneta; species Periplaneta americana. The sequence continues at coordinate 26,156,338 of NC_091124.1, read as the reverse complement.
CCAGCGAACTCGAGCAGTTACAGTTGATTAGTCAGCCAGTCAGTGAGTAAGCCAGAGCAAGCAAGCCAGTCTTGTGTACCGGAGTTCGACTCGAGTGTGCGTCCGCAACTGTGTCAGCATCCGAAGGCCTGAGTTCGAGTGCAGTGGACCGCAGTTGGAGGGACCTGAGTTCGAGTGCAGTGGACCGCAGTTGGAGGGACCTGGGTTCGAGTACAGTGAACTGTCTCTGAAGGTCTGTGGTTCGAGATACTGTGAACTCGAGTGACTGAGCTAGAAGAACTGTGAACTGAGAACTGATAGTTCTGATTTGTAAATAGTGCTTTGTAAATATTAGTTAAGATTAACAGTTCATTGTTGTTCGTAATAATCCAAGTAAATTGTCATTGCCGTCAGTGGAGTGCTATAACGAATACTGTGTTGAGTGAAAATCCTATTGTTGACGAGAGCGTTTAAGGTGAATTGTAGAAAGGAATTATTGTTGGAAGAATAAAATCCTATTGTTGAGTTGAAATAAATTCACAATATATTGTGCGTAATAAACTTATTGACAAGTGTATTTGCAATTTTAAAAATATGATCATGCAAAAAAAATGTCGCTCTGTTCGTTTTTCAAACTTTTCCTCGATTTTGTAAAACGCAGTTGCCAACCATCCATCGTCGTAGCTAAACGATAGCTTATCATGTCAACAATCAAGAACACCGTGTTCGTACGGCAACTTCTCTAACTCCTGTATGAAGCGCGTAGTCTAAACATGCAACAGCAGGCGTTGCATAATAATCTGAAAATAAAGTGATCTTACGTCCGTTCCAGCGCATTGTTGGGGAGGGACAGGTGAGGCAGCCGCCCAGAGGGGTTCCTGCATTTCTCTTTCACACTAATGAATGAAGCCGGATGCACAACCCCCATGTGAAATTTAATGACGATTAATGACAGAAGAGACCGAGGGTTGCTTCCCCAATCTGTCTAGGCGGATATAGAAAAAAATATAAAAGGGTGGGGAGGGTACTCCAGATAGCTTTAAGCCTCTGGTTTCAAAAGAACCGAAGCCCTGTTGTTCATTATAAATCTATTTTTACGCAAGTCCGCCTTTTTTTCACTTTAGAGGGGAATGGTTGTCAAGACAACAAGTTCAAGTAAAGTTAGTGATAGTGTGAAAATGAAGTAGCTGGAAGATCTGACACCTGACACTCCTATTGTTTGTTAAATTGTCACGTACTGCTTTTATCTTGTGTAATTATATATTTTAATGGTAAATACTTTACTTTTTCCAAAGAAAGATCAAGTGTTGGATGACCAAGAAGGAGATTGTGTAATCAGTTTTAAGGGTATATATACGTGAACGACTACAAATATTATCAAAAACTGCAGGCTCTAAATTTCTAAAATTTTATAAGAAAATGAACTCACAATTGGATAAAAATTGTAGGGTACCACAACAAGATTTATTAGAACTTAAATATCTGATAATAGTACATTATGCAACGAGCCTATAATGATAGTAATTAAGAAGCGAGTATGGATGTTTATGAAACGAGCGCAAGCGAGTTTCATAATTTTCATACGAGCTTCTTAATTACCATTATAGGCGAGTTTCATACGACTTTTTATGCTCGACCATATTTCTGACTTGAAATTACCGGTATTCAGATGTATACATTTTATTTGTATCTGACAAGATCGGAAGTGACCTTGTTCTAGGTCGTGAATTGTGAGTTGTGCGCAGACGCGAAAGTATTGATTTTTTCCGAGGAACAATAATGTCATTGACCTTGATGTAATCCCGTTAAACTTGATAATATTATAACCTTGATTATTGAATTCAACATTGAAAAACGAGATGACAAATTGAATTTATTTGAATATTATTTACAATTAACGCTAATTATTATAGTAACAGAACATAACCTTCTGCGACAGTATTGGATTGGCAGCCTCCGTGACTTTTCGCTAATTCTCTTTCGATTGCATATCCGAGAATAATCGATACTTGCGGTTTTATAACGGTACAAAGCTGACTTGTCATTGGCTGAACACATGTAAGCTGAGTTATCATTGGCTGAAGACCTGTACTTTAATGAGTAGGTGTACTTTAATGACATGCATTAAAGGACTGCTACCAGGTGTATAATTACTACATTTCGGCATGGTCGAGCATAAAAATATATAAAGGGTTACTAATAATATTTTTATACCAGCTATATCAAAGTATTGAAACAACAAATAATTTCTGCAGTTACATCACTTGGTAACCAGAACATTGTTATGTACTCTGACATCTTCAATATACATCCTGCATTTAATAAATAGCTACTTATTTCTGAAAAGTGAATTAGCCTACTCTTAAACATGTAGAGTTGATTATTTTGATATAATTAATTTTTTATTTGTCCTATATAAAATGTATTAAAATTTACATATTGTTTTATGAACAATCTTTCCTATTTTCAAAGAAATGGGCAATATTGTAGTCTACAATTTGCATAAATACATGTTAAATCACTGTACAAAATTTCAGAATTCTATCTCTATTGGTTGTGGAGTTATGAAATAATATGTGTGAAAATTTTCAAATTTTCAAAAATTTAATTTAATGTAAAAAGGAAATTCTAAAAAAATATTATTAGTAATCTTTTTTATACTTTCATCAGGCATTTAAGTTCCAATAAGTCTTGTTGTGGCAGGTACCTTGTAATTTTTGTCCAATTGTGAGTACATTTCCTTGCAAAATTATAGAAATTTACAGTCTGCATTTACTGATAATACTTGTGGTCGTTCAAGCACATATACCCTTACGCAACCTTAACCTTGAATGATGTGGAGATGAATCAGGCCTAATGGCCTAAACCGTAATGTTAATTATGATGAAAAATTTTCTTTTAAGAATTCAGATGTAATAAATTATTAGCGAATTAAAAATTTTCATCCTTAATTTGGTACTCTTTGGATCATGTTGTAGAATTTCATTGACCTCAGCACAGGGATTGATAAGATCTGATTAACTTACAAAAGTTAGAAAATTTCACATCTAGTACTGTAAAACAAATAACTAACATTACTAAATTTCTCAAATCTTCTATTATTATGTGACGCATCTTTTACTAATATTGAATTTTACTTTTCAAACGTTTCTGACATGTAACATATTTATATTCGACCAAGGCCTACACGAGAACAACGAGTAACAACCTAGAGAAGTCTGCAAAGAAAAACGGGCAATTTATCTGCCATGCTGCAGCGATTTGGGGACCAAATATAACATCAAGACATGGGACGTTATAGGAATTATGATTGGGGCTAGAGGCACAATCCCACGCGAGTCATTAGAAGTCTTCCGAAAATTAAAAGTTCCTGACAGCACCTTGGACATGATATCCTCCACTGCACTGACGTCATCGATCAGCATAATTAATCATAATTAAATTCTTTATAAAATGTAATTTGTCTTGTAGCCTAAATTGTTTGTTGCATTTCCAATAAATTTTTCAATGATAGCCTACCTAATAGACCATTAAGTACGAGAAAAATTCGTACCGGCACCGGGAATCGAACCCAGGACCTGTCAGCTGTGCGCGCTGAGTGCTCTCTAACCAACTGAGCTATGCCGGGACCCGATTCACGACGCCGGCCGAACTCCTCTCGTAGTATCGTGTTACGGCCTTACTCCCTGCACTTGAGACGATACACGTCATATATGTACAGGAGCGCATATTACATGACTTTATGGCCATATTCAACAACAGTTTCTTTAAACTGTTAACATCATATATGTATCAAATATGAATGAGGTCGTCTCGCCCACCTCATTATATTTTGCTCGACTAGTATGACTAGTCAGTTTGTTTTTATACCATTAAGTACGAGTCGAAAAAAAAAATATATATATATATATATATATAATGAGGTGGGCGAGACCTCATTCATATTTGATACATACTACCTAATAGAGTTTCTATTAAAGAAAAAATTAAATAAAATATAAATATTCATTTAGAATCGATTAGGAGGCCGATTATTAAACCGTGGTTGGGACAGCTATCAATTATTATTATTATGTATTTTTTTAACTAGCGTTTAAAATTTCAAACAATTTAGAGTTTCGAAAATCTAAATAACAAGTAGTAGAAATCTTATAAAACCATTCACACTTTTACTAAGTCAAAATGCTTCTTCACACCCAGGAAATCAGCAACCTGAGACATCTCTCTAGAAAGTCTGTGCTCTTTTCAAGACGAAGTTTGTGTGTTGCTTATTTCCTCGTCTTGTTACAGCTAAGAGAAGTGCCGGATTTGAGGCGAGGCGGAGGGAGACCAGGAGGAAGAGTGGGGTGGGATGGGTCCCACGGAAATAAAATCTACGTCTCCTAGTCGAGTCTTCCACTAAGTGAGAAGCATCGCTTTCACCCTTTCTTTCTCTGCTCTGCTCTCCTCTTTTTTCAAATTACCTTTTTTCCCTTCTAACAATCCTTTGTTATTGGCAGCCCCTGTGCAACAACCCTGAGGGACTCCGCTCAAGCACAGGAGGCAGCAGACATCTTCACCGTACATAACACAAACCGTTTAAGAATTCTTTATTTTGACTATTACACTTTTACTACGTCGCACTACTTTTGACCAATAAAATGGTACGAAAGGACGTCTTTCAACCAATCATGGCTGCTTATCGCACAATTTTATTGCGTCCCTAACATTTGTTTAATTTTATCGCGTCCCTAGGATTTGTTTATTTTTATCACTACCCTAGCATTTGTTTCTTTGTTTGCCAACATTTCAAACTGCACTGGTCTGGACGTCAAAAAACAGAAAATTACAAACCACTCAGTCGATGCATAGCACTTTCAAATATGACTCGCATTGGCATTCAAGAACAAGAATTAATAAGGATCACTGGTCATAGCTATGCATTTTCCCTGAAATTCTATTTACAAATAAATGATGAGCACCATTCGGAAATCCTGAATAAGTTGAGGAATACACCATGTACATCAACGAGTTTCACTTCCTTTACGCACATGTGTAATATAACATCAACTGAACCACCAACCACTAAAACATTCAAATTTGAAAACTGTACTTTCAATAATTGTTTCTTTTAAAATTATTTATGTTTATTTTTTATTTCATCATCGTTAATTAAAACGTTTCTTTTTTATTTCATCATCCCTAATTAAAACTTTTCTAACACTCGTTTATATTATTTAGGTTATGTTATAGCTTCTGCTATATGATATTATGAATAGTCACGTATCAGAGATTGTTTAATACTAAGATTTATTGAAAATCATCTGTCAAGTGACGTTGATTACTGGGATCGGGATAAATGAAGTGAAATGCAACTGTTTTAATAAAAATGAAACTGAATCAACAAAGCCTTCTTGACTAGTAACCGTCCACAGAGTTCAATTAAGATTCCATAGTTGGCACAACTGATACCAAGGAAACAGCTAATAATAACACACTAGTGCCATCTACTAGCGTAATATTTGTAATGTTGAGATGGTACAAATTTGAAGACAGTTTTGTATTTTCGTAAGTCAATTAATATTTTATTGTATTGGAGTACTTCGTTACTTCTAATCTTTATATACTTTCTTCTAATCGTGTAATAGTCAATTAAATTCCACTCGAGTTTTGATTTTCTCTAGATAAATCAAAACCTCTAGTGAGATTACTGTTGATAAAATAACTTCTTGTTCAATGATTCTCCATAGACTTTGTCTGCGTAATATTGTCAGCTAGCACAGTTTAATAAAATAATGTAACTAGTACATAATGTTATGGAGGAGTATTTGTTCAGATCGATAATCATGTGATCTGTTTCTTGTCCCTTTTAAGTTGAAACTTTTGACATTCGATAAATCTGGGATTTATGTCACCATTAAACTTTATAACGTCGCAATATTTGCGAGAAATAATTTCCGTTTCTTCTAAACACAATTTGTACCTCTTTTGCAGGGGATAAATTTCAACAAGCGAGAAAAGTGTGTGTTGTACTGTGTACCTACTTATAGTTGAAAATTCGTTTTTCTCAACACAGTTCAGACAATCCACTGAAGGAGATTAACAATGTAAGGTAAATATGGAGTTGTGATGCAGCTTAGTACAAACAAATTAAGGCTATGGATATATTATGAAATTTCTAACTGCTACATTTTTACACCAATTAATCTGAAACTTTTTCCACATATTTCTTACAATATGGACATACAATATACAGATTTTCACTTTGATATTCCAATTAGTTTATTTATAATTATTTTTTATATTTTATTATATATTATTTATATATTTTATATTATATTTTTCCTAAATTTATATTTCATCTATTCCTGATAGATGTATGTAAAATATGACACATGCTTTCCATACATTCCCAATTTCTTTTTGAAGAAAACAAATATTTACCCTTTCAGTTGTTAATTTTTCAATTTTTTAAAACTTATCACATCCTCAGCACATGGTGATTTGAATACTTTCAATAGCAGAAGAAAACATATGGTCAGTTTACTTCACATGCTCTTGTAGAATTCTGTGCAAAATTTCACACAGATTGGAGAAAAACAGCATTCCTTAGAGCATTTTGAATATTACAAAATATTGAAAATCGAACAAACGAGTATCAAAGTACAGCATATATATGATATATACATCGATAACCTTCCTTCCTCTACAGGTCTATCATACACATTTTTGTCCTACATAACAGCGCGAAATTTGAACTGAATGAAAAGTACAAAGTCGGTGAGTGTCGGTTTAAAGGGCTGCAGCTCCACGCAAGCGCTGGTGTCTTTAGTTTCGTCCTGAGGGACTTTAAATTGTCATGGGCCAAAATAAGGACAGATTTAGAAAACTGAAACATTATTTTATTTTTTAGATTTAAAAATAAAATTTCCGTTTTTTAATGTTTTATTTTTTCATTATTTTGACCGATCCATAGCTTTAATAAGAAAAACCCCCCATGCTTTGTGTTCCGCGCAGAAATTAGAGGAAATAAGTAACGGGGAAAACCTAACGCTACCATAGGAAAACAAGGGGAATAAATCAAAACAATGAGAATAAAGGGATAGCAAGGGAATACAAGAAGGAAAGAAGAATATAAGGAGGTAAGGGGAATCAAGTAGAAAAGAGCAACACAAGGAGAAAATGTGAATATCAAGCGAAATGGAAAATACAAGGAGAATAAGGAGAAAAGCAAGGAGAACTAGGTGAAGACAAGAAAAACGAGGGAAATACAAGGAGAAAGATGGACAAGAAGGAAAATGAGGGGAATGCAATGAAAATAATGAGAAAACAAGGATAACGAGGGGAATACAATGAGAATAAAAAAGGAGACATGGAGAGAAAGGGAAGAAAGAAAACATGGGAAATACAGTGAGAACAAGGGGGAGTTCAAGGCGACGTATTGCTTCTTTATGTGATGACCAATTCTCAAGTTACCCGTCATGCCTTGTAAGGAGAATGATGTAGTTCTAAGTCGGAACTGCACACGGAGGTCCGATTAATGGCTACCTTAGAAAAGAGATCTGAACTATGTGCGCATAGTACACAATGTAGAGATTCTTGAAAGTGCTTTACAGCTATTTTTCATTTAATTGGACCATTTCGCATATTCCCCCTTGCTATTCCAAGAACTCACTTTAAAAACCTCGTTCTGGCTATCTTAACTTCGTTTTCTATCCTTCCCTGTTCTCCATGTCACAAAGGTTTCCACGGAAGAGCATTGAAATGAGCTCGAAATAAAATTGCCAGTACAAGTGTCTGTTAAAGCCATGGATACTGAATTCCTGGAAATGTATCTGACGTAGGTAGAAGTGCTGCTTTATTAACACAGTTCAGCCCTGAACTCCTGCCAATATTTCGTTTTCCTTTAGTCGCTTTTAATTACGACCCAGTTAAATATTTGAAATGCGATCACAACAGAGTACATAGACTCGGTTATAAACAGGTCTAACATTAATCAAGCAGAAGCTTTTAAAGAAAGGAGAGTAGGCCTATATTCTGTTCCCCAAAGTGCTTACCAATTTCCCGTGAGCCATCCTGGCTTGTAAGACTTGACTCAGAAACATTACTGAAATTAAATTGTTTCTAAAAAAACTGAGTGCTGGTTCTTGATATAAAAATGTGTTGTAATGTTTTTTTTATGACTATTATACTTTTACTACGTCATACTACTTTTGACCAATAAAACGGTACGAAAGGACGTCTTTCAACCAATCATGGCTGCTTATCACACAATTTTATCGCGTCCCTAGCATTTGCTTAATTTTATCGCTTCCCTAGCATTTGTTTGTTTTTATCACTACCCTAGAATTTGTTTCTTTGTTTGCCAACATTTCAAACTGCACTGGTCTGGACGTCAAAAAACAAAAAATTACAAACCACTCCAGTCGATGCACAGCAGTTTCAAATATGACTCGCATTGGCATTCAAAAACAAGAATTAATGAAGATCACTGGTCATAGCTATGCATCTTCCCTGAAACCTTATTTACAAATAAATGAAGAGCACCATTCAGAAATCCTGAATAAGTTGAGGAATTCACCATGTACATCAACGAGTTCCACTTCTCTTACGCACACGTCCAATATAACATCAACTGAACCACCAACCACTAAAACATTCAAATTTAAAACTTGTACTTTCAAAAATTGTTCCTTTTAAAATAATTATTAACGTTTATTTTTTATTTCATCGTCCTTAATTAAAACTTTTCTTGTTTATTTCATCATCCCTAATTAAAACTTTTCTAACACTTGTTTATATTATTTAGGTTATGTTATAGTTTCTGCTATATGATATTATGGATAGTCACGTATTAGAGATTGTTTAATATTAGATTTATTGAAAATCATCTGTGAAGTGACGTTGATTACTGGGATCCGGATAATTGAAGTGGAATGCAACTGTTTTAATAAAAATAAAACTGAATCAACAAACCCTGCTTGATTAGTAACCGTCCACAGAGTTCAATGAAGATTCCATAGTTGGCACAACTGATAACAAGAAAAGAGCTAACCATAACACACTACTGCCATCTAGCGTAATATTTGCAATGCTGAGATGGTACAATAATACATTTGAAGACAGTTGTATTTTCGTAAGTCAACTAAAATTGTATTGTATTGGAGTACTTCGTTACTTCTAATCTTTATATACTTTCTTCTAATCGTGTAATAGTCAATTAAATCCCACTCTAGTTTTGATTTTCTCTAGATAAATCAAAACCTCTAGTGAGATTACTGTTGATAATATTCTATTTCTGCTGAGTGGTAAAAATTAGATCTAATATATGAAACGCAACTACCGTACACAAAACATTTCATTAAATTATTGTCACAGACGCTAAGTTTCTCCCTAGATCATATATGTAACAGATATGTCGGGCTTATAGGCTTTGAGGTTAACAACTTTTGTCAGTTTTACTACGCTGCCATCTAGTTGTTACATAAGGAGTCACGTCATAATTCCCATTTGAATAGCATTAGCGACTGTGCTGCCATCTCGTGTTCGTTTACGGCGGACGGATGGCGATCCTGGCGGTTGTTCTCTTCAAAGTGCTGCCGATTTTAACGTAGCGAGGAGTTATCTGTTACATATATGATCTAGGGTTTCTCCTATAATGTAGCCCATTTCTCTAAAAAGAATTAACTTCCAATATTTTTCCTAATTTATGCACTTTTTTTTCAAGTATAAATATCATTACAACAACAACTTAAATTAACATAGGTTAAATGAAAACTTTCATTGAGTGTATATTTAATTTTGTTTAATAAAATTCAATACATTGAATACAAGTATGTTATCATTTTTATTTTATTAACACTGTTTATTGAATATTCGGTTCATGAAATAGTCTTAGCAAATATCATTCGTAAATTCATTTTTTCAGATAATATTCCTCGTGCTTTGCTTCGATAAACGCTTGTGAAATTATCGGCAAGATGAAAATCACTTATGGCATTACTTATGATAATTAACAGAGTTAAAGTGCAAATAAGGTTTAGTTTAATTCGTTAAGGTCATTTTAATTAGCCTATGCTGTCTTTAATTTAGGTTGCTCTCTTTACTTAGGAAACTTCTTTTAATTTAGGTTTCCATATCCGATTATTATTATTATTATTATTATTATTATTATTATTATTATTATTAATATTATTATTATCATTATTATTATTATTAATATTATTATTATATTTTAATATATTATGAGTGTAATTAGTTATCACTTCCACTGAGTGTTTATCATTTACAGTGTGAATATATACACACACACTTTTGAATATAATTTACGACACATAAGCTCACAAATAAATTTGATATAATTTGCATGCTTTTATTTGTTAAAATAATAATGAAAAATCTCTCACAGAACATATGCGCAGGAAGTAAAAATATCCAAAATATAATCATGCTTTTATAATAAAATATTTTCCACGTAAAAAGAGAGTAAAGCAAACATCGCCTGATATGTGTGCAAATTATATTACCAGAGGATATGACAGAACAGTAAACACGAAAGAGCAGTCGGTAACAATATAATAATAATAATAATAATAATAATAATAATAATAATAATAATAATAATAATAATAATAATAATAATGTTTTATTTTCGCTGGCAGAGTTAAGGCCATAAGGCCTTCTCTTCCACTCAACCAGCCTTAATCAATACAATACATAAATTTAAATTACAAATATTTTCACTACACTTAAAAGGTTCTCCAGCAATAATCTTCACTACACATTTATTTAAATTTAGATAAATCTATAAGGTAAAGTAGAAACTTAATTTATGAGCTAATTTAATTCAATGAATTATAATTAATTTAATATTTGAGATAGCTAGTAAAATGATGAAAATTAATTTAATATAAGCTTACTAGGACTATGTTACAGGGAGAATATATATATATATATATATATATATATATATATATATATATTTCTATTTCTATAATGAGAATATTAATGTAATTGCCATTAGAGGTTTTGTAAATCTATTTAGAGAAATTAAAGATAATAATAATAAGAATGGACAGATGTTAGTTTCATTATAAGTAACAATATACGGACCGACAAGAATGCATTGAACACAAATATCGAACCGTATTCCCAGGAAATACAACAAAAAAGACACAACGTAATGTTCATACAGAAAATAGAAATATTTTCGAGGAAGTGCAACGTATACCATATTGTAATATGAAATGCCAGAATTCTGTTATTTGCACCAGTCATTCTGGGAACATCCTGCAAATGTATAGGGTGATTAAAAAGTTCAGGTATCAACTATGAGGTTATTTAGCCTCGATAGGACTAGTGATAGCGAGATGGTATTTGGCGAAATGAGACCGAGAATCACCATAAAGTATCTAATTATCTGACATTCGCCTTACGTTGGAAAAAACCTCGAAAAAAACCCAACCAGGTAATCGGTCCAAGCGGGAATCGAACTCGCTCCCGAAAGCAACTTCAGATCGGCAGGCAGGCTCATTAGCCGACTGAACTACGCCTGTGGTCTGCGCCTCTTTTAGTATATCGTCGTTGTTCCTGCAGTAACTTCTATGTGTAAAATATAAAATTTTTCAGTAGGAAGAAAAAACACATTTATTCATCATATGACAGCCGTACATAGGAGACTGTGAATTGTTACATTTTCGAAACAAAGAAATATAATTACATATAGGAGATTTTATTATTTTCTGTAGGGGAGACTCGGCTAATTCCGCAATATGAAGATGTAAATCTATCATATTTTTATCGAAATGTTTATTGAAAAATATTATCCCCTATGTAGATATGGACGAAACCTTTCATTACCAAATCAGACAAAGATATCTATTAAAATGCAAATATATTTAGTTGTACATACATTACAGTTGAAAAAGAACAACTCGGGTAATTCCGCAATAGGATTTGGCTAATTCCGCAGTAGTAAATAATTATGAAATACATTATGAAAGTAACATACAACCAACAATTTATATGTAACAATGCTCACTTTCTTCACAGCTTTGTAGCAAAACACGAAAAACAGCCAACTTTCGATGTTTCACTGTGTTGCCGACAGAGGTGTCGACCAATATCCTTGATTTTTTTTTCTATAGCACTGCAGAGCACATGCCTCCTGTTGACAGCCTCTCAAAACTTACGTTCACGCTATTGTAAAGCCGCAGTAAAATCATATATGCACTACTGCGGAATTACCCGTACTGCAGAATTAACCGAGTTTCCCCTATCACTATTTAAGTTACTTAATAGAACAAAAATCTGAAAATCGATAAATATGTCACATAGGAGTTATTGCAGGAACGACGATATGGAAATATAGGGGATTGCCCATAACTGCAGGTGTCATTTGACCCTAGCAGTTATTCATCTCTTCATTTACTGACTGCGTAGTAGTTACTTGACTAGAGCTGTAGATATTTCAGGTTGTGTTGTTTTTAATAAATGGTAGTCATTAAAAGCACCAGTAGAATTGAATTAGTGAACAAATGTAAAATGAATAGAAAGTTTTGTATGGAAGAGCGTGTTTTTGTACTTCAAAATTGATGGAAACATGACCACAATTACACTGATGTTGAGTTATTGAAATGCGTTCCATCAATAAATAAAAAAAGGGGGAAGACCACGTGAACCGTGGATAAGTGATATCATATATGTCATGCATATTTAGAGATTGAAAGAAGTGTTAATTTGTTCGGATCATATTTCTACACATTTAAAGTACAAAACTAAAATTCATTCAATAATTTATTTTCATAATATATTGCTCTCTTAAATTCACTGAACTTATTGGGAATTAAATCAATGGCTTTCCCAGAACAAACCATGTAATGTTTCATATAAAACAATTTTTATCTCGAAAATGAAGCAAACACAAGCAAAATTGTATTAAACTTTTTTGTGTGATATATGTTAAAGAATTTAATGACATTACATACGGTTCACTTTATATAGGATGTATTTAGCATTTATTTATTTAACCTGGTAGAGATAAGGCCTCAGGCCTTCTCTGCCCCTCTACCAGGAGATTCCAACTATAATATGAAGAATAAAATTAAAATTAGTATTAAATTTACAATTACAGTTGTAAATAAAATTACAATTACTATTAAATTTATAATTACAATTACAATAAAAATCAAAGTATGAAAAGATTACCTGACTAATTAAAGCTAGATAATTTATCAACAGTAATCTCACTAGACGTTTTGATTTATCTAGAGAAAATCAAAACTCGAGTGGGATTTAATTGACTATTACACGATTAGAAGAAAGTATATAAAGATTAGAAGTAACGAAGTACTCCAATACAATAAAATATTAATTGACTTACGAAAATACAACTGTCTTCAAATGTATTATTGTACCATCTCAACATTACAAATATTACGCTAGATGCATGCTAGATGGCAATAGTGTCTTTATACAGGCACTGTAATGATTACTATTCAATAAATCTTAATATTAAACAATCTCTGATACGTGACTATCCATAATATCATATAGCAGAAGTTCTTTTTATCCTCTCAGAGCAGAAGCTATAACATAACCTAACTAATATACACAAGTGTTAGAAAAGTTTTAATTAACGACGATGACATAAAAAATAAACATGAATAATTTTAAAAGGAATAATTATTGAATGTACAATTTTCAAATTTGAATGTGGTTGGTGGTTCAATTGATGTTATATTGGACGTGTGCATAATAGAAGTGGAACTCGTTGATTTAGGCCTACATGGTGTATTCAACCTAGTCAGGATTTCCGAATGGTGCTCTTCATTTATTTGCAAATCGGATTTCAGAAGATGCATAGGTATGATCAGTGATTTTTATTAATTCTTGTTCTTGAATGCCAATGCGAGTCATATTTGAAACTGCTGTGCATCGACTGGAGTGGTTTGTAATTTTCTGTTTTTTGACGTCCAGACCAGCGCAGTTTCAAATGTTGGCAAACAAAGAAACAAATGCTAGGGACGCGATAAAATTAAACAAATGCTAGGGACGCGATAAAATTGTGCGATAAGCAGCCATGATTGGTTGAAATACGTCCTTTCGTACCGTTTTATTGGTCAAAAGTAGTATGACGTAGTAAGAGTGTAATAGTCATAGAAAAACAAAGAATATTTTATATTTACTGAATTACAAATTAAACCTAGAATAACAAAATTGTATAGTGATGAAATTACTGGATATTGAAATATTTTGTGATAGATTAAGGAAACTATTTACAAGAAATCAATTACTGACCAATGCCTAGTAAGTTTGCGTTTGAATTCAATTTTATTTCGACAGTTAAATTTAGCAAAGCGAGTTATTGCAGAAACAGTTTCAACTTTCCAAAAATTTACTCCTTTATTTAGACCTACTTCCACTTGTTCACATTTATAAATGCATTGCGAGAAATGCCACTCTTAATGATTTTCTAGATATGCATACAAGCAAACATTCTCATGGGGGTAGGTAAAAAATTTAATTTTTTTCTTCCACCATGTAAATAAGTTAATGTCAAAACAAGTGCTTATACAAATTTGGCCACTCGAGGGAAATTACGAAGACCGCAAAAATAAGTTTCTCTGGATCCGTTTACAGAAAGGAAACACAATATCATTACAAAAATTTATTGGCACATATACAGCAATAATTGTTGAGCTATTTTCAATATATTCTCTATCGGAATTGAGACATTTCTCATACCATGGGATCAACAGAGAAATGCAGACGGTTGTCAGACACTGGTTCCGATCCCAGGCGACAGATTTCTATAACACGGATACAAAATTTGATTCCATGGTATGACGAATGTCTCAATTCCTATGGGGAATATGTTTAAAAGTAGCTCAATAAATGCTGTATCTGTTTCAACAAATATTTCCATGAAAATGTGCTTTCCTTCTGTAAACGGCTCCAGCAAAACTCACTTTCTGGACAGCCCTCGTAATTGCGCTCGAGTGGCCAAAATTTGTAAAAGCGCTTGTTTTGACATTATTAACATGGAAAGAAAAAAATTTAACTTTTTTTTCTACCCCCATGAGAACGTTTGCTTGTTAGCTTAGAAATGTTTGCAAAAATAACGCCAAAAATAAAGTAGTTTTCATCATTTTTGTAAATGTTACAGCTTGTAGAATTTTCTTGTGAATTTCGTTAGCATGCACTAAGTATTCAATATTGAACATTTTAGTACATACATTATTTGCAGGGATTCTTTTTCAAGAATTAAACGAGTTTCTGTTATATACAGGGTGATTCACGAGGATTCACAATCACTTACGGAGCTTATTTTCGAAGACATTCTGAGCATGATATCATATAAACATTTCTCCTAATCTAAATGTTTCCAGAGTTAGGCCTATACTAATTTGAAGTTATTTGTAAAATAACATTATTCTTTAGCTTTAAGTGTAAAAGAATATTACAAATAGAGAATGAACTATTCAGAAGTATCATTTCATTAATTGACTAGTATTCTGAAGCTAAAAATGTGTTCTTAATTGCTTTGTACAGATTTTGTTTTTCAATTTTTAACTAAAAATTACATAATTCTTATATACTTATCACAAAAATTGTTAGAAATCATACGACTTTAGGAACTTGATTCTTTACAGTTTAATTATGTATCCGAATGTGCAGTCTTGAATTTACAAGAGCGGTGTGATTTATAACAATTGTGTGATAAATCCGTAAGAAAAATGTAATTTTGTATTTAAAAATCGAAAAAAAATTCTGTACGAAGCAACTATGGAATTCACAACACATTTTTAGCTTCAGAATACTAGCTAATTAAAAAAATGATTCTCCTGAATGGATAAATCTTTATCTGTAATATTTTTTTACCCTTAAAACTAAAGAATAAAAGTATTTTACAAACAACTTCAAATTAGCGTAACTCTGAAAATATTGTGATTGGGACAAATGTTTATATGACTCTTTTGCTCAGAATGTCTTCGGAAATAAGCTCCGTAAGCGAGGGTAAATTCTCGTGAATCACCCTATATATTGATTACTTCAGGATAAACAGTTTCATGTTTGCAACATGTTTGATGTTGGTGAGTGTATTTTTTACTTCCGATTTATGAATAGAAGCTTTAGCCATTCAATTTTCTTAAAATTCATATTAAATACATTACAGGTTCGCAAGAAAAGAATCGGTATTTGTTCACTTACGCATTGCCTTTTTTATGCTTTACACTTCATCATTTCGCGTACTTAATTTTTTTACTCCTACATTTGTATGTTCTCTTTAATTACTTTATATATAGAAATATTTAATTCGATTTATTTTTCCATTTAGTTGGTTGTTAAGCGCTAATATTTTTTGTTTAATTCCTTTATTACTTCATTTGTTTACCTATCTGCTTGTGAGTCTGTATTGCCATATCTCTTTCCTGTAACTGAAATCTCTATACCTTAACTCTCTGCTATGCTAGGCGGCTTTAACTATGACAGCCCACTTGATATTTCCTCAATTCCCAGAAGGCCGTGAATGGGAACCACAGCGTTTGTTTCGCCTTGGTAACCTCAGTCGCCGCCGTTTGTTGTCAGAAGCTCGACGCTCACGAGTCGAACACTTGGCTTGCTAATTGCTTCAACTGTTACCTAATTGACTTCATCTACGTCACGCTCTGCTTTCATACTACAATTACCATTTTCGAATATATTTGAAACTAAACCATATTTTTATAATATGCGACGTGTTTAAGGATTTTACATTAGGTCTACTTTCTTTCATGTAAGCGTTACATGTGTGGATTTGAAACTAATTATGTAATCTAGATGTAAACCAAAACACACAGTCTAATAGTGAATTTTAACTCTACCTATAGCAGTGGTGCCCAAATTTTTGAAGGCACGACTCACTTTTGAGTGAGATTTCAGTTTCCTTTCCCTTTCGTACAGGTTCCTAACTTCATTCGAAAAATACAATTCTAATAAAATCGAAAACAAATATAATTTTACTCAAAACCAATGAGCACCGCACAAAGTACGATCACAGTCTAGTATATATAGTCGCGAAGCTCAATACGTAGTAAATATGCAAACATTATATAGTTGCTCACCACTAGGATCGCTAATATCGCCTCATTACAGGCAATGCAAAATAGTACCGTCACAGTCTATTGTTTCTAGCATCTTCAAAACTCAAGCTTCGTGACTGTATATAGTAGACTGTGGTACGATTTTATACAACAGCTTTTTGAGTATTTTCCGGAAGTAACTTAAAATAATTAAGACAATTACAGACTGATGTGAATCAGTTGCGTTCAACTGGCTGAAAATCCAAAAGTATGAAGGAAAAAGTCATTGAAATTATGTAGCCTAACTACTGATGGGTCCACAGCTGTGCAGTAACGGTCAGTGCGTCTGGCCGCGAAACCAGGTTGCCCGGGTTCGAATCCCGGTCGGGGCAAGTTACCTGGTTGAGGTTTTTTCCGGGGTTTTCCCTCAACCCAATACGAGCAAATGCTGAGTAACTTTCGGTGCTGGACCCCGGACTCATTTCACCGGCATTATCACCTTCATATCATTCAGACGCTAAATAACCTAGATGTTGAAACAGCGTCGTAAAATAACCCAATAAATTAAATTAAAACTACTGATGGAATGTTGAAATTAGATTTTTTTCGGAGAGCATAGACCAATTTTGTATCAAGAGAATACCTCGAGCTTAAAAAGAAGCTATTAAATTTTGTATAACATTTGCAAACCTCGTATTTACGTATGCTAAAAAAATGTCTCGTCTATGATTACCATGAAAACAAAACCAAGAAATCGCCTTGAACTATAAAATGATGGAATGCTTAGTCCAGATCTGAGAAGCTAATTTCTCAACAAGAAAACAGGCACGTTTATCTAAAGTAATCTCAGACCTCAAGTGACATTTATCAGAATTATTTCGACAATAAAATAAAAATGTAAATAATATATCCCTAAAATTCGCTAATAAAACATTAATAATTATATATTTATAATTACTTAAACCTATTGAGACATTTTGAAGTTAAAGTAGATTAATATCGATTACTGCAATAAAGAAATTGAATGTTATTCAGTAATGCCAATTGAGAAAAGCGAAATACAGGTTTAACAATGTTAATTACATGTACTGCGCTTTTCTCTTGTTATTATAACAGAAATACATTTTCATTATCTGCTGAAATCGTAATTTAATTTAAACATTTTGTAATATAATTACAAATAACGTAATTAGTACATGAATTAAATGAACAACTGTTAAAAACACAGTTATGAAATCTAAATGAAAGATTGTCATTTTGTTTAGATACAATAGACATGGAATTAGAAGATGAAGATGTAGATGTGGAAGTAGGGTTTCTCATTTTATTTAGTATGTGTATGTGTATATTATATTCTATGCTCGACCATGCCGAAATGTAGTAATTATACACCTGGTAGCAGTCCTTTAATGCATGTCATTAAAGTACACCTATTCATTAAAGTTCAGGTTTTCGATTATTCTCGGATATGCAATCGAAAGACGAGGGAAACGTCACGGAGGCTGGAAATACAATACTGTCGCAGAAGGTTATGTTCTGTTACTATAATAATTAGCGTTAATTGTAAATAATATTCAAATAAATTCAATTTGTCATCTCGTTTTTCAATTCTAAATCAATTTCCAGGTTATATAGTGTCTGCATTACATCAAGGTCAATGACATTATTGTTCCTCGGAAAAAATCAATACTTTCGCGTCTGCGCACATCTCACAATTCAAGAGCTATGAACAAGGTCACTTCCGATCTTCTGTCAGATACAAATAAAATGTATACTTCTGAATAATTTCAAGTTAGAAATATGGTCGAGTATAAAAAGTCGTATGAAACTTGCCTATAATGGTAATTAAGACGCTCGTATGAAAATTATGAAACTCGCTTGCGCTCATTTCATAAACAAACATACTTGCGTCTTAATTACTATCATTATAGGCTCGTTGCATAATGTACTATATTCACACTGTAAATTGGTAAATACCCGGTGGCAGTGGTAACTAATTACACTCAATAATGGCAATAATAAACACAATTAATAATAATGCTAATAATAATAAATACTAGACTAATAATAATTAATGGTAATAATACTAATATGCCTAATAATAATAATAATAATAATAATAATAATAATTCATTCATTCATTCATTCATTTATTTTATTCCATAGATCTTACATGAGCAATGAAGCTTTAAGATGTGGAACATGTCAACATTTTACAATATTACAATTACAATTTTTACAAATTTTTATAGTTTTACAATTTTGTAATTTTCTACAATTTTTACAATGTTGTACAATTTTTTTTTTTTTTTTTTACATTTTGGCGAGATGTAGTGAGATGAAATGAGGTCCGAGGATTCGCCAAAATATTACCCGGCATTTGCCTTTTCGGTGGGGGAAACCTCGGAAAAACCCAACCAGGTAATCAAATCAAAGGGGGTAATCAAATCAAAGGTGTTGATGCCAAGGACTCGCCATACACCATCCGGCTTCAGTCCCACAGCTGTGGAAAACCTCGGAAGAAACCAAAGTCCAAAGGGGGATCCAACCCAAGCCCGAACGCAGCTCCGGAACAGCAGCCCAGCGAGTCTGCCGACTGAGCTACATCGATGGCTCTACTAAAAGTATACAATACATAGCCAATCAGATTATTAAATTTACAAACGCAAGCGATCATTCATCAGTAATAATAATAATAATAATAATAATAATAATAATAATAATAAATAAGCATCCCAAATTAAATGAAACACAATCACTTAAAATAACATTTAAAATAAATTTAATTTTTCAAGTAAATCTAGTACTTCATCGTTACATTAATGGATTAATGCTCATCTATTTACGGGGAAACAGTTGGCGACACTGACGAAATAAAAGAACGACCATGCGATAAATTGATTATGATAAGTCGGGTTACAAAAATTATCGCGATGTATGACTGTGATTGGTTGGAATTCAAAATTTCATTACGCTTCATTGGTCGAAAATGCAAACGTCATATAAACGAAATAGCGACATTATTTTTTACTTTATAACCATTGACAGGTTTTTTTTATTTTTATGTTTAACATTGTTTATGTTTCTAAGTTAATAATAAATGTATGTTAATAAGGCGTCTTTGTTTTTATTTTATAAATCATCTCGCGACCATCCTCAGCTTTTTACACGACCCCGACATTGGAAATTACTGATCTAGAGTATAGATATGAGGGGGAAAGGAACTGGTCACCCTACCCTATTATCTATTGGCCTAGTTGCCTCATGAGTGATGCCTTGTTGGTGTTACTTATAAGGTTCAAACCTGTCTTCGGACAGTTGACTAAACAACAGTATAGATATGGAACGATAATAAATATGATTTAACTTTTCTTGCAACTGGACATTTTATAGTGTTGTCATCTCTCGTCGAAGCTAAGTTAGAGAATGTAGTCGGCGAAGTATTCTCGCGTTTCAACACGCCGTACAAAAGTTAATTTCCATTCACAGAAGAGTGTTATGCGTCAAGTGAGATAAAAAAGCTTCGTGTACTACAAATTGCTTCCGGAAAGTAACCTTAACTGCTGACATTTATTGCAAACAACTCAGAAGCATTGCGGCTGAAATTGAAGAAAAACGACCGGGAAGGTTGCATCAAGTGCTGCTGCAACACGAAAATTCACGCCTGCATTATGCTAACATGACGAAAGCAGCTATCCAGGAGATTGGTTGGAGGTGATTCCACATTTTCCATATTTTCCCGATTTTTCGTCCTCAGATTTCCACCTTTTCCGTTCTCTATCCAACAACCTTCATGGGAACTCCTTCGATGACGAAGATGCTTTACAAACTTGGCTTGACGATTTCTTTAACTCGAAACCAGCAGATTTCTTCAGATGCGGAATCGAAAAACTACCCCAGCGTTAGCAGAGAGTCATAGATAATGTAGGAGAATAGGGTAGAGTAGCATAAATCGCACTGCTTCCTAAATCGCACCACTGCTAGTTTAAAACAAGTTACTGTAGTAGTGTAGCATCTAGTGGTATTGTTACAATCTACCATATGTACTTCCACCATGTCACTTGATTTCTGCCACTTCTTTGTGCTAGCAACGTGGTGATAGTGTATCTAATATAATCGCTCAGGTGGATGTATATTTAGCTAACATTTTGTAACTAAATAACGGATTTGTATGCAAAGGAATCCATAATCTTAAGATGTTATTGGTTAAAAGAAATATTGAAGAACATTTAACTTAGTACGATTTTCGAACATATGGTGATTATAGGCTAGAATGAAGGAAATAATAACTTATGACGTAGTTTCTTAATTCGCACCACTTTGTAGGTGCCTAATTCGCACCGGTGCGATATGAGCAACTGTACAATTCTAGCCGTACAAAAGAAGGTCCAAAAATTTAAACTGAACGAGGAATGCATCAGGTGGGTGCAATATCAAGTGGTGAAAAGGGCGTTAATACAACAAGTGTGTGTTGTACAAGCGCACCAGATATTTTGTGCCACCTATGAAAATTTTTAAACGTCAAACAGTGCATCCTACATTATCAGCTGGTGTTCTTCCAGAATCGTTATTTGTTTGCTCTGATTCAGATTACATCAACAGTGAACTATTTGTCGAATAGCTCAAACATTTTATTTGTCACTCAAACCCGCCACAGAAAAAAATGCTGCTTCTGTATGTCCACCTACACGACCCATTCCAAAAATTTAGAAGCTAGATTATCTCGGGAAAATGATGTGCTCCTATTTCAGCTTCCTCTCATAATACTCAGAAGCCCAGCCTTTAGATGCTTCTATCTTCAAATCATTTCAGACATTTAAATCTTGAAGCAGTTCTTAGGTGGCTTCGAGATAATCGTGGAGAAAAGGTGACGCAGTTTACAGTTTGAACTGCCTGGTGAAGCACATGGCAAATGTGTAACAATAAACATACGCATTCAGGAAGTTTAAATGTTAGGTAATTTATGCTCTATTTTTTCAATTTCATTTGAAGATGCGTTACTCTCTTTCATCAATTTCAATAAATTTGTAATTTGCATTTATTGCATTATTCATATTAAATACTGTTCAATATGTTCAATATTAAAAGCTTTCCTTCATCCTCTTCCCTGCAATTAAAGAGGTGCGATTTAAGAAACCGCAGGTGCTATTTAGGAAACAAGTTGCCTAAATGGCACCACTGACAAGTGTTTCGAAAATGTCATTCTACTTCAAAAATATTAAATCAAATTCAAGGATTATTTTTTACATGAAAGGTAAATGTTCTGGGAATGTATTTCTGTAAAGGACTGCAGAAAATAAAAATTGTATTGTTCAATAAAAATTATAAATGCTAAAGTGGTGCGATATACGCAACCTTACCCTATATTACTGATTAATTTCTGTTTTCTAAAAAACTTTTGTCACGGGGAAAAACCGCTACAAACTTTGCATCAACCCAATATCTAGCTCTGTGTTTTGCAACAAGGTTTTCCCTGAATATTTGGACTTGAAATACGATTCTTATTTCAACTTTGTCCCATTATAACTAACCACGATCTCACTAGCTGCAAATAGCCTGTGTAGTTTAAAGGCGTCGTTAAACATAAAGAATTATCTTACCTCGCCGAGGCATCGTTGTAAAAGTCTTGGAAGCCACAGCTTCAGTGTTATGGCTGCTGTACCCACGTCGATAAGGTGAGGTTATGACTCTGAGAGTTAATGGTTTTCGCAGAAGAACGATCATAACCCCAAGGCTCTCTAATAACCATGTTAGGACAGTGACCCAGAAGGCTTTGGCGTAACCATGGAATTGGAACAATGCAAGAAAATCTCTGCCTGCGTGCTGGTCTTCACAAAATCGATACAAACATGGCATCAGGTTTCAATAAGCAACACGGGTCACATGTGTAGTGTAGCGGTAACAAGAATGGGAGACTCGTGTTTGGAATTGCTTTTGGAATGAATTCGGATCCAGCTTGTCGATTACCTAGTTTGGTTCTTTCCTATCAGTGTTGGCAACAGTTGTTCGTATAATCCCGCTAGATGACTTTCGAAAACCCGCGATTTTCTAGCAAATATCTCTAGATTTTAATGTATACTTATTATTCAATAATAATAATAATAATAATAATAATAATAATAATAATAATAATGGTCAAGATAGAGCATCCACCCGCCAATGTAACGAATATTGCATACTTTTTTCAGTTCCAATGTGGCGCTATAAAGCAATTTTGAACACTTTTATCACAGACACGACATATTTAAATTCTTATTGCACTATATATGTTACCATTAAAACCCAAAATCCGACAAAACCAGTTTCAACTAGTAAAAAAAAATTTTTTTAATATAGATAGAAAGCGAATTTTCGTAAGACCTAGAATCAATGACAGGTTAAGTTTGCTTTGTATAGGTTTCTTTTAGGCTTTTACCAAACAAAACTGGTTGAGGTTTTCTCCGGGGTTTTCCTTCAACCCAATACGAGCAAATGCTGGTAATTTTCGGTGCTGGACCCCGGACTCATTTCACCGTCATCATCACCTTCATCTCATTCAGACGCTAAATAACCTGAGATATTGATACAGCGTCGTAAAATAACCTAATAAAAAACCAAACAAAAACCTAAACAAACCAAACCTAACCTGACATTGATTCTAGATTATACGAAAACTCACTTTCTATCTTTATTTGCTTAAACTAGTTTTTACTAGCTGAAACTGGTTTTGACGGATTTCGGGTTTTAACGGTAACATATATAATATGGAATTATCACTACATTAACACATCCATTATTTCACAGAACACACACTGAAGAATTAAACGTAATTATGAAAACCGCTTATAATGGTAATATGAATTTCATTTCAGAAATTTTAAAGATTAAAAACCGCTAGTACTCCCGCTAAGCGGGATAATATAATTTTATCCGCGAGATGGTTATCCAAAAAAAGCTAGATTTAGCGGGAAAACCGCTGAATTGGCAACACTGTTTCCTATAGTTTCCCCAAACTATAGAGGCGAGTACCAAATAATTTTACGGCGAGTTATCTATAGTAATCTCAGACCTCGAGTGACATTTATTAGGACTATTTCGTGAATAAAATAAAAATATGAATAATATATCCCTAAAATTCGCTTACAAAATGTTAATAATTGGATATTTATAAATACTTAACCTATTCAGGCATTGTGAGGTCGAAATAAATGAATAACGATTACTACAATAAAGAAATAGAATGTTATTCAGTATTGAGAAAAGCCAAATACAGATTTAACAATGTTAATTATATGTACTGCTCTTTTCTTTTGTTATTATAACATAAATACATTTTCATTACCTGCTGAAATCATAATTTACTTTAAACATTTTATAATATAATTAGGCCCACAAATAACCCGCTTAATACATTAATTAAATAAACAATTGTTATGAAGGAGTGTCATTTTCTTTAAATAGAATGGACCTGGAATTAGAAGATGTAAATGTGGAAGTAAAATTTCGCACTTTATTTAGTACAATGGATTCATGCTCATCGATTTACGTGGAAACAGTTGGCGACACTGACCAAACAAAAGAACAACCATGCGATAAACTGATAGTGATAAATCGAGCTGCAGAAATTATCGCGATGTATGACTGTGATTGTTTGGAATTCAAAATTTCATTACACTTCATTGGCAGAAAATGGAATGACGTCATATAAACGAAATAGTCTGGCGAAATATAATTTTGCCTTTACCGATCCCACACTAGATAAGCTCGTAATCGATATACAATCGTTTAATAATATATTAAAAATGAAAAATTATCAACAGTAATCTCACTAGAGGTTTTGATTTATCTAGAGAAAATCAAAACTCGAGTGGGATTTAATTGACTATTACACGATTAGAAGAAAGTATATAAAGATTATAAGTAACAAAGTACTCCAGTACAATAAAATATTAATTAACTTACGAAAATAAACCCGTCTTCAAATGTGTTATTGCACCATTACGCTAGATGGAAGTTGTGCCAACTATGGAATCTTCATTGAACTCTGTAGACGGTTACTAGTCAAGAAGGCTTTGTTGATTCAATTTCATTTTTATTAAGACAGTTGCATTCCACTTCAATTATCCGAATCCCAGTAATCAACGTCACTTGACAGATGAGTTTCAATAAAACTTAATATTAAACATTCTCTGATACGTGACTATCCATAATATCATATAGCAGAAGCTATAACATAACCTAATATACACAAGTGTTAGAAAAGTTTTAATTAACGACGACGACGACATAAAAAATAAACATGAATAATTTTAAAAGGAATAATTATTGAATGTACAATTTTCAAATTTGAATGTGGTTGGTGGTTCAATTGATTTTATATTGGACGTGTGCGTAATAGAAGTGGAACTCGTTGATTTAGGCCTGCATGGTGTATTCAACTTATTCAGGATTTCCGAATGAATAATTTTAAAAGGAATAATTATTAAATGTACAATTTTCAAATTTGAATATGGTTGGTGGTTCAATTGATGTTATATTAGACGTGTGCATAATAGAAGTGGAACTCGTTGATTTAGGCCTACATGGTGTATTCAACCTACTCAGGATTTCCGAATGGTGCTCTTCATTTATTTGTAAATCGGATTTCAGAAGATGCATAGGTATGATCAGTGATTTTTATTAATTCTTGTTCTTGAATGCCAATGCGAGTCATACTTGAAACTGCTGTGCATCGACTGGAGTGGTTTGTAATTTTATATACATATATATATATATATATATATATATATATATATATATATATATATATATTTGACGTCCAGACCAGCGCAGTTTCAAATGTTGGCAAACAAAGAAACAAATGCTAGGGACGCGATAAAATTAAACAAATGCTAGGGACGCGATAAAATTAAACAAATGCTAGGGACGCGATAAAATTGTGCGATAAGCAGCCATGATTGGTTGAAATACGTCCTTTCGTACCGTTTTAATGGTCGAAAGTAGTATGACGTAGTAAGAGTGTAATAGTCAAAAATAAAAACAAAACTAAAGAAATACGGATAAATAATAAAATTAAGCAACTTCTAAAAGTAAATGATGTAACAACTGAAGGGACAGGTAGCCTACTTGTAGCTTTCTGGATACAACCGTGGCAAATGATGCAGGTATACTGTAATTAAAGATATAGAAAGCCATCAGGACGAAATAGTATCTGCCTGCATTGCTCTGATCTCTAGAACTCTCCACACATTTTCAAAGACATTCTGCTCTCTATCAGGGTTACACAGTTTTTGGAATGAAACTACAGTTGTTTCAATGCTTTAATTTTGTCTCGGTTCAGTTTACAAATGGAGAGTATAGGGAGAGTTCGTTCAGTGTCGGACAACGGCCAGTACCGGACGATAACGTTTCAAGTGTTATTTATCACTGGCAAGAGATGGCAGCAAGTGTGTCGATCCTTCTCTGAGAGGATAAAAAGAAAAGAGGGAGCACTCCAAGCAAATATGCTTGATATCGGTGCGACGGATATGACGTAAAACTACGCCTTCTATGCCCCATAATCCTCCGCGAAATACCGCCAATCGTCAAATATTCAATTGCTACTATCGGTTTCGGTCATACATAAACGGCTTAGAATGGATGTGGAGGTAACAGGATTACTAGCAGATTATTATATCAATGTACATTTCACTGTATATTTATTAAAAGTGTTATGGTTGTGATATGGACTGAACATTTCATTTCCACATTCTTTCTTTTATCAAGAAGGATGTTGGCACTCCTTCATATGTTAAAGCATAGGGGGACATATCAACGGACATATTCTGCAGTTGAGCCGAACAGAATATTAGCTTATTTAAAAACAGTAACACTTGCTGAACTTGGCTGCACTTTTGAAATACTCACAACACGAAACAATTTGTAATTGTAATAATATGAGCAAACAGCTGATAAACACACCGGAAAAAGAGATGAACTATGGGTAATTTGACGGCCATACTAGTACACCTTTTTGGTTCCACCGTTTCAAGCTTATGGCCCAGGGTTGATCCTTCTACTATTTTAAACCGCTACTCTTTGTTGTGAACACCTGTGTAATTTTAACCGTTGGCAGTGACCGTTGAAACGTTTATTTATTGGTTATTGTATCGAATTAACCCAGATATGCCCGAAATATTGTTTTGTAATTTTCGTGTATTTTTCAAATCTCATTTAATGCAGTATATAACTGAAGTATTTGTATGGTGTCGAAACATTCTAGTTGTAACTGGTTGAAATAGAAACAGGTGTCCTTTTAAAAGGACAGTAGGAATATGAGCATATATTTTTAGGAATAATTGTATACTATGCTTACATGAAAGGAAACAATGTAATTTTTGTAATTTACAATTATTATTATTATTATTATTATTATTATTATTATTATTATTATTATTACGTTGTTATTTTATTATAGTTTCTTTATTATTACTACTAATATTATTCTGAAGAAAGATGCATTGTGGCTAATTTCGTTTTAACTCTGGAATGCTTTCGTCATTGAATAGTACCGTATTGCTATTGATACGTAAAAATAAGTAATAGGCGAGAAAAGTGTTGAAGTTTCGAGGAGGAGGTTATATTTTTTTTGGTAGGTTATTTTACGACGCTTTATCAACAGCTTAGGTTATTTAGCGTCTGAATGAAATGAAGGTGATAATGCCGGTGAAATGAGTCCGGGGTCCAGCACCGAAAGTTACCCAGCATTTGCTCATATTGGGTTGAGGGAAAATCCCGGAAAAAAACTCAACCAGGTAACTTGCCCCGACCGGGAATCGAACCCGGGCCACCTGGTTTCGCGGCCAGACGCGCCAACCGTTACTCCACAGAGATGTGGACGAGGAGGTTATATTGGGAGAGAAGTGACGATACATATAATGAAGCAATTGCTGTGGCAATATCGAAAGACAGGTTTCAGTTCATTTTCTAAAATATTCATTGTTATAACAGTGACAATTTAGATAGAAAATAAGACCTCTTCCAAAAATACTAAATGAAAAAACAATAGAAACTTATGTCCGTTCAATACCTCCCTCCAGAACATCACCAGTCCTCCACTTGGAAACAGATCTTGCTGTGCAAATCTTGCTTTCAGGTATTCTTCCTGTGAAGCAGACTTGAATAATTTCAAAGGAAAAATTGTTCCGGATTCGGGTATCGACCCCGGGACCTTTGGCTTAGCGCACTATCGCTCTGCCGACTAGCAACCCAATAACTATACCCGACACTGTCTCAACTTTTCCCTTCATATCCACACACCTCAGTGGGCTGACAAGACACCAGAAACCCAATTTTGAGTGCACACGAACTCTGTGTGGCATTTGTAGGCTGCATTATAGTGATATGTCTGTATTTGAGATGAATTTCGCCCGTAGCATAATTTTCAAACGTAGATAGCATTTCATGCAGGGAAAATCCACTAAAATTGAAAAAGGGAAACAATTTCAAAATATATGGGGATATGCCTACTGTCCTTTTAAAAGGACACATAAGTTTTCGTCATTGCCATGTCGCAATGAATAGATATTTCGAACGCATTGTGGTTTCACGTTATAGTTATGTTTATTAGGAGTCATTTGAACTACTGTACAACAATTTGTAAAATAATTCCGAACTGCAAAAATATTTAACATTTTTATCTGATTTGCGTCTCGGATGCCATAGCTGAAATAAACGAACAATTCTCACGTCCACATCTCAAACTCAACGATGACCAGAACTCTAATTACCCGTCTTAACACACCTAGCTAGCCTCTAATTAAGACCAGTAATAGTGACACCTGTGAAAAAGTAAATGTAGAGAGGGTAATTTGAAACATTGACAACTGTCCTTTTAATAGGACAGTGGGCATATCTGGGTTAAGAGAAACTTATTTAAAATAAAATACTTTGGTTAAGTATTGTATCATTGTATATCATATAAATCATTTAATTATAGTCTACATAATGTGGTTCAAGTGATAGTTTTATAATATTGGTTTCATATCTTCAGTCATGTCGGTCAGTACCGAACACACTTTTTGTGGTACGTATTGATATATTCTTGGATAATTCAATTTAATGGTTTATAATTTATATACCATGTATCAAAAAAGACTTTACAATTTTATAATGTTATATAAATTTATAAGTTTATATAAATTTATCCATATTCTTTTGAGAAGATTAACTCCGTATGTAGACGAAATTACTGGGGATCATCAGTGTTGTTTTAGGCGTAATAGATAAACTATTGATCAGATTTTTTGTATTCGACAGATGTTTGAGAAAAAATGGGAGTACAAGGATACAGTACATCAGTTATTCATAGATTTCAAAAAGGCATATGACTCGGTTAAGAGAGAAGTTTTATATAACATTCTTATTGAATTTGGTATTCCCAAGAAACTAGTTGGATTAATTAAAATGTGTTTCATTGAAACTTACAGCAGAGTCCGTATAGGCCAGATTCTGTCTGATGCTTTTCCAATTCACTGCGGGCTAAAGCAAGGAGATGCACTATCACCTTTACTTTTTAACTTTGCTCTAGAGTATGCCATTAGGAAAGTCCAGGATAACAGAGAGGGTTTGGAATTGCACGGGTTACATCAGCTGCTTGTCCATGCGGATGACGTGAATATGTTAGGAGAAAATCCACAAACTATTAGGGAAAACACGGAAATTTTACTTGAAACAAGTAAAGCGCTGGGTTTGGAAGTAAACCCCGAAAAGACAAAGTTATGATTATGTCTCGTAACCAGAATATTGCACGAAATGGAAACATAAAAATTGGAGATTTATCTTTCGAAGAGGTGTAAAAATTCAAATATCTTAGAGCAACAGTCACAAATACAAATGACACTCGGGAGGAAATTAAACACAGAATAAATATGGGAAATGCCCGTTATTATTTGGTTGAGAAGCTTTTGTTATTTAGTCTGCTGTCAAAAAATCTGAAAGTTAGAATTTATTAAACAGTTATAGGGTAAACTAGGGTCTGTTGGACAGTCAGGCATGTTGAACACTCTGAACTTTAACGTGTTACCTCGCCCCTTGTGGGCACCACATTCTCCTAGAAGTCAATGACGGAAGTAGCCCCACTCGTGGCTACTTGTTCTGTATGGTTGTGAAACTTGGATTCTTACTTTGAGAGAGGAACAGAGGTTAAGGGTGTTTGAGAATAAGGTTCTTAGGAAAATATTTGGGGCTAAGAGGGATGAAATTACAGGAGAATGGAGAAAGTTACAAAACGCAGAACTGCACGCATTGTATTCTTCACCTGACATATACATAAAAACGTTACATTAAAATACCCCGAAAGAGCAAAGCTCGTGTTCGGGGACAGTTCCGTTACATAGATACACATACTGGGACATAACTGGGAAAATTAAATCCATACGTTTGAGATGGGCAGAGCATGTAGCATGTACGGGCGAATCCAGAAATGTATATAGAGTGTTAGTTGGGAGGCCGGAAGGAAAAAGACGAGACGTAGTTGGGAGTGTAATATTAAAATGAATTTGAGGGAGGTGGGATATGATGATAGAGACTGGATTAATGTTGCTCAGGATAGGGACTAATGGCGGGCTTATGTGAGGGCGGCAATGAACCTCTGGGTTTCATAAAAGCCAGTAAGTATTGTGAAATTTTAATTTTCCTACCAATTTTTTTTCTAGTGTTCTATCAAAAATTATAGCATATAGCCTATTAACCTGTTGTATCCTATAAGATACTTTGCGAAATTAAGGATTAAATATCTAAAAAAAAAAACTGAGTTATATCAGTTTTTTTAAATAGTTACAAATTGTGGGCTATTTGCCAACTTTGGGCCGCCTTTTTCTCTTTATTAAAAGCCTAATAGTAAAATTTAGATTTTATACGTACGGTTGTTCAGTACGTTTATAAATAATACTTAAAGATTTTATAAATCTCATTAACATCTTCAATGTCACGCTCTACAAACAAATTTTAAGTTCAATAGAGAAAACAAGAAATTTCGAATTTTTAGTATCCTCTTCCCTTAAGTGCATATTTATAAGGTTTTTTTTAGTGCATAGTTACATGTATAGTTTGATAGTTTTAGTGCATATAAATGCACGTCTTAGTTGTGAGATGACAACCTCCATAGTTACGAAAACGTTAGAAATGTGAAGTTAGATACACGGTGGAATACACAAAAGCCTATTTCAGACCACATTGAAGTTCTGTATGAAGAATAAGGAGTATGTTTATTGAAACTTTACAAATTTCCATATTTCTTTCGGGATATTGCTTTATATTTACACAAAACTGACATATGAAAGAGAAAAGTTGCTTCATTATGTGTAACACCACTCAGTGTTTTAATAATGGAGGAACAGAATAATGTACATACATATCCTTTACTTTGAATTCTATTGACGAAGCCTTGCATCTCTTTTCCAAGCATCATACAGTATATTACGCATCTGTATTCATTGCAGAAGGCATTTCCACGAGCTTTTCATATTGTAACTCTGTTTACAAAAGCTGAATACGCGTTCGTATTTCAATGTTTTCTTTATAGATGGCCACAAAAATCGCTTAAATTCGGATTACGGAGGATGTTCTTCATTAAAAAGCCCTCTCAAAGGAAATGATCTGTAGAAAATTAACAACACAAGCTGTGCCGTACTCGGCATTCATATTGGTAAGAGCTGTCGAGAATATTTCATGTGGACCGATAAACACGGGGATGAAGGCTGGAAGGAGACGCGTGTTCATATACATTTCATACCGTGTTTACGCCGCACAAAGAGTAAGCCTTGCGTCGTTATTTACAGATGAACTGCTGATGACGAGGGACGCACCCCCGAAGTGGTGATGTGTGAAAGAGTAATGCGAGGGGTGAATAACAGCAAACGAGGGTGAGACGTGATACCTGTTGAGCGTGACACGGGGGCTTCGAGTGGAATCATCAAGGGATGTGATTCAGCGAGTCAAGAGACTTGATTTCTTTCGAGGGAGGGGAACATTTAAATTAATTTCGCAATGCTGAAAACAAGGGGTGCTAGGAATGTTCAATGAAGCGAACACAATTAGCGCGACATGTGATCGACTCATGAGAGGCAAGCATTAGCATTTCAAACTATTTCTTCCTAAAATTGTAACATTGAAGCATCAAATACGGATAGCATGAATCACTGATTCAATTAGTCAGAGGTAGTGAGTGAGTGAGTTAGTGACTTAATGGGTGAAGTAGTGAGTGAGTTAATGATAGTGACTTAATAAGTGAAGTAGTGAGTGAGTTAATGATAGTGACTTAATGAGTGAAGTAGTGAGTGAGTTAATGATAGTGACTTAATGGGTGAAGTAGTGAGTGAGTTAATGATAGTGACTTAATGAGTGAAGTAGTGAGTGAGTTAATGATAGTGACTTAATGGTTGAAGTAGTGAGTGAGTTAATGATAGTGACTTAATGAGTGAAGTAGTGAGTGAGTTAATGATAGTGACTTAATGAGTGAAGTAGTGAGTGAGTTAATGATAGTGACTTAATGGGTGAAGTAGTGAGTGAGTTAATGATAGTGACTTAATGAGTGAAGTAGTAAGTGAGTTAATGATAGTGACTTAATGAGTGAAGTAGTGAGTGAGTTAATGATAGTGACTTAATGGGTGAAGTAGTGAGTGAGTTAATGATAGTGACTTAATGAGTGAAGTAGTGAGTTAATGATAGTGACTTAATGGGTGAAGTAGTGAGTGAGTTAATGATAGTGACTTAACGAGTGAAGTAATGAGTGAGTTAATGATAGTGACTTAATGAGTGAAGTAGTGAGTGAGTTAATGATAGTGACTTAATGGGTGAAGTAGTGAGTGAGTTAATGATAGTGACTTAATGAGTGAAGTAGTGAGTGAGTTAATGATAGTGACTTAATGGGTGAAGTAGTGAGTGAGTTAATAATAGTGACTTAATGAGTGAAGTAGTGAGTGAGTTAATGATAGTGACTTAATGAGTGAAGTAGTGAGTTAATGATAGAGACTTAATGGGTGAAGTAGTGAGTGAGTTAATGATAGTGACTTAATGAGTGAAGTAGTAAGTGAGTTAATGATAGTGACTTAATGAGTGAAGTAGTGAGTGAGTTGATAGTGACTTAATGGATGAAGTAGTGAGTGAGTTAATGATAGTGACTTAATGAGTGAAGTAGTGAGTGAGTTAATGATAGTGACTTAATGGGTGAAGTAGTGAGTGAGTTAATGATAGTGACTTAATGAGTGAAGTAATGAGTGAGTTAATGATAGTGACTTAATGGGTGAAGTAGTGAGTGAGTTAATGATAGTGGCTTAATGAGTGAAGTAGTGAGTTAATGATAGTGACTTAATGAGTGAAGTACATAGTGAGTGAGTTAATGATAGTGACCTAATGGGTGAAGTAGTGAGTGAGTTAGTGACTTAATGAGTGGAGTAGTGAGTGAGTTAGTGACTTAATGAGTGAAGTAGTGAGTGAGTTAATGATAACGACTTAATGAGTGAAGTACATCGTGAGTTAATGATAGTGACTTAATGGGTGAAGTAGTGAGTGAGTTAGTGACTTAATGGGTGAAGTAGTGAGTGAGTTAATGATAGTGACTTAAGGAGTGAAGTACATAGTGAGTCAGTCAATGATAGTGACTTAATGGGTGAAGTAGTGAGTGAGTTAGTGAGTTAGTGACTTAATGAGTGAAGTAGTGAGTGAGTTAATGATAGTGACTACTCATTGAGTTAGTGAGTGAGTTGATCATATTTTAATTATTTGCATGTAATAACAAATAAGAAATATATTAAAGGAATTATCATTGCACGAAATGAGTGGTCTCTGGACGAAAATGATCGCATTTTAATTATTTAAATACAATTTAAATTAAGTACGGTAACATATTAAACGATTTATCCTTCTATCAAACACGAATGTTCCCTGGATCAAATGTCCTATTTTAATTATGTAATTACAGTTGATTACTTCAAAGCAAAATACCAGCTTGAAGACATTGAGGTGATTGGTCTTCTTATTGGAGCTCGTGGTGTGATTCCCAAGTTCTTTGAAAGCTTCAGGAAGACTTTTGAACTATCACAGACACTACTGACATCATAACTTCAGTTTTGAAACGCTCTTGCCTAATTCTGAGTCATCATATTCACTCTGTTTAATTTTTTTTCTTCACTTTATAATTCATATATGTTTATTTTAATTTTCTTTCTATAAAATTTATGTAAACATTTAATATTGTAAAATTCATGTAGGAGAGTATACTGAGTCCTTCTGGGCTACCTCCAATGGGAGGCAGTTATTATCTTATCAGTCTTTCTTTTATTTATTTCTAACAAGTGCAGCGGAGCGCACGGGTACTGCTAGTCTTTAGTAAATTCTTCTAGCAACAGTGCATATTTCTGTACAGATTACTGTGCAAATTACTTTGGAATCCCGGCCACCAAGTCACTCAACTGAGTGCGCTCCTTGTATAATGGCAGTTGACTTAATAAAATTTCAACATACATGTCCAAATTGGAGTCAGGCCACAAAGGGAAAAACACTGGAGGAGGGGAGTTCGATCCTGTGCTGTGGATTGGACTTCAGTGTAGCTCAATGGTGAGAGCGCTTGGTACATAGAACCAAGGACCCGCGTTCGATCCCCGGCGCCGGAGCGAATTTTTCTCCTCTAATATTAATTGTTACCATAACAGATATATTCTGTAGGACAAAAAATAATATCTAGTAAAAACCTTTGGGGAGGCCGAGAAGTAGATGGGAGGATAATATTCAAATGGATTTGAGGGAGGTGAGATATGATGATAGAGACTGGATTAATCTTGCACAGGATAGGGACCGATGGTGGGCTTATGTGAGGGCGGCAATGAACCTGCGAGCTTCTTAAAAGCCATTTGTAAGTAAGTATATAGGGGAGAGTCGGGTAGTATCGGACATCGGGTAATATCGGACAGTGCGTTTCTTTCATCTACCACCACATGGTAGTACCTGAATGACATGGTTACGTTTCTCTATGCGAAATCACAGAAACGTGACCATGTCAATCAGGTCCTATCATCGTGTGGTAGATGAAAGAAACTCACTGTCCGATATTACCCGCTGTCCGATACTACCCGACTCTCCCCTGCTCTTCACAAGGTTCAGATTCGTCTAACCTGAAACCATAACTAGCGTCATATTTTAACTTGGTATCATATTTTTATTATGTTTATATATTGAATGCATATTACAGTATTTTCTTTATTTGTGACTATATTATTTTCTTCAAAATTCATTTATTTATTCTTACTTCATATTGTAGTTAATGGACATTCCATAATTACGAGTATATTATACATACATATATACATACATACATACATACATACATACATACATACATACATACAGTCGGCCTGGATAGTACAGTCGGTATAGCGCTGGCCTTCCGTGCTCTAGGTTACGGTTCGATCCCGGCCCAGGTCGATGGCATGTAAATGTGCTTAAATGCTACAGGCTCATGTCAGTAGATTTACTGGCGTGTAAAAGAAGTCCTGCGGGACAAAATTCCGGCACACCGGCGAAGCTGAGCTGATATAACCTCGGCAGTTGTGAGCGTCGTTAAATAAAGCACAATTTAATTTTAATAATACATACATTTTTTTAAATATTGAACGGCATGTCCCATTACAATAAAGGTAATACTACATGAGTTGCTAGCTGTATGTTTGCAAAAATAATACATTATACTTCGTTTCTGTCACTCTCTTGGCGTGTGTTGGTTTGTTATTTTGTTGTGAAAATCTGAGTCTTTCACTATGCATACATACATACATACATACATACATACACACATACATACACACATACATACATACATACATACATACATACATACATACATACATACATACATACATACATACATACATACATACATACATACATACGCACAAACGCACACATGTACATACATACATTTTCGACTTCAAATTACCTTTTTTTAACTAAGTCCGTATTTTGTTCAAACTAATGTGAGGAATACTGCAGTGATAGATAACAAAGTTGATATGAAAGAGATAGAAGGAATACGAACAGAAAATGGAGGTATTTTAGCTAGTCTGACCGTATGAAGGCAACAGAAGTGAGAGGAAAAAAACGAGTGGAACTAATGGAATGAAATGTACGAAGCAGAAGCCTCCCTCACACGACGATAAATCAAGAACCAAGGAACGGAAACTTTGATCTCACAGAAAGTGTAAGAGTTTCGAGGTTCAGAAATGAAAACAGATAAAGGTGAAGGATTTATACTGAGCTTGTCATCATCCGCGGCTACCAGTCATAAAGTCCACGATTAGAATGCCCATGCGTCTAAATGGCCATGAAATAATGTCCATGCTAAATTGTCCAGAGTCAGAATGTGCTTAGTTCCATAATGTCCACTCCACTCTGATGTCCAGAGTCAAAATGTCCACTACACCCTATTTTTTTAATATTTTTTTATTTAGATTTATTTAATAATAACATATACATAATAACGTTACATTAAAGTACCCCGAAAGAGCAAAGCTCGTGTTCGGGGACAGTTCCGTTACATAAATATACATACTTTGTAGACAAAACACTTAAGAAAAAAGATCACAAGAAGATGATAATAAAATTAGTAATAATAATAATAATAATAATAATAATAATAATAATAATAATAACTGAGTGAAAAAAGAGACGTTGTTGAGATTGGTGGATTAATATTAACTTATTAGTAGTAGTATAATAAGCACAGGTTATGTTGATATAGTAACCAAGATAAGATAGAAAAAATATACTTAGGATAGAAATAAACTTGTTTTACAATACATGGTACATAATATAATACAGGGAAGTCTGTCATATAAATTTTTTAATTCTTGATCTAAAAATTTCATTGTTTAAAGTAGTCAATTCTGGATGAAATTTTATTATCGAATTGTATAGACGTGGACCATAATTTGTACTGTGTAGTAAAGAAGCAGATGTGAAACATTTAGGTTCAACTAAATTAAGAATTTCATTTCGTCTTGTATTATGATCATGTGGCTGAGCTACAAATTTCATTCTATTTTTAATGATAGAATTTCATTGAAGAGTATTTATAAATTTAGTCAATTTTAAAAACATTCAATTCGGAATGGATCAAATTTGTTGGATAATCCAGTCGCCTTTTCAAACAAATTTTGATTATACGTTTTTGCAACATAAATAGAGGAAGAAGAGCAGTTTTTCAATGCCTCCCCATCCAGTTATACCATATTGGATAACAGATTCAACTATAGCCAAATAAACCAAACGTAATACATGAGTAGGAAAGTAATGGCGAAGGTTTACAAATTTGTAAATTGTTTTACGGATCCTGTTATATAAAAAGGTGATTTCAAGTGCTGATCAACAATAATTCCCAGCTATTTCATATCTACAGATTGTTTCAGGCAAGGGCATTTACAGGTTGTAGAGAGTTTACAAAATGAGTTGTGGATTATTAATTTTAAATGAGAAAGTGATTTCAATTTGTTCAATCCAGAGACTATTAAAGAAAATGGCACCAAAGTAGTCTTAGTTATATTTAGAGATAGCAAATTTGCATCAAGCCAGTTTTTGATCAAATTTATACCTATATTGACATGTTTATATGTCCACTATATCCTCTGTTGATAGTAGTTAGAGTAACCTATGTAAAATTGTCAAGTGCAATGGATAGACCAGCTGAAATCTTGAATTCACAAAAGGACAAGCCTTTCCTAAGTTATTTTTAATACTGTACCACCATCATGACTACAACAGAGGTAGAAAAAAAATTTACTGCAGGTGTAGCGAAAGAAAAATTTGTGATGCTTCTATGATTACCGGCAGAAATCTTCAATTTGGAGGTTTCTACAATGCTTAAAAATGAAGAAAACCAAGTATGGACGCAAATCATCCAAGTAAGAGGTGGACACACACAAATTAAGGAACCTCTAAATAAAATCGAAGACAAATACTTCAAATTCTGAATAACTATGACACTTATGCGTGGAATGGGGAAATTCTCACATATCTACATCTGAAATCTGGAGCTGTGCCCCAAGACGAAGAGCAATAGTTCAGTTTTGGCATATGTAGGCAATAAAGAAATAAATATTCTTTTCACATTTTGTTCTCATGGTCATTTAGTGTTATGGACATTTTGATTTCATGGACATTTTGTATATGGACATTTTGATTTCATGGACATTTTGTGTGTGGACATTTTGTGTATGGACACTTTGATTTCATGGACATTTTGTGTGTGGACATTTTGTGTATGGACATTTTGATTTCATGGACATTTTGTGTGTGGACATTTTGATTTCATGGACATGTTGTGTGTGGACATGTTGTGTGTGGACATGTTGTGTGTGGACATGTTGTGTATGGACATTTTGATTTCATGGACATTTTCTGTGTGGACATTTTGTGTGTGGACATTTTGTGTATGGACATTTTGTGTTTGGACATTTTGTGTATGGACATTTTGTTTTCATGGACATTTTGTGTGTGGACATTTTGTGTATGGACATTTTGATTTCATGGACATTTTGTGTGTGGGCATTTTGTGTATGGACATTTTGATTTCATGGACATTTTGTGTGTGGACATTTTATGTATGGACATTTTGATTTCATGGACATTTTGTGTGTGGACATTTTTTATGGACATTTTGATTTCATGGACATTTTGTGTATGGACATTTTGATTTCATGGATATTTTGTGTATGGACATTTTGATTTCATGGACATTTTGTATGTGGACATTTTGTGTGTGGACATTTTGTGTATGGACATTTTGTGTATGGACATTTTGATTTCATGGACATTTTGTGTGTGGACATTTTGTGTATGGACATTTTGATTTCATGGACATTTTGTGTATGGACATTTTGACTTCATGGATATTTTGTGTAAGGACATTTTGATTTCATGGACATTTTGTGTGTGGACATGGATATTTTGTGTAAGGACATTTTGATTTCATGGACATTTTGTGTGTGGACATTTTGTGTATGGACATTTTGTGTGTGGACATTTTGTGTATGGACATTTTGTGTGTGGACATTTTGTGTATGGACATTTTGATTTCATGGACATTTTGTGTGTGGACATTTTGTGTATGGACATTTTGATTTCATGGACATTTTGTGTATGGACATTTTCATTTCATGAACATTTTGATCTCATGGACATTTTGATTTCATGGACATTTTATGTGTGGATATTTTGATCTCAAGGACATTTTGATTTCATGGACATTTTGTGTGTGGATATTTTGATCTCAAGGACATTTTGTGTATGGACATTTTGATTTCATGAACATTTTGTGTATGACATTTTGATCTCATGGACATTTTGATTTCATGGACATTTTGTGTATGGACATTTTGTGTGTGGATATTTTGATCTCATGGACATTTTGTGTATGGACATTTTGATTTCATGAACATTTTGTG
Source organism: Periplaneta americana (assembly GCF_040183065.1). Taxonomy (NCBI): domain Eukaryota; kingdom Metazoa; phylum Arthropoda; class Insecta; order Blattodea; family Blattidae; genus Periplaneta; species Periplaneta americana. The sequence goes on along the minus strand of NC_091124.1, from coordinate 26,116,866 downwards.
TATGGAAATTTTGATCTCATGGACATTTTGTCCTCATGAACATTTTTGAATAAGGACATTTTGGTATATGGACAATATAACGTGTAAGGTCATCCGTACATGTTTATAAGAGTATTCAGTTCCAATACTAATTGAAAGGTTACATATTCCTTATTTTAAAACGAAAATATTAGGAGGTTTGAATCAAGAATGGAAAATTATTTCATGTAATTTGATAGATGATAATGTTTGTTATTTTAGGCAGCTGGGTGAATCTGAAGTCAGCCACAGGCGTCGCATATACGGTAGCGCGTTTGTCTGCTGATCCGGAGATGAGCTCGGGCATGGGTTCGATTCCCGTTTCAACTGATTACTTGGTTGAGTTTTATCCGAGGTTTTCCGCAACCGTTAGACGAATGCCAGGTAATTAATCTATGGCGAATCCTTTGCCTCATCTCGCCAAATACCATCTCATTATCACCCATTAAACCGACGCTAAATAACCAGCAGTTGACACTGCGTCGTTAAATAACCAAGTAAATAAATCTGAAGTCGGAGAAATTAAGTTCGTATGGAAGAATATTAAATTCAAAACCGGATGGAGGACAGAATATTCACTCCGTCATTATACCCAGTAGGCCTATGGCTACATGGTTCACTCAGTATTCTATTAAATTTGTTACCGTGTCTTATGAGTAGACTTCGAAGTTCAGGTCCCGATTTTATTTTTAATGTCAAAATGCCTCACAATTGCTGCAAAAAATATAGTGTTAATTGTAGACTAACGGTCTTACTAATAAAAACTCTATATAAAGACGTTTAACTGTACAATACTAATACAATGAGTAGCTCGTTTATAAGTCGTGTGTAAATTCCTTACTAATAATTACTACATACATCGTGTATAACAGTATAATTGTTGCACAGCTACGTCATAGTTTCGTTATTACTTCATTACGAAAGGTAATAGAATAACTGAGGTTCTCTATTGCATCCGGTAGAGCTGTCTAGTGTGGCGTGTTAAGTATCGATAGTACAACTGGCTCTAGTCGATTACCACACTATATTTTGGTCAAAGAGTACAAGCTACAGCAATATTATTCTAATTATTTTGTGCTCTTTGGTTTGTTCTTCTGTGGTTACAAGGCAACCATCATCATAAAATGACAATCGATACGAACAGCTGTTAGAGGGGCGACCATTTTTCTCTATATATAACGCTTAAACAAGTAGTTTCGTGTATATAACTACTGCAAAGTAATTTCCATTGTTTAGTTACAGTCTGTTTATACATCCATTGCTTATGCAAGGTTTATTAGTAACGTTTGCTGTCTCAACTGTGCATGTCTCGTATAAAAACTACACATGGTTTATTAGTAAGACGGTAAATGTATATTGACATGATTTTTAAGCACTGGACATTCCAGTCTGTGAAAATAGCTGTAAAAGAGCAATTCAAGTATATTTAAAGGATGCGTTGTAATTTTCCTTTTGCTTTAGACATGAATGTATAGTATACAATCTTTCGTTTTGACTTATCCCTTGGTTAGAAAGTTCACTTACAGAATCAGAAAGTTCCAGCTCAGATACCTGACTCCTACTAATCGATAGTGATCGATAAATTTTTCGTGTAAGTATGGCTTCTTTGGTTATTACTTCTATGAATAGATGGTGAAGATAACGTCAGTGTCGCCAATATACCGGCATTATAGAATTCAAACTTTTACCCAACTCTAATGATTGTAAAAAGCGTAGGTTTAGCGGAAAACCGTTGATACTGACAATTATGAGAGTAATTTTCATTTAATTCACATCACCATTTTCCCCAACATTTTTTTTTACCGTACCAATAATAGTGTCACCTATTGAGAACCAGCGGAACTATTTCAGTTTCTCACTTTCTTACATCTTTGATTTCGACTTATCCCGCAGTTAGAAAATTCCCGTATACGGTCAGTTCGGATATCACATACCTGCTTATCGCAAACAAAACAGACAAGATAATAATTAAACTAAAATGGTGGGCTGGTTAAACCAAAATGTGCCAAAAAAGAATGGGGAAGTACGCGTTAAAGAATGTAGACAACGGAAAAAGAAAGACAAAAAATTTGACATGATGCGATGTTGCCATAAATAATGATGAGACCTTTAAACCAATGAATTTAATTACTTACTAAGAATAAAGACGTTCCATGCAATCCAAGATAATTAATAAATGTCCTGTCGCTTTTCTTCTCCCATTTGTTTTTATCAACAGTAATCTCACTAAAGGTTTCGATTTATCTAGAGAAAATCAAAACTTCAGTGAGATTTAATTGACTATCACACGATTACAAGAAAGTATGTAAAGATAAGAAGAAATAAGGTACCTACTCTAATACAATAAAATATTAATTGACTTACTAAACTGTCTTGAAAATGTATTATTATACCATCTCGTCTTTACAAATATTCCGCTAGACGACAGTAGTGCGTTATGTTTAGCTGTTCTCTGGTTACCAGTTGTGCCAACTATACAATCTTCATTGAACTCTTATAGACGATTATTAGACAAGAAGGCTTTGTTGATTCAGTTTCATTTTCATTAAAACAGTTGAATTCTACTTCAATTATCAATATATATTAAAGAATCTCTGATATGTGACTAACCATAATCTCATACAGCAGAAGCTATAACAACACCTAAATAATATAAACAAGATAAATGATAGAACATTTTTAATTAAGGATGATGAAATAAACATGAATCATTTTAAAAGACTGAAAGTAGGGGAAACCCGGGCAAAGCGGATAAGCTAAGAACAAACAATGCCACAGGCTACATTTTGGTGCTCCCGAAATAAAATCTTCATGGCATTGGTTGTGACACATGTTGTCCACATATATAAAAAACAGCAATTCGTTTCTCGTACCTACGGACAGTGATATGATTTGAGAAAGAAAATATAGTTAATTATTCGCTTTGCCCGGGTACACGGGCAAAGCGAATAATTAACCCGGGCAAAGTGAATATCCGTATAACATTTTCACATTTCTATTTAGTTTTTATTCACTGATAATAAAATTAAATCAACACATAAACATGATGTTAATGAGTTATATTAGACGATAGGATATGTTATTTACAGCCCATTACAGCACGTTAGATTAGTACAAAATACAAATTTGAACAAATCGACGTTTCACTAGCACTGAAGACTTGAATTTCTTCTGCTTTTGCTCCTGCCCATAAGTTATTTCTCTTTCAACGTTTTTAATCGGTATAGATGTAAGAACTTCAGAGCGCTGATATTTTCTTCGTTGAACTCGTATCTTTCGAGCATCCACTTCTGGCACTGGTCTAAATCAAAAGAACTGACTTGGATTCTCTTGCTGACGATGTTGAGGGTTTTGGTGTAACCGGAACTGAAAATCTGAGTGTAATTGATGTATTGAATATTCCTTCAATCTCTGAAGATAACGACATCACAGAGGTGGTTGATTCTGAGTGAACATTAACTGTTTATTCAGCCGCTGAAGAAGCTGGCACCGCAGAATTTGTTAAATCTGAGCCAGCTGTCGTTTCGCTGATTTCTATCTCAAGTGGGCGATCTGATCTGGAGCAAAATCTTCATCAACAAACACATTATGGTTGTATGGCCAGATAGCAGAACCAATGATTGGAAGATTTTATTTCTTCAAGTGCTTTCTTCATGGCTTCTTCAGACCATTTGGCTTGTTTCGTCTTCCTCTTGAAAAATAAAACTATCTGAAAACACATTACGACATTTTTAAGTAAAAATTAAGATCAGTGTTACTGATTTATAATTTAATTAGTATGACTTAATGCCTCCACTATGTAAAATGATCTAACACGCTTTATTACAAAAGACAAATACATACCAAAATACAGCTAACACTTCTATAGTCAAATAAAGGTGGCAGTGCAAAGCGGATATTGCCCGCAGACGCCATTTCGCTTTTCATTTACGGTTATACAAACATAAACGTCAATAATCTTCTTCGTAAGTACGGCACTTTAGAAGTAATCGTATCGCCTATATATTACTAGGACATAACAAAAAGTTTCTGCACTTTTATGTGTTGTACATTTGTTTCTCTTACCTTGAAATATTTTAAGAAAACAGTCAATTTTCTTCAAACACACGCTGACTTCTTCTCTCACTAGCTAGAATGACGACAAGTTTATTCCAGCAGCAAAATCTGGTAGGGATTCTTCCCCAACATAGCAGAAAGCGTTACCTGTTTGCATTTCTAAGAAATGTGCATTATTCTCTTTGCCTGGGTTATTCGTTTTGCCCGGGTCTCCCCTACATTATTGGCAAACAAGGAAACAAAAGCTAGGGAGATGATAAAAACTAACAAATGCTAGGGAAGTGATAAAACAAATGCTAGGGAGGTGATAACAAATGTAGGATAAGTAGCCATGATTGGTTGAAACACTTCGTTCCGTACTTTTTGTTGGTCGAAAGTAGTACGACGTAGTAAAATTGTAATAGTCTATTTAATTACTTTTCCTATCGTCTAACATGAACTTTTGTGTCCAAAAGTCATACATCTACTACAGATGTTTAATCAACCTAATATATTTGCGTTCAAATTTTATTTTGAATCAAACAAAATATAAATTTTGTCTTCCTCTCTGTTTCTTATTACACTTTTCAGTGGAATTTCTTCAACTGGAATTAATGGGGCTTCGCTATAGCTTCATTCACCCGTCGATTTTCGCCATTTCATTTCAATGCAAGGGCAAGAGGATGAAAAATATATTCGTATTTAATATTTAATTTTTCTAAACCTCCAGGACTTACAAAAGCGCACGCCCCTCTTCCCTTTGCTGGTGGGGTTGTGATAATTTCTGATATAAATAACTCTCAGTGTCACTCCCTTGCACGGCACAGGGGTAGAGTGCAGCCAAGCTGTAAGAATATTCCTATTTCATGCGGCCTCTAATTTCATTCCAAAGCTTTAATTAAAAGAATGAATGTCATTCGCTATACCCTTGGGGGACCGGTGAATCCTTTTAAAAATATCGCTCTTTTTTTAATGGATAGGGGGCGCTCTTCTTTTCGTGTAAATACTATAGTTCCTAGTGGATGAGGGACTTTAATTTAACATTAAAAAATTTGCCTCGAGTGAATTTTGTTGAAAACATGCTTGAAGACTAATGTGATCCTTGCATCTGTGACGACTTAAATATAAAAATGTAATATCGACATTATAATTTAAGTTCTTTTTCACTTTCCTTAGCTCTGTATTTTTATTACTGTACATTTGAAATGAGGACTCAGTCCCCATTTAGATAATTGTATTCCACTTCATATGCCACTTGATGCTCGATAATGTCTACCCAGTTTCCAAATGGGGTTCGGCCTACGAACCTCGGATAACAACTTAATTACTAGAATACCAAGTGCGACTTATTAAGCACCCTCAGTTAAGGATTTTAAAAGAGGATATGAGTTACAAAATATGTTGTAATTTTGGCAACAGTTCCATTAACTTCAGTACCGGTATTATGAAATACGAAAGCGTTTAACATAAGTTTCAAGTTGCCTTTATTAATTATTACTTCAGTCATTCTTTCATTCTTCCATTAATTAAATCATCCATTTGTTCATTCTTTCATGGGTTCATTCAATTATTCGTTGACTCAGCAATTAATTACTCAATCAATCATTCATTCATTCCATTGTCCATTCATTAATGCATTAATTCCTTTGGTTATACATTCGTTCGTTCACTTCATTCACTCATTCATTCATTCGTTTATTTATTCATACATACATTCATTCATTCATTCATTTAATCATACATTAATTCAATCACTCGTGCATCCATTCATTCATTCATTGCTTCACTCGTTCATTCATTCGCCCATTCATCAATTTATGTATTTACTTATTTAATCATTCATCCGTTCATTCGCTTGTCCATTCATTAATACATTTATTTAATTATTCGTGCATTCATTAAATCACTAGTTTACTCGTTTATTCACTCTGTCATCCAATTGAAGGGTTCAGAACCGTAGTGGGTCAAGCGCGATTTACTAAAACCGTAGAAAACAAGGGTTAAAATGATGTTATTACCATAATTCAATGGAAATATATAGCAAGTAATATAAAGTATACACATTAAAACTACATGATATGTCAATTTTCATTAAACTATGGTATTCACTTAACTTTAACCCTTGCTTTCTCCGTTTTCAATAAATGGCGCTTGGCCCACTGTGGCTCTGAACCCTTCAATTGTACATTTGTTTACTCATTCGGTCTTTATTTCATTCGTTCACTCAATTATTCGTTTCATATTTCATTAATTATTTCTTTAATTCGACCAATCATTCGTTCATTCATTTATTCATTATTATATTCATCCACTTATTCCTTCATTTACTCATTCATATGTACAATCATTAATTCATTATTGTTCATTTATTCATTTGTTCACTCAGCCGTTCGCTCCTGATTTACTCCTTTCTTCTTTCATTTTTGTTCATTCGTTCATTCACTCCTTCGTTTGTCCATTCACAAATCATCCAGTCGTTTATTTAATTCTTCGTTCACTCATTTATTTATCAATTTATCCTTTCGTTCTTTCCCTTGTACCCTTGTTAATTATTTTTTCATTAATTCATACAATTGTTTATTTATTTATTTATGAGTTTCTTAATTCGTTTATTTTTTCATTCACTGGTTCGCTAGTTAATTTTAATCATTATTTTACGTTTCTGCTTTTTATTTATTTATTTACATATTTGTTTTTTGTTTACTTATTTATTTTGTTTATTTATTTATTTATTTATTTATTTATTTATTTATTTATTCATTTTTTATTTATTTATTTACTTGCAAATTTGTTTGCTTATTTAGTTACTTACTTAATTATTTATTTATTTATTTATTTATTTATTTATTTATTTATTTATTTATTTATTTATTTATTTATTTATTTATTTATTTATTTATTTATTTATTTACTTATTTGTTTCTTTTTTGTTTGTATCTTTGTTTATTTATTTTATTTACTTATTTATTTATTCATTCGTTCGTTTACTTATTTATTTAGATACTTATTTGTTTGTATGTTTATTTATTTATTCATTCATTCTTTCGTTCATTCGTTAATCAACTCATTAGTTATTTTACGCCTATTCATAGGTTTACTTTTTCGTTTCTTTTTTGTTCATTCATTCACTTATCCTTTATTCCGTTTATATATTAGAGTTCATTTTTGGTTCATTCGTTATTTTCATTAATTCATAAATAATTCTTATGGCCATTGTGGAACCATGCCTTCAGATAATTTTGTAGCTCAACACTAGACAGATACATGCGTGACGTAACTCCCGTGACGTGGGGTCAACACGATGTCGGGCCTCCAAAGGAAACAACTCAAGATATCAAATTAAGAACGGGAAACTGGGAGAACTCCATATTTTGTCTTAGCAACCCGATATTCTCCTCTTTTCATAGCCTATGAAGTTCAAGGACTTCTCTTTTTTCGCCAGTCTTCTTTTTCCATGTTTCTAGGAGATGAAATTTAGCAGAATGTGCAGGAATAACAGATCTTTTGAGAATGAAATTTGATAAACTATATATCCCCATAAACTGCATAGCACATTGTATAATTTCTCACGACCTCCTCGGTGCCAATACGCGCAACAGCTGAATTCGCACAAGCCATGTGGCAACATAGTTCTGTGAACTGCTTGCAGTCATATTAGTCAGGTTTAATTAATAGCTGTGTAGTTAGTCACCGTGGAATAGTGCAACATTCTGTTGGCCCTGTTACGCGAATAGTTCTCATAATTAATGGCGCTACCAAGCGAAATTGCGAGAAAACAAATGCCAATAGAAATGAAATTTCTAAAGGCCAGCTTTAAAATTCTGACAATGTGGAGTGGAATTGAAAATGGCACAAGTGATATTTTACACTGTTGTTGAATTTAACTAGATTGGATATCAAAATATTGAAATCTACAAATAAAAATACAGAAATAAATTATTCATTCATTCATTCGCTCGTTAATTAGTTTATTCGTTAATCATTAATTAATTTATTTATTTATTCGTTCATTCATTTATTTATTTATTTACTTATTTACTTGTTAATTCGTTTATTTACTTACATATTTCTTTATTTATTCACTCATTTACTGTTTGACTCATTTATTCATTTAATTATGTATGCATTTATTTCTTCATTTATTTTTTTATTTAGTAATTAATTTATTTGCTTGTTTATTTATCTGTATATTTTTTTGTTTATTTGCTTATTTATTTGTGTATTTATTTATTTACCTAGTTAATATTTTCATATTTCCTTATTTATTTATTTATTTATTTATTTATTTATTTATTTATTTATTTATTTATTTATTTATTTATTTATTTATTTATTTATTTATTTATTTTTGTTTGTTTTTTATTTATTTATTATATATTTATGTATTTATTTATGTATGTATGTATTTATTTATCCAGTTACATATTTCTTTATTTGAGCCGTTGAGAGCAGAAGTGGTGTAAGTCAAAAATGGGTAATGAGGGTTAAAGTAAATATTCTGTAAAATACAGCGCAAAGTAGCACTTAGTACTGAATTTATTTAAACTATTAGTAGTCAGTGGATAGCACGAAGCACATATTAATTGCTACTTTGCACTGTATTTTACAGAATTTTTACTTTAAACCTCATTACTCAGTTTTGACTTACACCACTTCTGCTCTGAACGGCTCATTTATTCATGTAATTACTTACCGGTACTTACATACCTATATACTTAGGCCTACTTACTTACTCTGGTGAAGTTTGGGCCTTCAGTTCTTCTCTTCCACACAACCAGAAATGTAATACAACTACAAGAAAAAGTGTCATCATCATTATCATCATGAAAATTAAGTTATTATAATAACTTGTGACAAAATGAAAATTATACAGGGTGATTCACGAGGATTTACCGTCCCTTACAGAGCTTGTTTCCGAAGACATTCTGAGCTAAAAATGGCATATTAACTTGTGTCTTAATCTGAATATTTTCAGATTTACACTAATTTGAAATTGTTTGTAAAATACCATTATTATTATTTAGTTTTATGGGTAAAAGAATATTACAGATAAAGAATTAACTGACCACCTTTGTGGTGTAGGGGTCAGCATGCTGGTCTCTTACGCAGAGGGCCCGGGTTCGATTGCCGGTTGGGGCTGAATTTCCTGGTTGAAGTTTTTTCAGAGTTTTCCCTCGACCATAAGGCAAATGCCAGGAAATTCGGGCCACAACATCCCTGAATATCACCGGCCTCATTCATCACCGAAATCATATTCATAACAAATCAGTAATACATATACAGTCGCCATCTAGCTCACAACAATAGAACCAGTCTCAACAATAGTACACAGGCCTTCGGATTTCATACAGAAGACTAACTCGCGATTAAACAGCGAGTATAAATAACAGTAAGAAAAAAAAATTATCTATTCAGAAGTATCATTTCTTTAATTAGCTAGTATTCTGAAGCTAAAAATGTGTTGTGAATTCCATAATTGCTTCGTACAGAATTTTTTTTTTTCCGATCTTGACTACAAAATTACATTTTTCTTGCGCATTTATCACAATTGTGACAAATCACGCCACTCTTGTAAATTCTTTAAGACTATACATTTAGGATCCTTAATTAAACTGTAAAGAATCAAGTTCCTAAAGTCGTATGATTTGTAACAATTTTTGTGGTAAGTACGTAAGAATAATGTAATTTTTAGTTAAAAAATTGGAAAACAAAATCTGTACAAAGCAATTAACAACACATTTTTAGCTTCAGAACACTAGCCAATTAAAGAATGACACTTCTGAATAGTTCATTCACTATTTGTAATATCTTTTTACCCTTAAAACTAAAGAAAAAAGGCATTTTACTAACAACTTCAAATTACTGTAACTCCGAAAATATTGCGGTTAGGACAAATGTTTATATGATACTTTTGCTCAGAATGTCTTCGGATATAAGTTCTGTAAGTGACGATAAATCTTCGTGAATCACTCTGTATATAAACGTCACAAATTTTGTGAAGTAAGTATCCTAACAGAAATATCGCAAAGGTGATACGGTGGAATTGAGATAAATGTGCATGTTCAGGCGCACTAAGAGTGACACTTTTGCTGCCCTGTTTATGAATTTTGAATGTCAGTTTAGGGCGCGTTCAGTGTGATATTAGCTCGTGTCTGTTTTGCAGGGGGTTGGACAGTCAGTTGGGAGTCATTTATAAATAATAACACCCCCTCTCTACATATTTCCACCATGAAAATATTATACTTCTAACTACCGGGAAATTTCATTTAATGAATAATATGGCCTTTATTGCTCAACTTTCGCTTCGCAAAACTGAGGGCATTGTTTACTTAACAAGCGTGTTCCCAGAAGACGCTTTTGTATCATATTAAACTCTGGAATAATTGAAATGTTAATAACAGAAAAGATATTACGCGCCGGTTAGGGACTGCAGCTTACGAACGGCATTAGACATGAAGCATTAGCTTATTTTAGACAGTTCCGAGAATTTGATTTTATACAAGTGCCTTCTCCAATAGAGTTAACGAGATAAATACAAATTCCTGTGCCTTCAAATACACTTTATACTCTCTTCATCAAACATTATTATCCTTAGTCGTCTGTGATTTATAGCCTGCAAGTATTTGCCATCGACATAATAAGGTTTTTGTTTAGTAAAGAGAAACAAATTAACAATCGAATCACGAATCACTTTTTTTCCCCTCTCTACTGATCGCCGCTTGTTTTTCCTTCGGCTCTACACGGGACAGTTACTAATGCTACAACAGTTGACAAATTATCTGGTTTGGGTTTTTTCTGGGGTTTTCCCTCAACCAATTGAAGCATAAATGCTGGGTAACTTTCGGCGTTGGACTTCGGATTCATTTCGCCATCATTAATTCACGTATCATCATCATCATCATCATCATCCATACCATAGCCTGGGCTCAGTTTACGGTGCATCCACCGGCGTAGCTCTATCGGCTAAGGCGCTTGTCTGCTGATCTGGAGTTGCGGTCGGGCGCGGGTTCGAGTCCCGCTTGGGGCTGATTACCTTCTTCTTCTTCTTCTTCTTCTTCTTCTTCTTTGGTACTACAGTCCAAATCGGGCCTTGACCTCCTCTATTCTCCTCTTCCAATCAGATCTGTCCAGTGATGTTCTCTTCCATGCCGTTACTCCCAAAACTTGTCTAGCATCCTCTATCACTGCATTAGCCCATCTATCCTTCGGTCTGCCTGTCGGTCTTTTACCATATATCCTTCCCTCCATTACTTTCCTAGGTATCCTCTGGTTCTCCATTCTATTAATATGTCTAGCCCATTCCAATCTTCGGAGTTTGATGTGTGTCACTACACCCAAATCTCGATATTGTCCCATTACTTCCTGGCTATACCTTATCCTCCATTCTCCATTTTCATTAACTGGTCCAACTATCCGCCTCAATATCTTTCTTTCTGATTACCTGGTTGGGTTTATTCCGAGGTTCTCCCCAACCGTAAAGCAAATGTCAGGTAACCCTCGGCCTCATCTCGCCAAATACAATCTCGCTATCACCAATTCCATCGACGCTAAATAACCTCGTAGTTGATACAGCGTCGTTAAATAGCCAAGTAGAAATAAAAGTGCACGGTGTACTTTTGCAAGCGCTCGGCCGTTCGGCTACCCAACCATACACAGAACGGGAGTGGTAAGCACAATAAGCCTCAGGCTGCAGGTATGCTTTCGTACAAGGAACAAAAAAAAATAAAAACAAAAACAATGCTACAACAGTTTACTTATCCATATTCCAGACAAATGATTTTCAACCGGAGAGCCCGCAAAACAGGTAATGAGGGTCGAAAACAAAATAATAATAATAATAATAATAATAATAATAATAATAATAATAATAATAATAATAATAATAATAATAATAATAATAATAATAATAATTGTTAAAGCTGTTCTACCAAATTTATTCATACAACTATTTTGCATTAAATAAAGACATAATTTATTTTCTTTTTAAATTGACTGTTACACTTTTACGACGTAATATTATTTTTTGACCAATAAAACGGTACGATAAGACGTGTTTCAATCAATCATGGCTGTTTATCGCTAAAATTTCATCACTTTCTTAGCATTTGTTTGTTTTTATCTCTTCCCTAGCATGTGTTTCTTTGTTTGCCAACATTTCAAACTGCAAATTCTTTACGGTATCATAAAACATGCTTTGCGATCATCATTTATTTCCCGCATAGATAGTCAACTGAAGAATGGCGGCTCCGTTCAAACGTTTTGGTGAAGCTAACATTAGTGAAATAGAATTTTAGTAAGTCAATTAATAGGCCTACTTGTTTTATTTCATTAGAGTATTATTCTAATCTATAGAACTTATACTTCCTTCTATTTTTTCTTGTTTCTTTGTTTGCCAACATTTCAAACTGCAAATTTTTTGCGGTACTATAAAACATGCTTTGCGATCGTCATTTATTTTTTGCATAGATAGTCAACTGAAAAATGACGGCTACGTTCAAACAACGTTTTGGTGAAGCTAATATTAGTGAAATAGAATTTTAGTAAGTCAAATAATACTTGTTTTATTTCATTAGAGTGCTTTACTTATTGTAATCTATATATACTTCCTTTTGTTTTTTTTTCTTTGTTTGCCAACATTTCAAATTGCAAATTTTTTGCGGTACTATAAAACATGCTTTGCGATCGTCATTTGTTTACTGCATAGTCAACTGAAAATGACGGCTTCGTTCAAACGTTTTGGTGAAGCTAAAATTAGTGAAACAGAATTTTAGTAAGTCTGTATTTTATTGTATTAGATTATATGAAGGGTTCAGAACCATAGTGGGCCAAGCGCCACTTACTAAAACCGTAGAAAACAAGGATTAAAATGAAATTATTATCATAATTCAATGTAAACATATGGCAAATAATATAAAGTATACACATTAACACTAAATGATATGTCAATCTTCATTAAACTATGACATTGACTTAATTTTAACCCTTGCTTTCTCCGTTTTTAATAAATGGCGCTTGACCCACTATAGCTCTGAACCCTTCATATACTTTCTTCTAATCGTGTAATAGTCAATTAAATCCCACTCGAGTTTTGAATTTCTCTAAATAAATCAAAACCTCTAGTAAGATTACTGTTGATAAAGAATTTAATATTACCGTTCTACTTTCGGCTCCAGTGTTTCTCAACCTTTTGGATGAGACCCTCCTTTTTCCTCACATTACCTTAATGGAGGCCCCTACCCGTAGGTGTATAATGTTTAATATACCGTATTTGCTCGCGTTATTTGCGCAGTTTTTAATCTATTCTGGGTCTTTGAAAAATTGGGGTGCGTAAAATGTGAATTTTTTTTTAATTAAGCCTCTTGATCTGGGTTTTATTCAAGTATATAGTAATTAAGAATACAGTACTTTTGTCACCTAAGATTACTGGTAATCTTGAATTATAAATAATAATTCAATTGGGTATAGGCCTATGACAATCATAATGAATGCAAACTATTCCCCATTTCAGTTTGGTTGATAGGCTTTCCCCTCTACTCACACTCTTCACCATCCGTGAAGGGGAAGATGCTATTGTCCATCTCACTAACGTTCGATTAATTGACTTTGAACATTCTTACTGTTGAAAATGTTTACCGGTAAGCTATATTTCGAGAGTCTATACTAAGCGTTTATATTGCATTTTATTGTTGTTTATATCAACTGACACATTAAAAAACTACTGAGAGCAGAAGATAAATGTTTTTTTCACCGCTAGTTGCTACTCTATAGCATACACAACGGGTCAGTTTACACTGTCACTCCCCCCTGACTTCGTAATACAAACTAACATTCCTTAATTTAATTATTAGTTGAAAATATTCTAAGAACGGCATTAAAATATACTCAAACATATAATTGTTAAACATCTGTGTCACTGTATTTTATATCCATTTATGTACTGTATATAATATTTTGTTTTCTTGTGTGTAGAACTTGGGGGGTGCAGGTATAAGAGGTAACAGCTACCAGTCTGTTACTGACGGACTCAGGGCAAGTAGAAGGGGAAAGAAATGCCTTCGCTTCCTCTCAACTTGTATGAAATGTAGCGTACATAGCAAACGTAGCATTCTCAATAGGTAGTCTTTAATTGAGCACATGGTATGAGTTCATAGGCCTAAAGGTGGTTGATCGATGCATTCTTCATGTTGCGGTGACAACTGCACCATACCTGTTAAACAGTAAAACTAACATTACTAGGATTACCGGTATTGGAACCTCGAATGGTATTTACTGTTCTCGGACTTGTCACAGTCACTGCCCTTACGGGTAATTTACAAGGACAAGCATCAGTGTTGAAGTGACGTTATTTAGGGTTTCTTTGTGAAGCAGGTAGTTGATTGGGTACTGGTCAATGAACAATGCCGTGGAATGCTAGTATTGGCAATGGGATTTAGGGAAGGAATACTACACTGAAAAAAAAAATTGTACGTAAAATGCGTGCAGAAAATACACGGAGCAAAATTAAAGTTCAAAGTAATCCTTTAAAAATTAGGGTGCGTAAAATACGCGGTGGCGCAAAGTATGCGAGCAAATACGGTAGTACTGTGAAATACGGCGTCTTACAAGCTTTCTATCAAGAAACAAAACTGTGATTGATTTTATGGCTGTAAACGTTATTGGCCAATATCGCAAATTCATTCTATAAGTTGAACAGTCACCTTCAATTCACTCAGACGCTAGATAACGATAGCAGTTGATAAACCGTCGTAAAATAAACAACTAAAAATGTCTTGCCCTTAGCACATTCCATAACCGCTTAATTCATCTTGATTGTTCAGTTTTTTTGGCGCTTACATTAATTCCAGCTTTGTTACTTTTTAATTATCAAATATTTGATCGGTTGAAAAAGCTCAAGTTGAACTTATATACGAACCCCTTCAATTCTTGATCTTCATCGCAGTGTTGCAAGCAGCGATGTCCAGTTTAAAACCGTTAAATACTGCGCAGTCATGCCATTATGCTTCAAGCTAATTCAATTCTTTCTGGTTGTAATGGGTATTCGTTCAGGAGAGCCAACTTTTTTGTATGCATTTTAGTTCATAAAATGATCACTTGGCAGGTCAGTCGATGCGACAAATGAAATGTGCGATGGAGAGCGTTCAGTTACAATAAATTAAATTTTGAAGCTCTGCAGCGACCGTGGCTGTCACGCTAATGTGAAACGGTTACACCGCGGAAAATAAAAACAGTTGGAGCCTAAAGAAGTGTTGGGCTCCACGCAACAGCTGACATGTTTCAAATCAACGTTTAATCTTCCTGCTGATCATTCATTTTAAATTTTAGTACAGTGCGAGCACTTTTTATTTCACAAATTTTAGCACAACCACAACGTTGATAAACTTTGATTGTTATATCGTGATATTACACACTCTGGCGTAAAAAGGACAGTTGCGAACATATTCATTTCTACAATAACGTAGATAATCCCACGCGATCGTTTCTCAGCCAATTAACGAGTTCTTTAACGCTAGATTGACCAATGAGAATCGAATTACATTGATAGCTAAAACCACTGCCTGCTGGATCGCATCTTATGGTCACAGTCCGAAATGCCAGACACCATCATGTTCGATCCTTGATTGCAACTGCTTTAAGAAAAAAGTCTTGGATAGTAGAAGAGGAAGTTTTTTTGCCTTGCTACTAATGGCTCCTCTAGACGTATTGACATCATAGCGTATTCCCAGACTACCAAGAAAGGATATATAATTGATCCTACCATAAGGATTCAAACGGGGAGTAGCCAGCCGGAGGATGTCAATCAAGAAAAGATCAACATTTATCTGCCAACAGTTGATTACTTCAAAGCAAAATACCAGCTTGAAGACATTGAGGTGATTGGTCTTCTTATTGGAGCTCGTGGTGTGATTCCCAAGTTCTTTGAACCCTTCAGGAAGACTTTTGAACTACCACAGACACTTACTGCTGACATCATAACTTCAGCTTTGAAACGCTCTTGCCAAATTCTGAGTCATCATATTCACTCTGTTTAATTTTTTTTATTCACTTTCTATTCATATATGTTTATTTTAATTTTCTTTCTACAAAATTTATGCAAACATTTAATATTGCAAAATTCATGTAGGAGAGTATACTGAGTCCTTCTGGGCTACCACCTACAATGGGAGGCAGTTATTACCTTACCAGTCACGAAGCTTAATAGTTACTAAATATGCAAACATAGACAGTTGAAATATGCATCCATAGATAGTTGCTCACCACCAGGATCGCTACTATCGCCTCTTCACAGACTCTTTCCCTAGCAGATCATAAAGTGTATTGTACTTTCGATATCGTGTTCTTTTGAAAAAATTAACACCTTCCTTCCACTATTAAAATATGAAATACATAAAGTTTATATATTATTTTCATAAAGTGTATATTATATTTTATAAACTCACCTTCCTGGATCTTTCGGAAGAAGGATAACTCTAACCTATTTTTCTTACAATTTATACTATGTACTACAAACGTCTCCTTGTCCCATATTATTATTCAAATTATTGTATTTTAGCCATTTACAGTTATTACGACCGATAACGAACATTTCACAGTTTACATAGCTTTTCGCAAAAATGCGAAATACGGCAATGCTTTTTCGATCTAGATCAGGCCGTAATGTTTGTTCGGGTTTTCTATTTCAGTGTATGTAGCTCAGTGAAATATTATAACTTTATTGCTTTTCATTGCTAAGCTTTATTTAGTGTAATGTGTCCATAAGTTCCGTTTACTTCTCAATATGTTGCAGAAATAATTACAAAACTGTGTTATTTTAATGTGAAGAGAATTTTATATGATAACATAATCTGTTCGCGTCAACATTTCAAGTTTAGAATGAAAAC
Source organism: Periplaneta americana (assembly GCF_040183065.1). NCBI lineage: Eukaryota > Metazoa > Arthropoda > Insecta > Blattodea > Blattidae > Periplaneta > Periplaneta americana. Next base: position 26,099,935 of record NC_091124.1, on the reverse strand, counting down.
TATTTTGAGGTTTAATAAAAAAGGATTTATATTGTGATTTCTATTTAGCACATCTACCTTCCTTAATTTTAGATAAAACATTTACCATACCACTCCTATGAAATTAGTGTACGTATAATTGTGTTACTTCGTCTCTTAAGCAGTAGATAAATACAATAATTCAGTACTCAATTGTAGTATTAAAATACAGACAAATTGAATGTCCGGGGTATCATACATTACATTATGCTTAATTATAATGTATGATTGCGAATTTAGGAATATAAGTTAAATATAGTAAACATAACCTATAATTTTCGTATGAATAGCAAGGCATTGGAGATCACTAAATTTAGACAGAAGGGGGCAACTGGTACAGTAAACATAACCTATAATTTCAACATATCTAAATATCCGTGCGGTGCAACTGAACATTATTGAATCGTGCATAAATGAATGTACAAGAATTTTGCAATATTTAATCGAAATAAAGGCAGGTATTACACATTACGAACAACTTAATTTTCACACCATAAACAATATTACATCCTAACTCGCAACTGAATTATGTCTGAAGTGTCTCATAATAATTGTTTTAAATTTTATTAATGGAATTACACTACATTTTAGAGAAACATATGTTACTGTTTATGCATTCTAACTAATTTATATGGTTGAAACGCCGCCCTTCGTGATCGGGTTAAGCGAGTTACATGGTCTGCCTTACGGCGTGTATTAATCACGATGGCTGTGGCATAGTCTATTATTCCTAGTACTCACAGAGCTCCAAGCGGCTAGCAACTATCGCGAGATTTGCAAAAAAAATCATCCCAAGCTTCGTGACTGTATATAGTAGACTGTGTTATGGTTGGGTAACAGCATGCTCATTCCTCTTAGCATTGAGTTTCGCGTGGAGCATTATTGTCCAGTTTCGACGCTAGAGCGCAGCAAGTAACTGAAGTTGGTTTGGCTGTGTTAAGTGTGCAGAGTGAATTATAATTTTTAATTTGAAGTCTTAGAAGTAATTACGGTGCATGTAACTAATTGTTTATTAATTACATGTTTTTTTCTTTAAAATATATTGGAAGTAAGAAATATTCGAGTTAAAATATGTTTAATTTAATGTTGTTTTCTAAACAAGATTTTTTTTGTAGGAGATATAAAACAGCCATAAGATGCGATCCAGCAGGCAATGGTTGAAAGTACGCTGCTCAAAATTAATAAGTGATAGTTTTTCCTCCTACGTTCATTTGTTTTATTTGTATCGTCTCTGTTTCGATGTATCAGCAATCAACGTGACTAACGAGAAATCACAGTCTAGTATATACTGTCACGAAGTTCAATACGTAGGGAATATGCATCCATAGATAGTTGTTAACCACTAGGATCGCTGCTATCGCCTCATCACAGACAATGCGAAATAGTACCGGCACAGTCTACTTTTCCTAGTACCCCCAACAACTCAAGCTTCGTGACTGTATATACTAGACTGTGGAGAAATCAAGCAATTACGTCAGACTCGCAGTCTCCGTTACTTAGCCACGTGCAGTCTCAATATGCAATAATAATTAATTATGTAATTAATGTGACAATTGCACAATTAATTACTACAAATAAAAATGTTTACAATAAAATTAAATATGTTGAAAATTATAGATAAGCAATGATAAAAGAGTTCAAAATAGTGTTGCTATAACCTCAAATCTTCAGTTGTTTTTATTACAAGGAGCCTTTTATTTCTCTCATCTCTACTTTGATTCGACTGTTTTTCTGGATTTTATTACAACCTCGAATATTTATATATTAATTTGAGAAAAATTCGTTCCGGCACCGGGAATCTAATCCCAGGACATCTCAGCTTTGCGTGCTGAGCGCTCTTTCCATCTGAGCTATACCGGGACTCGATCCACGGTCTCTCATTTATAAAAAAAGTTATTTAAATATGCGCTCCTGCATACAAGACTTGCATTTCTTAAAATGCAGGTAGTAGGCAATTGATGATAAAGGAGAAGAGTTCGGCCGGCACAGTGGATCGAGTCCCGGTATAGCTCAGATGGAAAGAGCGCTCAGCGCGCAGATCTGAGAGGTCCCGGGTTCGATTTCCGATGCCGAAACGAATTTTTCTCAAATTAATAGATATCTACAGTATGGCTACTTATAGTCGTTATATTCAATGACGTCGGCGACGCCTCATATATGAATATATATGTGTATCTCGAATGTTTAGTTGTCAGAAATACAGTTGTTGACATTGGAATTATCTTGCAAATACAATTCGTGATAATAGTTATCCTCAGGCAATTAAGTGTTTTTTTAAACTCATGTTTGCTGTCGTTAGATAATTATTCCTCGATCTCTGGTCTCGAAATAATAATTACCATGACAACAAACATTCGTTAAGCTCAATTAAATTACCGGAAAACTATCAACACTCATTGTATTATAGAAGATAATTTTCAACAATATCTTATCACCGATTATGCTTCCATTGTTTCTTTCCTTTTCTTCTTTCTACTATCTTCCTTTACTTCTTCTGTTCTTAATTTGTTCGATCCGGTGCTGTGGGTTGAACCTCGACGTAGCTCGGTGGTTGGAGCACACAGTGCGTAGAATTCTAGGTCCCAGGTTCGATTCTCGGCGCCGGAGCGAATTTTTCTCCATTAATAACCAATGGTAACCATAACAGATAATTTCTCTAGGACCAAAAAAAATAATCTTTAAGTAGATCCTTCTATTTTACTCTTTTTCTATTTTCTGAACGAAGTTTAAGATATGAATAATTGATTAAATGGCAATCTTACTCGTGTTAATTATGTAAGCATGTGCGGCTTACAGCTGTTTCGGTGTTATTCGACACCATCCTCAGAGCCTATTAGATCTCGGCGCTATCTCAACTTCGCTGCCTGTTGTGTGGGTGCGTTCGTGTGATGAGTTGAGTCAAATAGTGTGTGTGTTCTGAAATTGATCTGTGTGTTGAGAATTTGACTGGGATGTGTTTTAGTGTGTCTGTATATTTCATATTGTTCTAGTGTGTTGAGTATTTGGTTTTTGGGTTAGTAGGCTCTAAGGATGGTGTCGAATAGAACCGAAACAGCTCTAAGCCGCACATGCTTACATAATTAACACGAGTAAGATCGCCATTTAATCATTTATTTATATTCAAGTGTTAAAAGTAGTGTACGAAAGATTCAGCATGGATTAAGATATGAGTTACGGCGGAGATCGTTTGATAATTTTTTACTTGGTTATTTAACGACGCTGTATCAACTATTAGGTTATTTAGCGTCGATGGGATTAGTGATAGTGGGATGGTATTTGGCGAGAATTCGCCATAAATTACGTGATATTCGCCATACGGTTTGGTGTTTCTTCAATTCTTTTATTCTTTCTTTCTTACTCTATTTTCTGTGCATTCCTTAAATTATTTATTTATGTCTTTCCTTCCTTCTGTGTTTACTTATTTTTTTTATTCTTCTATGTTTCCTTCGATCATTTATTCATTTTCTTTCCTTTCTTTTTGTGTATTTATTTTTCTTATCTTTTCCTTCTTTCATGTCCTCTTTTAAACCTCACTATCATAGGCGGAGTTATGTCCCCCCCAAACTTGTCTGACCTCTTATTTTTTTTGTTAACATTATAAATTATTGAATTCAAAAGATCTTTTATGTTTTTGTTTATGATTAAATTTCTGTGCTTAAGTTGGTAAATTAGTGTCTTCAGATGATGTGTCTGGACTGAAATATTTATTTTAAATTTCTGAATATATAAGATTTCCTATATCTCATTTGAGGAATGGAAGCACTGTAATTTTTTTGTAACAGCCTGTACTCGTGTGTTAGAAGTCTGCAGGTGTTCAGGCCGCCACTTGGAGATATACGAATAACATACTGCAGAACAATGCAGAAAAAAGAAAAGTGATCCCGGTATAATGTGTAAACTTAAAGACGAGATTAAATAAAATAATTAGAATTTACATTGCATAATATATCTTCAGGAAGATAAGCTTCACATAAAAAAGTTTCTGTTAGCACTGTTACCTAGTGTTATTGATGCATGCATGCGTATCTATACGAGAGAGAAAAAGAGGAACACTGTTTTAAGTTATGCGTATTATAATTTGTAGTAGACCTACAGTTCAAGCCCTATACAACTCGGTTCGAAAAATTGCGGATATGGATGTAACACTTTAAGAAATATGCCCCTGAAAATACCTTTATTAAATGATCATATTCCGATATACTGTACTACGGTCAAGCTATAATGATGGGAGGAGGTAAATGGTGTCCCCCATAACCCCGTTATATGGGGATTCTATGGTTTTGCTTTGCCCCTCTCTTTTTTCATCTCTCCCTCTATTTCTATTTTTTTCCTCACATACTCCTTTGTAGCTACTTCATCCTTTCATCTCTTCTTCTCTTTTCTTCTATACTGTTTCCTCTATCCCCTTCTCCTTCCAATTGTCCTCTTGTATTTTCTTTCTCTCTTGTATCTCCATCTTCCTCTACTCAACAATTTCGGTTTCATTATAGGCTATTTCTAGTTACTACATAATTTCAGAGTGAACGAGTTGCTTCCATCCAAAGTGTATGGCTATGTCACCCATTTATGTAATCTCGTGTCATGTATAGCAGGACGACCCAACTCAAAACTAATCAAGGACCTCATATCCTCATGGAACTCAGGTCAAGGGCTGAAAACGTTATACATGCAACAAATTAATAATACAGCATGTGCGATGTTGCTGTTGTAATTGATTGCACACGCTAAAGCGATTTCATCACATTACATATTGCAAATATTTCAATACTAACACACCAGAGAAAAATTATCAACAGTAATCTCACTAGACGTTTTGATTTATCTAGAGAAAATCAAAACTCGAGTGGGATTTAATTGACTATTACACGATTAGAAGAAAGTATATAAAGATTAGAAGTAACGAAGTACTCCAATACAATAAAATATTAATTGACTTACGAAAATACAACTGTCTTCAAATGTATTATTGTACCATCTCAACATTACAAATATTACGCTAGATGCATGCTAGATGGCAGTAGTGTCTTTATACAGACACTGTAATGATTACTATTCATTAAATCTTAATATTAAACAATCTCTGATACGTGACTATCCATAATATCATATAGCAGAAGTTCTTTTTATCCTCTCAGAGCAGAAGCTATAACATAACCTAACTAATATAACAAGTGTTAGAAAAGTTTTAATTAACGACGATGACATAAAAAATAAACATGAATAATTTTAAAAGGAATAATTATTGAATGTACAATTTTCAAATTTGAATGTGGTTGGTGGTTCAATTGATGTTATATTGGACGTGTGCGTAACAGAAGTGGAACTCGTTGATTTAGGCCTACATGATGTATTCAATTTATTCAGGATTTCCGAATGAATAATTTTAAAAGGAATAATTATTGAATGTACAATTTTAAAATTTGAATGTGGTTGGTGGTTCAATTGATGTTATATTGGACGTGTGCGTAATAGAAGTGGAACTCGTTGATTAAGGCCTACATGGTGTATTCAACTTATTCAGGATTTCCGAATGGTGCTCTTCATTTATTTGTAAATCGGATTTCAGAAGATGCATAGGTATGATCAGTGATTTTTATTAATTCTTGTTCTTGAATGCCAATGCGAGTCATATTTGAAACTGCTGTGCAGCGACTGGAGTGGTTTGTAATTTTATATATATATATATATATATATATTTTTTTTTTTTTTTTTTTTTTTTTTTTGACGTCCAGACCGGAGCAGTTTCAAATGTTGGCAAACAAAGAAACAAATGCTAGGGACGCGATAAAATTAAACAAATGCTAGGGACGCGATAAAATTAAACAAATGCTAGGGATGCGATAAAATTGTGCGATAAGCAGCCATGATTGGGTCGACCTGGTTGGCGAGTTGGTATAGCGCTGGCCTTCTATGCCCAAGGTTGCGGGTTCGATCCCGGACCAGGTCGATGGCATTTAAGTGTGCTTAAATGCGACAGGCTCATGTCAGTAGATTTACTGGCATGTAAAAGAACTCCTGCGGGACAAAATTCCGGCACATCCGGCGACGCTGATATAACCTCTGCAGTTGCGAGCGTCGTTAAATAAAACATAACATTGAGCCATGATTGGTTGAAATACGTCCTTTCGTACCGTTTTATTGGTCAAAAGTAGTATGACATAGTAAGAGTGTAATAGTTACTATAGCCAACGTGAATCATCATTCTTTTGTACTAATATTAGGGAACTACTTTTATTTAAATTTTGATTTTCATGGAATAGTGTAATACAGGGTTATTTCCGATCTCTGATAACGATTTTGAAATGACGTCATGTGTGTCAGGAGTCACACGACAACTGAACTGTGATCAGAGATGACAGACCAGTAGTTAGTGATTTCATAGTCAGAGTGCACGGTGTCTCCATTCATTCATTCATTCATTCATTCATTCATTCATTCATTCATTCATTCATTCATTCATTCATTCATTCATTCATTCATTCATTTATTTTATTCCATAGATCTTACATGAGCAATGAAGCTTTAAGCTGTGGAACATGTCAACATTTTACAATATCACAATTACAATTTTTACAAATTTTTATAGTTTTACAATTTAGTAATTTTCTACAATTTTTACAATGTTGTACAATTTTTTTACATTTTGGCGAGATGTAGTGAGATGAGATGAGGTCCGAGGATTCGTCAAAATATTACCCGGCATTTGCCTTTTCGGTGGGGGAAACCTCGGAAAAACCCAACCAGGTAATCAAATCAAAGGGGGTAATCAAATCAAAGGTGTTGATGCCAAGGACTCGCCATACACCATCCGGCTTCAGTCCCACGGCTGTTGAAAACCTCGGAAGAAACCAAAGTCCAAAGGGGGATCCAACCCAAGCCCGAACGCAGCTCCGGATCAGCAGCCCAGCGAGTCTGCCGACTGAGCTACATCGATGGCTCTACTAAAAGTATACAATACATAGCCAATCAGATTATTAAATTTACAAACGCAAACGATCATTCATAAGTTGAGCTATATTATAATACAAAACAATTTAATTAAATTTAAGGCATAAACAATTCAACCAGTTGTGATATACAGAAATTGATAATACATATCATGCAAACTACTTCAAATTACAAACACAAACAATTTATCAGTAGAGCTATATAGATTACTATTCAATTTAAAGCATATACAATTCATCGGCCAAAACTATACAAATATATACAATACAAAGTAGCATAATTTCATTAAGCTATACAAATTTGTGCAATTAATATCAAGTAGATTAATTCAATTTATAATCATAAACAATTCATCAGTTGAGCTATACATATTACCATTCAATTTACAGTAGGTCTATATACAATTCATCAGTAGAGCTACACAGACTAGTAATCATTTTAAGAACATATACAATTCATCAGCCAAACTATACAAACATATACAATCAAATTAGTTCAATTTACAAACTTATTTGCGTTAAGCTATACAATTCATATGAAGTAGATTAATTCAATTTATAAGCTTAAACAATTCATCAGTTGACCTATACAGTATACTATTCAATTTACAGTACATACAATTCATCAGTTATGCTAAACAAAAAATACAATACATAGTAAACACAGCCTCTAACGTATTTTAGGAAAAGTTTTGACTAAATTCCCAATATCCTCAGTCAGTTTAAGAGAGCAGTGAATTCTGATAATAAATTATTCAACGAATTTTAGTTTTGTTCCTTAAATTTGCAGAAATTTGATTCGAACAAATGTCAATTTTCGTTCCCCAAAACAATTTTAAATTATATAGAATTGCAACAACGCTGCAAAAGCTTATTTCTTGGAATTTGAATTTTGAATTCATTTTTATGTGTATTTCAATAAGTCATATAAATAATAATACAAAAATGTGAAGTTTTGATATTTCGGTCTTTGATTTATTTATTATAGCAAAATACCAAAAAAGTTATTTTTGTTAATACATCTTAGTGGACGTTCTCGCCCTTATTATGGGAATCATCAGAATATATAGTAAGTAAATCCATATTAAACATATTGCAAAAAAGGTTTAAAAAGTTTAAAAACAACCATCAAATTGAAAATTAAATTATTAAAAACAATTAACAAGGATTGCATGTAAAATTTATTTGTAACTAGCTGTACCTGTGCGCTCCGCTGCACTTATTAGAAATAAATATAAAGTAATTACATAATTAAAATAGAACATTCGGTCCAGGGAACATTCGTGTTTGATAGAAGAATAAATCGTTTAATATGCTACTTAATTTAAATTGTATTCAAATAATTAAAATGCTATCATTTTGGTCCAGAGACCACTCATTTGGTGCAAATATAATTCGTTTAACATTTTTCTAAATTAGTCTTGAATGCATCCTTTAATAAATCACTCCAAATTAATGGAGTTGATTGTGTACGAAGATCATTTTTATGTTAACCTTACTGTGCATCTTTTTTTTTTAAGTTTATTTTATTCACGCCTTAACATCTGTGGTCATGTCGCGTGTTTAGGTATGGGTATATCAGCAGGCCGCGTTTACTCTTGTTGAGTTCCTGTTTCTATTGTGTGTTGTAGATGGCTTGTGTTCATGTAACTGATTAAAGACTTTGATTAATGTTTTTGATATTGGTAATTGAGGCGGTGATGAATAATGGCATGTATCTTTCTAATCCGGCATTTGCCTTTATGACTAAGGGAAATCATGAAAAACCTGTCAGATTGGTCGGCCACGGGGTTTTGAACCCGAGACCCCGAATGCCTGTGTCAAATGCTACAGCCTGAGCCAACTCGCCGGATGTATATCATTGTTTATGCAAATAAAAAAATGAGGTACCCTACATAAATATTATTTTAAGAAACACAGGAAACGAATATGGGTAAATTATGAGCGCAGGAACGCCATTTCATGACACCTTTTAAAATAACTCAGCTCCAATGATCTCTATGGTAAAATGACTGTATAAAATTAGAGTATTTTATGTGGACCAAATAAAGTTGCAATAATCAAGTAATACCATATTTCGACAGAATATCAAGTTTTCTGTGCGTACAGATTTCTTTTCATCTTACCTCAGTCCTCATTTGTAGCATTACATCCATCTAGAGAAACTACAAATTTGTGGGTGGAATCGTTGTTGGGGCCCCACGTTGGGCGCCATTTGAGGGTGAGTGGTTATTGTGACCACATGTTGGGCGCCATTTGAGGGTGGGTGCGTCTCGATGTTGCGTGAGATTCACTCAGGGTAGCCGAGGTACGGTTGTGGTGTAGGTTGATGCCGGGAATAATCGCAAGCCGGCTACTTATGTAAAAGGCAGTGTAAATTCCAAAACTATAAGTTTATTGTCGTATTCACTTGGTAAACCCTAGAGTATGTATTTCCGGCTGATTTATACTTCAATCGTTGGTCGCAATTCTGTATCGACTCAGTTGCAGCTCTGAATAAGCTCTATCCGATACTATAAATTCAATACTCTGTCCCGTACACTACGATCGAAGCTCCTAAATGTTGGCGAGTAGTATTGCCGATGACAAAGTTCAATCTATCGAGTCTTCGCCTGAAGAAAGACTATTAAGTTGGGCCGCCGACACAAAAAAAAGATGTCGCGCCGTCTACTCGAAGAAAAGTAGTTATCCTATCGACACGAAACGAAGTAGTTATTCTGCCCTGTATGTAGGGCCGCCGACACGATGAGATCTTGTGCTTGTGCCCTGTATGTAGGGCCGCCGACAGGTTTGTGAAGTTGTTTTTCTGATCTCCGCTCCGAAGCGGAATAGTAGTCGTCATCTCCGCTCCCCGTCACCCTTATTTATAAAAACCTATCCTACGCTAAAACTAACTATTCTATTGGTTAAAAACTACGTCACTAACTGGCCTAAAATCTATTCCCTATTGGTCCAAAGTGACCTCATAAGCTGGACCAAGATCTCTTCTTATTGGGCGCGAAATATGTCATCTCTAAATTTAGACTTTGGATTTCCCATACCCTCAAATTAGTTTGTATATCTCACAAGAATACCCGTTCTTTGGAAAACCCAAGCTTGGCAGTATCTTTCCCACGGGTCCAGTCTAACTCCGGCTTTAGGATTTATGCTTCATCGAGTCTCTATACGAAACCCCGCTCAAGGTGGCCCCAAATCTGTCCGATGCTGACAAGTGACGAAACACCTGTGTGGGAAGCTAATGCTAACGAAGTCGCCAGAACATCCCCGCGAATACATGTAATAGGAATATGGAGATATCACTTCGCTAATAAATCGGTCTCTCCCTCTCCTAATTACTGCTTCAAATGCCCATCTACATAACCATGGGAAATTCCCGAAAGAGTTTCCAATGTTATGAGATGTCCCCGCTTTCTGCCTATAACTAGCCTCATAGTTCCCCCACGCGATCAGCCGGTAACACATTATTTACAATACAGTGAGATTACAATGTCACTACAAACAATTACAATAAATATTACATATATCTTCACAAGCCTTTCTATGTACACAACTCTCACACAATAAGCACAACAATGTACAATTTATATCCACATTTACATATGTACAATACCATTCATTCACATATTTACATTTACTTATTAATTGATCAATTACACACTCTGCGTGCTTGGTTGTACCAGCCGCCCTGTACAGGTTCACCTAGCTGTACGCGTGAGACTAACCATCCTACTCTTTCTCATTCCTGCCTCCTAGCCTCTCCTGTTTGAAAGGCCGCAAGAGTTGCTTGTGGTACCTTCCAACAGGTTTACTTTTTCCCCTTTCTACCAATTCGAAAGTATGGTCTCCATATCTACTTTTAATTTCGTAGGGCCCTTTGTACAGTAACTCCATGCGTGAGTAACGTCCTCTGAGGGCGGAAGATAACTTCACGTCCCTTAGCAATACCAAATCGCCGGGTGTGGGCTCCCATTTGTGGCGATATCTTTTAACTTTGCCGAGTCTATACTCAGCCTTTTTCCTGATTCGGTCGAAAGCTAGTTTACACAGTAGTTCCGCACTAGGAGGCTCACCCTCCTGTATTGCCTGCGGCAAGCTCTTTATCATAGGATCGGGATCGATCCCTAACATAAGTTTGATCGGAGCTATTCCGGTCGTTGGATTGATAGAGTGGTTCATGACTCTCTCAATCACCTCACATTGCCTAAACCAGTCCTTATGGTTTCGGTGACACAGAATACGGAGATACAATGATATATCCCTAAGCGCTCTTTCGCAGGGATTACCGCTGGGAAAGTATGCGGAGCAATTGTATAGTTTCACGCCCGCATCTTCCAGCCTTTTGCAAAACACTTTCGATTTATGTACCGACACATTGTCACTGAGCACCGCTGTTACCGGACCGTAAGTCGGTATGTAGTCTCTAACCAGCTTATCAGCACACAACTTGCTAGAGATATTTCTTAAAGGGTAAATCTTTACAAATTTTGTGAACACATCGTACGTAACAAATATGTACCTGTGTCCGAAGGACAATGTGGGCATTGGACCGTGTTCGTCCACTGCTACAAGTTCATTCTTTTTACCCCTAATAACAACCTGTGGTACATTGTCATACCTTACATTTAGAGGTTTCGCCCTCTGGCAGACCTCGCAACGAGATATTACCCTTCTAACCTTCTTTGACAGTTGCTTAATATAAAATGATTCTGACATAGTTAAAATGATCCTATCACTCCCAGAGTGACACATAGATAGGTGAAAGTTATTTATGAGTTCATTCTCCATACTCGCAGGTATGTATATCTTCCACTTCTGGATATCCCTACCATGCAATTTATACAAGATACCAGAGCGCAATCCATACACTTCGTCTTTCACCTGTGAGATTTCTCTAGCTTTGTCCATTAAGGCCCTTATCGTGGAATCCTCCTGCTGCAAATCTGCAATTCTCCGAAATTTTCCCGTCAGAGCTCCATTCCTCGTGGAATCAATTTTCATCACTGCGATTTCGTACGCGGGGGCGGTGATAGTTTCCGGTAGCCCCGATTTGGAATTCAAACGAGAGAGACAATCACCAAAGATATTGTCTGCCCCCGGAATATGTCTGATCGTCACATCATGAGCCAAAATTTCGTGCACATATCTAGATATTCTAGAGTTCGTCAATTTGCATCTACTCAGAAACGCTAGGCTTACATGGTCAGTAAATATGATGATCTGCCTATTAAAGATATACTGACGGAACTTCTGTAGTGCGAAGTACACAGCAGAAATCTCAAGTTCCGTGATTGATGCGTTGCTTTCGGTACGCGACAGTCCCCTAGAAGCTGTGGCAATCACATGTCGCTTATTATCTTCATCTGTCTGACATAGAATTGCTCCATATCCATATGAAGACGCATCCGTATAAATCTGAAAAGGTAGGCTGTCGTTAGGCCTTTCCAACAGAATTGAGTCGGCAAAAAGCAGTTTCGTTCGATCGAATGCTTCCTGCTCTGCCGACCCCCACCTGAAGGGTGTATCCTTCTTCAACAATGCTCTGAGTGGGGCTACATGCTTAGCATAATTGACGAGAAACCGATTCTGGTATTGTAGTATACCTAGATACCTACGAACCTGTTTCCGGTTCCGCGGCGGCGGGATCCTCGAAATGCTCTGAATTCTCTCTTGGTCCGGTCTAATTCCGTCAGACGAAATTACGTAACCCAGGAAAACTGTCTCAACTTTAAAAAATGCTGTTTTCCCCAGCTTGACTGTCATACCAGCCTCTCTCAATTTAGTAAGTACAAAATCAATATCTCTAATATGCCTATCAACATTATTGCCATATATAAGAAAGTCGTCAATGTACTGTGCCAGAAAACCTTTCGTCGAATCACCAAAAATTATGTCAAGTGCCCTTAGTAGCGCAGATCCAGAACTCGCGATGCCGAATGGGCATCGGGTATACTGATAAACTTTCCCGTTATGTAGGAACGCTGTGAATTTTCTCGAGTCCTCGTCCAGCGGAATCTGCCAATACGAACTGGTCAGGTCCAAACTAGTGAATATAGAACAGTCACTGATACGGCCTAACAAAGTGTCCACTGACTCCGTCCTGAAATTATCTTTAACTGAAAACGAGTTAACGTGTCGGGCATCGATCGTTACTCTTAAGCTTCCATTGGGCTTCCTAACCCAGCACAATGCATTTACATAAGGCGAGTCTGATACTTCTATAACTCCGTCTTTTAACATATCATTTATGACTTCGTCTGCCTGATCCCTTAAAGATAGGGGGATGGGTCTACATTTATGCCGAAATTCCTCCATTCCTACCACCTTAATTTTGTGTGTATACACTCTACACAGACCCGGCGCGTCTGAAAAGACATTTAAATGGCTACCTACAACATCCATTAAGCGTTTTCTTTCACTCTCACTCAGGCCGTGTGCCTGGTTAACTTTATCTCTCACTATTTCGAAAGTATCTGTCTTCCTATTGTTATACGCGTCTACCTGTCTAAGATCGCCCGGCGAAATCTCATTACAATATCTGGCCCTACCGCTAATGAGATTGCGTCCTATTTGTCTCGCCTGGACTAATTCGCCGATACACAATTCGCATTCTCCGCAGTCTACTTGACACACTCCCCTAGTTACCTCATTACCTTCCCACGGATTAACCTCTATAATTACATTCTTACAAATTTTGAGGTGCTCTACAAAAAATAACTCTTCCTGTAATTCAATCTCTCCCGCGGTTCTTTCATCTACCTCAGCTCGAGCGTTATAGCTACTGAATGGAACATGGCCTACACTGCCGTTACCTGCCGTAACCCCTAGTCTGTTTTCCCTGAAATCTAATAGCGCGTGCCATTCATAAAAGCTTTCTACTCCAATAATGATGTCGGTAGTCAACCTTTGTATCACAAGAAAAATAGCATTTAATTTCACTTCTCCGCACTCTAACTCGAACCATGCTTGATATTTTACCTTTTCCTTCTTCTTGCTTAGGGCGCCCGCACAGTACAATGAACATATGGGTAACGTTTGCAGTTTTATTCCTGAATCCCTAACCTTTTGAAAAAATTCCAAGCTGCATACATTATTTGTGGAGCCCGAGTCCAACAACACACAACACTTTATCCCAAATATTTTGGCATCTATATAAGGCAATACATAAGTCCCATTATTTTCTAACTCTGGGTTAGTAATCTCGCTCTGTCTCTTCACGCTTACCGCGTTGGTGGATTCTTTTGACAGTGGCTTACTGCACTTAGCTACAGAAATCTCCGAACCCTTGAGACTTCTGTCTAGCAGTTTCCCGAGTGCGATGCAGTCGGTTCCACCGCTACCTCGTCTCTATTTCTACAATTTATAGGCTCCCGGCCCATACTCATTCTGACCGGACTTTGCTGACGTCCGTTCATGTCTCTATTCCTGCTTTGTCCCACGTTACACTGTGTAGGTGGCCTATTGCACCCTTGTGAGGCCATTTCTTGTAGGACGCCTCGCCTATCTCTCTCCTGCTCCTGTCTCCTCCAATCACCTCGATTTTGCGGTCCCCTGCTAAAATTAGGCTGCCAGAATCCCTGTCTGTAATTTCTGTTCCTAAGCCAGTGTGGTTGGGTTCTAAGCCTATTATTTCCATTTTCTTGTCTTCCCGTGTACCATCGTATGTGGTTAACCCTACGCACGGGACCAACACCTCCTCGATCGTTCCTCATCCTGTTATGACTACTCTGGTTATTCCTACTATTATTGTAAGGACCCCCAAAGGGCGGGTCAATCCTTCTCTCCCTGTTGGGACTTTTCCCTCCGTTATGGCCATTATGGTATCGACTATATGCATTGTTGGGGCTCCTGTCACCACCCCAGTTACTCTGATTTTGGGCTCCTGTCCTTGGGGATGAAAAGGCCGTACTTGCCCCCTTCCCCGCTTTCTGGTCGGTGGGGCTTGAACCCTTTCCTTTGCCATGTTCATAATCTGCCTGTCCACTACATTCATAGTGCGTGGCGTCCGAACCATCCAGCGCAGTCAATAAATCTATTGTTTCCCCGAAGTCTCGGGGCCCTGCTACAATCAGATTATATCTTATGTTCTCGGGATACTGCGAAATCACAGTTTGGATCAGCTCTGAATCCGGTATTGGCGGATTGAGGCTTTTCCCTTTCTTAACCAGTTCAAGAAAATAATCTATCATGGAGACGCCTCTTCCCGCGTCAAACCTGCTCTGATTAATTTCCTTCCTAATTCTTTGTTGTTGTCTTTGTCCCCAGTATCTCTCCGAAAATTTTTCTCTGAATTCCTCATAAGTGACATTATCCCCTAGGGCCACTAGCGCCCAGTTGAGTGGTCGGCTCTTTAGGCTCTTTCGTACGACAGTCATTTTTAAGTCATCCGGCACCCCTCTTACTCTAAAGTACGTTTCTAGCTCACTTATGTAGTTATGTGGGTTTGAAAATTCAACCTCATCAAAAATAGGGTAACCAATCTCATTCAAAATGTGAGTGGGGTACTGGGGACGGCCTAAATATGCCTTGTCGTTTACATTTATCAACTCACTACGCACATCATCCCGTGAGGTCTGACATTCCTCACCAACACTATTGTTAACATGTCTTACATTTATGTTGCTACCTGATGCCGGGCTCTCACTTGTGCCCTCTTGTCTAGAAACTGCACGGTCCGAGCTGCTATGTCCGCTTAAATTTGCGGGACTACCCCCATTTAGTACGTCGTTTATTGAGTTTAGTTTACTTCTTAATTCTTCCAAACATTCGTTATCCGCCCTTTCTTTATTCTTTATGGCTCGCTTGAGACCGTCCACTTCCTGATCCATCTCACCTATTTTCTCTTCCACCGAATTCTGAATTTCTCGAACCTTCTCCACTATCGTTTCCTCAACAGCTGATTTTAGGTCGCTATTCTCTCTAGTAGCGCTATCTCTAACTCTAACTTCTAAATCCTTCATACTTTCTGACATCCTATCCATAGCTATCTTCAATTGGTTCTCCATTCCGATCCCATTCTCGGCTAATTTCCCCTCTAGCTTCTCTATTTTGTCCTCCATCTTGTTTCCTCTCTCCGCTAATTTTGCAATCTGATCTCTAATCTCTCTCGAACTTTCCCCCAATCTATTTTCCATTTGTTTTATTTGTTCTCTACTTTCCCTTGAATTGTTGTCTAATTTATTTTCCATTTGCCTTATTTGTTCTTTACTTTCCCTTGAATTGTTGTCTAATTTAGTTTCCATTTGTTTTATTTGTTCTCTACTTTCCCTCGAGTTATTTTCTAATTTAGTTTCCATTTGTTTTATTTGTTCTCTACTTTCCCTTGAATTGTTGTCTAATTTATTTTCCATGAATTGTCTCATCTGCTCCCATAACTGTTCTAGCGTCATTTCCCCTTTGCCACTGTCTCTACTCTGTTGCTTTTCCACCGTTCGCTCTCCCTCTATTTCTTGTCCTGCGTTATTCTCGACCTCCTCCCTAATTTCCATAATTTCCTCGTCCTTCCTTTGCTCCATGGTTCCCTTGTTTCTATTTCCTCGTCTTTCTCGTATTTTCCTAACTACCTTACTCCTATGGCTACGTAGTATCATCTATATGCTACTCTGTCATCTATCCGACGCTTGCTTTCCCAATAATAATCTAACTAGGCCTGTATTTGCACTCGACTCACTTCCAACAAATTACGCAATACACTTATTTCACTCTTTCCCCCAAAATATCACACAAAAAAAATACATATATATATATATATATATATATATATATATACACACCCGAAATATCACACCAGAAATTGAAACATATACACTTTATAATTATTCCCCCAAAATAGCATATACATATATACACATATATTCATCTTCTATTCATACTTGCCACCGCCTCTCCGAGTCGCCTTCTCTGGTGGTCCCCGTGTTGTCTTCTCTAGTGTTGTCGTGATGTCGCGATGGCTTGGTTCTGTTCCCGCCTTCCAGCGTCGTTCCTCGGCTATGCAGGGCTGAAATGCTCCGTCCGGTCCTCCGCGTTGTTTGGTGCTGTGTTCGCACCCGGGGCCGGTCACTGGAACAGTTGTCTTCCTTCGAGCCCCACGTTGGAAAGCGCCATTTGTGGGTGGAATGTCGTTATTGAGTTCCCACGTTGGACGCCATTTGAGGGTGAGTGGTTATTGTGACCACATGTTGGGCGCCATTTGAGGGTGGGTGCGTCTCGATGTTGCGTGAGATTCACTCAGGGTAGCCGAGGTACGGTTGTGGTGTAGGTTGATGCCGGGAATAATCGCAAGCCGGCTACTTATGTAAAAGGCAGTGTAAATTCCAAAACTATAAGTTTATTGTCGTATTCACTTGGTAAACCCTAGAGTATGTATTTCCGGCTGATTTATACTTCAATCGTTGGTCGCAATTCTGTATCGACTCAGTTGCAGCTCTGAATAAGCTCTATCCGATACTATAAATTCAATACTCTGTCCCGTACACTACGATCGAAGCTCCTAAATGTTGGCGAGTAGTATTGCCGATGACAAAGTTCAATCTATCGAGTCTTCGCCTGAAGAAAGACTATTAAGTTGGGCCGCCGACACAAAAAAAAGATGTCGCGCCGTCTACGCGAAGAAAAGTAGTTATCCTATCGACACGAAACGAAGTAGTTATTCTGCCCTGTATGTAGGGCCGCCGACACGATGAGATCTTGTGCTTGTGCCCTGTATGTAGGGCCGCCGACAGGTTTGTGAAGTTGTTTTTCTGATCTCCGCTCCGAAGCGGAATAGTAGTCGTCATCTCCGCTCCCCGTCACCCTTATTTATAAAAACCTATCCTACGCTAAAACTAACTATTCTATTGGTTAAAAACTACGTCACTAACTGGCCTAAAATCTATTCCCTATTGGTCCAAAGTGACCTCATAAGCTGGACCAAGATCTCTTCTTATTGGGCGCGAAATATGTCATCTCTAAATTTAGACTTTGGATTTCCCATACCCTCAAATTAGTTTGTATATCTCACAAGAATACCCGTTCTTTGGAAAACCCAAGCTTGGCAGTATCTTTCCCACGGGTCCAGTCTAACTCCGGCTTTAGGATTTATGCTTCATCGAGTCTCTATACGAAACCCCGCTCAAGGTGGCCCCAAATCTGTCCGATGCTGACAAGTGACGAAACACCTGTGTGGGAAGCTAATGCTAACGAAGTCGCCAGAACATCCCCGCGAATACATGTAATAGGAATATGGAGATATCACTTCGCTAATAAATCGGTCTCTCCCTCTCCTAATTACTGCTTCAAATTTCAAACAGTGAAGGTTAATTAGCTTCTGAGATTACTTCATACAAACACACAAAATATTCTCTGTATATTAATATTGATAAACGTCAAGGCCGCCTTAAATAGACGGAGTCATTTGTTTTGATTTCATTGTAGCCATCGTCGTCGTTCCTGCAATAACTCCTTTGTCACATATCGATTTTCAGATATTTGCTCTATTAAATAACTTAAATAGTGATGCAGCAAATAATACAATCTACTATATATAACTTAATTATATTTATTTCTTTCGAAAATGTAAGAATTCACGATCTCCTATGCACTACTGCCATAGAATGTATAAATTTGTTTTTTTTCTTATTAAAAAATTTAATATTTTGCACATAGAAGTTACGGAACAACGACACTATAATCTGAGGCGGCGGTGGAAATGTATTGTATTGTTATTTTAAAACTCTTGTGTATCCTTAAATATCAGTCCTATCAAAATTTTTCCTGGGATAAAACTTATCGGAAATAATTTTGAAGAAAATTTTGTTATGTAACATTTTTCACAGAAATCAATAATAAGCGAGATATTTCGATTTATTTAATTCAAGCCCCCCTTATAACCCCCCTTTTAAATAAAGTATTTTGAATGCTATATAGCCTAAAATCTAAGTTACAACGAACTTAATTTATATTCCAATTTTCATCGAAATCCGTTCAGCCATTATCGCGTGAAAAGGTAACAAACATCCAGACAGACAGACAGACTTAAATATCAGTCCTATCAAAATTTTCCCTAGAATAAAACTTATCAGAAATCAGTTTTAAAGAAACTTTTGTCATGTAACATTTTTTCACAAAAATCAATAATAAGCGAGATATTTCGGTTTATTTAATTCAGGCCCCCTTATAACCCCCCTTTTAAATAAAGTATTTTGAATGCCATATAGCCTAAAATCTAGGTTACAACGGACTTAATATATGTTAAAATTTTCATCGAAATCCGTTCAGCCATTCTCGCGTGAAAAGGTAACAAACATCCAGACAGACAGACATACAAACAAAAATTTCAAAAAAGCGATTTTCGGTTTCAGGATGATTAATTGTACATGTTAACACCAATTATTTTTGGAAAAGCGAAAATTACGAGAAAAATATCGCTTACAGATTTATTATTAGTAACTTATAGATTATGCATATTTACTAGAAACGTACTACTAAAAATTGTCTATACGAGATAAGAAATTTTACGAAATACATGCTTTTCTATCTTCACTATGTTAGTCATGGGTAGATCATTAAATATGTACTTTAAGCAGTAATTGTATGAATGTGGGAAAAACCTGTAAGCAACCACTTGCTTATCTTGTTCCATGCTCGACCATGCCGAAATGTAGTAATTATACACCTGGTAGCAGCCCTTTAATGCACCTCATTAAAGTACATATATTCATTAAAGTTCAGATGTTTCACCAATCAGAAAACACCATTGTAGCAATATGAAAGCGCAAGTATTGATTATTCTCAGATATGCAATCGAAAGACAACTAGCGAAACGTCACGGAGACTGGAAATCCAATACTGTCGCAGAAGGTTATGTTCTGTTACTATAATAATTAGCGTTAATTGTAAATAATATTCAAATAAATTCAATTTGTCATCTCGTTTTTCAATGTCTAAATCAATTTCAAGGTTATATCAAGATTAATGTTTATTTTACTCTCTAGATTATATCAAGGTCAATGACATCAGTTTCTAGGAAAAAATCAATACTTTCGCGTCTGCGCACATCTCAAAATTTACGAAATATTGCACAAGGTCAGTTCCGCTCCCCAGTCAGATAAGAATAACATGAATACTTATGAATAATTTCAAGTTAGAAATATGGTCTTGCATAAAAAGTCGTATGAAACTTGCCTATAATGGTAATTAAGACGCTCGTATGAAAATTATGAAACTCGCTTGCGCTCGTTTCATAAACATACTCGCGTCTTAATTACTACCATTGCAGGCTCGTTGCATAATGTACTATATTAATTGTATTATTATTTCTTGGAGTCAACATATACGTACAGACTGCATGTACGTTGTCAGGGTGATGGAGTAGAGAACAAAACATGTAATCAAAGACATGTAAACATCAACAGTTTTATTGTTTAAACACAGTTCTGTAAATTTACTCTCTCTTATGTAACTACCTTACAAATTGAAGTGAGCGTCAAAAATTTCTAATTAGTAGTCATTATAGATAGCTACCCATTTACAGGTCCCAAAATCTCCTTAAGAGACGTTACGGTTCCATCTTAACGAAAAAATCAGTACTGACGGGTAGTAAGGATGTCAGTTCTATGTGCTGGGCGTTTTTGCCTTCAAGAAAGCACGCCGATACTCATTTCTGTACAGGCTGAGTGAACCCAAGGCCACAGTACGCTCAAAGATATTAGATGAATGTGAAAAATCCATCTAGAATCGAATGTGAGGCCTTTCGGCTTGTAGCGCTATGCCTTAACCATGACGCTACTGCTCGTCCCCGTATAATCCATTAGCTATCATTTTTTCAAGCTTTTACATGTTTTTTAGCTGTACATTGTATACGATGTCTAATGGCTTGCGGTTTGTATATGTTGTTGACATTTTTTGTATTGTGTTGTTCTATGCTTTCCCTCCGAATAAATTTAAAAAAAAGTTGCTCAAATGAGAATTGATATGGTTGTAGAAATTAAAAAAAATACAATAATGGTTTATTGTTTAACATTGTCCTTAATTTCTATGTTTATTACAGACGGTCGAGACCTAACAAAATTAGGGACAATTTGTAATAAACGACTGACAACTTTATACAGGGACATCATTTTATTTTTACTAACATTTTAATATTAACCTGGCTATACCTTTCTATTAACGATTGAAACAGGAAACACCGTTTGCTACCCTTTCCACGACGGAGTTCGATGATACTGGCTTAAAATACAAATCACTTTACTAGGTATAGGAGGGAAGAAAAGTAGTTCATCTATTTATGTAAACTAGGAAATATCGCAATTTTGAGTTTGATAATTTTCATTAGGTTTTTGTTTAATCAAAATACAGTACTGTATTAACACTTAGTGTTTTACACACGAATTGAGCTATCCATTCGGAAGTATTAATTATGCAGTGTATATTGTACTGTTACAGCACATTAGCGTACTATATAGAGAATGAAGTTAAATTGAAAAATAATTATAATATGGATATTTAAACACATTTTAGAAAATGTTGGCAGTTCATTTCGATACAGGCTTCAGTTCTTTTGTCCATATTATCGCACTATAGACTATTGTACTAATTCCAATTACCAGTTTCGTCCTTCGTACGAGTAACTCATGTTGAAATAATTCTGTACCTACTCTATAAAAGAGTACCTTACGTACTGTAAATTCAATCTTCACTTCTGCCCGATCCGAAAAGATAAAATCACTCAGAAATGCTATCTACTGTCCGTTCAAGTGGTTTTGTCGCAGGGTTGTAGAAAGGGAGGGGGAAATCACGTGACAGTTAATTACTTAAGGAGGCCCTTTTCTTTAAGTTACTTTAAACACTTGAATAATATTACGTAGACGTCCAATTCCTAACAGAAATTAATGTTTTCGGAAAAGAGCTAAGATAGCCCAGCTACTAGACTTTACAAAGGGGCGAACAGAAGCAGGTGGGGGAAACCGGGATGCGACATAGGGAAACGGACGACAGTACCCGTACGAAAATATGATTCAATATTGAAAGCTCTTTCGTCACTGGAAAAAGCGAACATATTTCTGAAACGTACTATACTCAGTAACTCAGTACTGCTTACGCGCCCTCGGCTCTGTGTCGTGAACGGTTGGAAGTTTACTAGTAGAAGGTGTGGGAGTGAAGTACATTCCAAAACTCAGGTATAATAAAAATTGAAGTAAAAATAAAATGATGTCCCTGTATGAGCATTATACACCACCTTTACTGTACAGCACTACTAATTTATAACCTTTGGCAAAGAATACACTTTTCTTTATTAAGTAAATTACACTTTTCTTCATTAAGTAAATCACAAAAGTTCACCACAACATAAATATTCTTATTCTTGTGTTCGCTTCGTCTGCGATGTCCGTCGCGCTGACCACATTACCCCATCCTTCCAAACTCTAAACTGGCTACAGCTTAACGAACGTAGAAATTTTCATTCCCTTCTCATCCTTTTCCAAGTTCTTCACACCTCTACACCTACCTACCTTGTCTCCCGTTTCAGTTACCTGTCATCATATCATAATCTCTTCACACACTCGCAAAATAGCCGCATATTAGCCATACCAACACATAAGACATCATCGTATTCATCATCATACACAATCTAGCTATCGCGCTTGTGAAATACTCTGCCCAGTGACGTCAGAGACTTTCTGAATTTAACAGTATTCAAAAAGAAACTGATTAAGCATTTTCTTACTGCGTAGAATAGGGTTAATTTTTACTTACTTACTTACTTACAAATGGCTTTTAAGGAACACGAAGGTTCATTGCCGCCCTCACATAAGCCCCCCATCGGTCCCTATCCTGTGCAAGATTAATCCAGTCTCTATCATCATATCCCACCTCCCTCAAATCCATTTTAATATTATCCTCCCATCTACGTCTCGGCCTCCCTAAAGGTCTTTTTCCCTCCGGTCCCCCAACTAACACTCTATATGTTCCTCTCTCAGAGTGAGAGTCCAAGTTTCACAACCATACAGAACAACCTGTAATATAACTGTTTTATAAATTCTAACTTTCAGATTTTTGGACAGCAGACTGGATGATAAGAGCTTCTCAACCGAATAATAACAGGCATTTCCCATATTTATTCTGCGTTTAATTTCCTCCCGAGTGTCATTTATATTTGTTACTGTTGCTCCAAGATATTCCAATTTTTCCACTTCTTCGAAGGATAAATCTTCAATTTTTATAGTTCCATTTCGTACAATATTCTGGTCACGAGACATAATCATATACTTTGTCTTTCCGGGATTTACTTCCAAACCGATCGCTTTACTTGCTTCAAGTAAAATTTCCGTGTTTTCCCTAATCGTTTGTAGATTTTCTCCTAACATATTCACGTCATCCGCATAGACAAGAAGCTGATGTAACCCGTTCAATTCCAAACCCTGCCTGTTATCCTCAACTTTCCTAATAACGAACGAACAAATAAATAAATAAATATTATATAATTCGTTTTCAACGGTTCACAATCTTTCATCTTTATATTAGTTGCAAAATCTCCCGATAGATTTTGTCGTGCTTGGAATAACAGTAGAAATGAGCGAATTAAAGATTACTAGAATGCATTATAGTATGTGATAGCGCCCTAACCTACCTTTATTAATCTCCATAATTTTTCCTGCACCACTATTTGTAGTATTCTTTTACCCATAAAACTGAAGAAAATATGTATTTTATTAACAATTTCAAATTAATGTAACTTTGAAAATATTGCGATTAGAACAAATGTTTATATGGCATTTTTTGCTCAGAATGACTTCGGAAATAAGCTCCGTAAGTGACGGTAAATCCTCATGAATCACTCTGTGTATTGAGATCGCTCCTTAGTTTTACTTTCCATAAAAAACGTGATACAATAGTCTATCGTAATACATATTGGAAAGCTTAAAAAGAACCTTAATATAGTACCGGAACAGAAATAGATATAAAATTAAAATTATATTATATTATATTATATTATATTATATTATATTATATTATATTATATTATATTATATTATATTATATTATATTATATTTATATTTTATTCTAGACCATGCCGAAATGTAGTAATTATACACCTGGTAGCAGCCCTTTAATGGACCGCATTAAAGTACACATATTCATTAAAGTTCAGGTTTTCCACCAATCAGAAAGCAATATGAAAGCGCAAGTATCGATTATTCTCGGATATGCAATCGAAATACAACTAGCGAAACGTCACGGAGGCTGGAAATCCAATACTGTCGCAGAAGGTTATGTTCTGTTACTATAATAATTAGCGTTAATTGTAAATAATATTCAAATAAATTCAATTTATCATCTCGTTTTTCAATGTCTAAATCAATTTCAAGGTTATATCAAGATTAATGTTCATTCTGCTCTCTAGATTATATCAAGGTCAATGACATTTGTTCCTCGGAAAAAATCAATACTTTCGCGTCTGCGCACATCTCACAATTTACGAGATTGCACAAGGTCACTTCCGCTTCCCAGTCAGATAAGAATAATATGAATATTTATGAATAATTTCAAGTTAGAAATATGGTCGAGCATAAAAAGTCGTATGAAACGTGCCTATAATGGTAATTAAGACGCTCGTATGAAACTTAATTACTACCATTATATGCTCGTTGCATAATGTACTAATATTATATTATATTATATTATATTATATTATATTATATTATATTATATTATATTATATTATATTATATTATATTATATTATATTATATTATATTATACAAGGACATCACTTTATTTTTACCAACATTTTTAACATTAACCTGGGTATACTCGGAAACACTGTTACCCCCTTCCATTAGAGGAGTTTGATGTTACTAGTGCAATATGTAAACAAATCATTTTACTAGGTATAGGTGGAGAGAAAAGTAGTGTATCCATTTATGTTGTAGGGAAATACGATATTACGATTTTCAGTTTGATCATCACTTTTACGGAATTTATCAAAATACAGTAGAGTAGTAACATTTTTTTTTTCAAAAACTCAACTTTTCAGGCGGCTATGTTCGTTATGTAATGTCTACTTTATTTAGCATATTAATTATTGATGTTAGCATACAATATAGAGAGTGCATTTAAATTGGGGGGTCGTAAGTAAAGGGCTGTAAGTGCACTTAAGTTACTTTTGAGAAAATGGGGTTTAAATATTTAAGCTTTCGTAAAATCGGTGAAATTTTTATTTAAATTTTAATGTGTGATGCGATTAAAATATCCCTTTGCCACTAAAATTTTAGATACTTTTGCTTACACTGGATGCACTTAACTCATGTTATTACAAATGTCACTAGCATTCCTTTGCTTCTAGCCACCTCAATTCAAAAAAAGCTAATCCGAATTTTTAAACAAGTTGCTGAAAATGGTTGCCGTTCATTACAATGGAGGGTTCAATTCAGTACGCATATTATTAAAAACATTTTGAAGCATATTCTCTGAAATTGAATTTATCGTTTCTTGAATATAATTTTTTAGTACGATATTATTAATATAGGTTCTTTCTTCTATAGAAAACGCAATCATATTTATGAAACACACTATACACTGCAGTGTTTACTTCACTGCTTGAAGACTTCGAATACAACAGCGGCCGTAAGTTTGTATGTCTGACGGGAGCAAGGACATATTATAAGGGGTGGGAGTGAAGTACATTCAGAAATGCAGGTACAATAAAAATGCAAGTAAAAATAAAATGATGTCCCTGTATTATATTATATTATATTATATTATATTATATTATATTATATTATATTATATTATATTATATTATAAAATTTATTCAATCTCTTACTACCCCTATAAATATAACGTAAATAATTTGATGTATTTAATAAAAATATTTTCCGTGACAAAACTGATGCCTTTCGGTCACCGTGCCTTCATACATGTAATTTCGCAACACGGAATCAATAGCATGAAGCAAGCTGCTTGCTTACTCTTATTCACCACGGGGGCTTTGTGTTATCGGTTTGGAATACGCCATCCGCTTTGCTTTTCACTGAAAGCCAACCCCACACTCACGCGGATGAACCTGAACAGGTTGGTGAGAAAAAAGTCTATGTGAGCCCCGGCTGCCAATGTGTAGGAATCCTCACGCTTGAATTCACATTTTGACAACATATTTATATCTCTAAGAGGAGCAATATTCTGTCCCAGGGGAGAGAGTTGGTAGGGCTAAAATATTGTCGTTTATTGACATAAACTTCACCACATTTTCCTGTGCCCTGTTCCTCTCGAAGCTGTTAATCAGATTGTAGATCTGATGAATTGAGCTCTGGTTCTAAAGCCCAAATAAATTATATTATTACAAATTAATTCGCATAATCCACGCAATCTAGCAATTTAATAAATGTGTTTCGATTTCATACCACACCAAATTCTTTCATAAATTACCTATTGTCTATGCTTTATGTATGTAGCCTATGGATGGAACGGACAAAAGTTTAAATTTAGAACGTAACCAAGGCTCTATATATATATATATATATATATATATATATATATATATATATATATATATATATATATATATATACAATCTCCAGGACGTAAGGGGGAAATGACTGAAAGCCCTAAAAGTGAATTTGAAGCCCAAATTAGAAGTTGACAAAGGACATTTTAAACATTTACTATGATTTGTAGTATGCTGAAAAGAAATTGTGTAAGTACAGTAGTGGCAAAAAATACCGGACTGACCCTTGTAGCTGATTTCAGAGCCTTGTTCACTCCCGAGCACGATAGACTTGTAACTAAGACTTTCGTGGTTCGAATCCTGCCTGGGAATGAAACTTTTTTTTTGTTCCTTATTCAAATTTATTCTCAACACTTTTCGATTGCAGTGATATTTTACTACTTAATTAACTTATTATTTCCAGAACATGAATTTTACCAGCAATCGAAAAGTATTGGGAATAAATTTGAATAAGGAACAAAAAAAAAAGCTTCCTTCTCAGGCAGGATTCGAACCACGAAAGTCTTAGTTACCAGACTATCGTGCTCTGGAGTGAACATGGCTCTGAAATCAGCTATAAGGGTCGGTCCGGTTATTTTGCCACTACTGTACATAGTTAATGTGTCATTGTAAATTTAATCCCTTTGAAGGAAAATGCAAATAAGATGAGCATGGCCATAGGAATAAAGATACAGAAGATAAAGTTACGAATTGTAAATGAGACAGTAGAGCAAGTGGACAGTTTCAACTACTTGGGGTGTACTATAAGCAGTAACATGAGCTGCTGCCAAGAAGTCAAAAGAAGTATAGCAACGGCCAAGGAAGCTTTTAATAGTCAAAGGAGCATCTTCTGCGGACTTCTGGAAAAAGAAATAAGGAAGAGACTAGTGAAGTGCTTTGTATGGAGTGTCGTATTAAATGGAGCAGGAACATGGACATTACGACGAAGTGAAGAGAAGCGAATAGAAGCATTTGAAATGTGGATATGGAGAGGAATGGAACGTGTGAAGTGGACAGACAGAATAAGAAATGAAGCTGTGTTGGAAAGAGTGGGTGAAGAAAGAATGATGCTGAAACTGTTCAGGAAGAGGAAAAGGAATTGGTTGGGTCACTGGTTGAGAAGAAACTGCCTACTGAATGGTGCACTGGAAGGAATGGTGAACGGGAGAAGAGTTCGGGGTAGAAGAAGATATAAGATGATAGACGATGTTAAGATATATGGATCATATGAGGAAACAAATAGGAAGGCGGAAAATAGAAAAGATTGGATAAATCTGGGTTTGCAGTGAAAGACCTGCCCTTGGACAGAACACATGAATGAATGAATGAATGAATGAATGAATGAATGAATGAATGAAGGAACGAACGAACGAACGAACGAACGAACGAATGAATGAATGAATGAATGAATGAATGAATGAATGAATGAATGAATGAATGAATGAATGAATGAATGAATGAACGAACGAACGAACGAACGAAGGAACGAGCGAAGGAACGAACGAACGCATGAACGAATGAATGAATGAATGAATGAACGAACGAACGAAGGAACGAACGAACGAAGGAACGAACGAACGAAGGAACGAACGAATGAATGAATGAATGAATGAATGAATGAATGAACGAACGAAGGAACGAAGGAACGAAGGAACGAACGAACGAACGAACGAACGAAGGAACGAACGAACGAATGAATGAACGAATGAATGAATGAATGAATGAATGAATGAATGAACGAAGGAACGAGCGAACGAAGGAACGAACGAACGCATGAACGAATGAATGAATGAATGAACGAACGAAGGAACGAACGAACGAAGGAACGAACGAACGAAGGAACGAACGAATGAATGAATGAATGAATGAACGAAGGAACGAACGAACGAAGGAAGGAAGGAAGGAACGAACGAACGAACGAATGAACGAATGAACGAACGAACGAACGTTCGAAGGAACGAACGAACGAAGGAATGAATGAATGAACGAACGAACGAATGAACGAACGAACGAACGTTCGAAGGAACGAACGAAGGAACGAACGAACGAACGAACGAATGAATGAATGAATGAATGAATGAATGAATGAATGAATGAAATCAATAAATCATTGTCTATTGCAACAAGTCATAAACCAGGCATTTCCGAACACATGTGTATATATAGTTTCTTGCTTGTTTTGGTATGAGAAATTCACACTCAAAGTTTGTCCTCGTATTTTTTATTCACCCTGTATATCTAGGATCCCTCGTACTAATTATATTGACCAGAGCATAATAGATTATCTGTTAAGCATTAGATTTACCCACGCGAAACTGATGATTTTATCAATACATATCTGGGATTCTGTAGCAATTTAATTCCTTTGTAGGTTCGAATGTATAGGCCTAACTAATTTATGGAAGATATTCGTATTACAACGTGTAGCTTCGTATAGTTCGTAGAATTCTTAATAGGTACCAAAGATTTGCCATTGCACCATTTGCTCCTAATAATGGCTTTAAACTCCATTTCATTCGACAAGTTGCCCAACTTTGGTTTTCTTTCAGATATTCAAACGCGGTTTTGTTCGCCGTAAAATCAAATGGACCAGAACTGTACTTAAACCGTAAATCCGCTGTAGTCTCTTCAATACAGCGGGGTTTATAAATATGGGTGCAGCTGATATGAGATCGAGCTTCTGTGTGTATGTTTGTGTGCTCAATCTGTGGACATACCGGTCCAAATATTTACCATGTATATGCGGCAACCATACACAAGCACCTTCATAATTGCATGTTACCATGGAAAAAAGGAAAAGAGTGAACCGTGTAAATTTATCCGCGAATAATATCGAATCGATAAGCTCGCTCAGTCACAGTACACACGGTCGTTATGATACAGCCTAGAATGTACGAACATCATAATCCCTCTTAAAACATGGACGTCTATTCATTCTTAACACGATTCACTGAGATAGTGGAAACTACATATTTTCTACAATGCTCAAACTTTGTCTTGCTTTATTGCTCTTTCGTTATACTTGGTGTTTAAAAAATAAAGCATAATTGCAATTATAATTGCCTAACTCTAAAACGGTGTATATTTTCCTTTATTTTATAAAGTGAAAATAATTTATATATATATATATATATATATATATATATATATATATATATATATGCCTCTACCGCATATGGATGGCTATAGGTGATGATATAGGTGAACTCAAATTTATCGAGTTTCATTAATAAGGAAGTGCTGCTCAATCTGAAAACTTATGCAAGACAGGTATGAATGATCAGTGATTCAACATACATATTAATTCTTTTGGCGGAAATTTGATTTTGGCTATAATTATAATATTTACCAATCAGAATTCTCTTTGAGGTTATGTATAATGTATAATGACAATAATGAAAAGTCATAAATCGTAACCTACATTGATTGACTCAATTTAATGCTAAAACAAAAGAAAGGCGTACTTAACTATAAAATATAGGAGTACCACTGCCTTCTTCATCATCATGATTTGCAAAATCTATACTAATAATAAATCTGTAGCTAAAATTTTTCTGGTAATTTTCGATTTTCCAAAAATAATTGGTGTTAACATGTATAATTAACCACCCTGAAACCGAAAATCGCTTTTTTGAAATTTTTGTTTGTATGGCTGTCTGTCTGTCTGTCTGGATGTTTGTTACCTTTTCACGCGATAATGGCTGAATCGATTTATATGAAAATTTGAATATAAATTAAGTTCGTTGTAACTTAGATTTTAGGCTATATGGTATTCAAAATACTTTATTAAAAAGAGGGGTTATAAGGGGCCTGAATTAAATAAATCGACATATCTCGCTTATTATTGATTTTCATGAAAAATATTACATAACAAAAGTTTCTTTAAAAATAATTTCCGATAAGTTTTATTCTATAAAAAGTTTGATAGGACTGATATTTAATGAGATAAATGAGTTTTAAAATTACAATAACAACGCCATCTAAGGCGCTGCACTGAAATAAAAACAAATGACTTCGTCTATAAGGGATCTTGGACAACAACAATCGAAAGCTATTAAACATAGCCTAAGAGAATGTTTCTGTGTTTGTATGAAGTAATATCGGAAGCTAATTAATTGTTTAATTATTATTTCACCATTGGAAAGTGTAGTTTCTCTAGATGAACATAATTCTACAATATTATTACAGTAACTTCTGAAACATATAACAAGTAATATAAAATATACACATTAAAACTAAATGATATGTCAATCTTCATTAAACTATGGTTGCATGTAATAACAATTAAGAAACATGTTAAAGGAATTGTCATTGCACCAAATGATTGCTCTCTGGACCAAAATGATCGCATTTTAATTATTTAAATACAATTTAAATTAAGTAACATATTAAACGATTTATCCTTCTATCAAACACGAATGTTCCCTGGATCAAACGTCCTATTTTAATTATGTAATTACTTTATATTTATTTCTAACAGGTGCAGCGGAGCGCACGGGTACGGCTAGTATGTAATAAAGGTGTGAAAAAACAAAATATGAACAATACGATATGTTGTGTTACATGCAACCAGTTATTTCACATTAGTTGTGTCGTTTTGAAGGATGAGGACATTGAACGATATGAATCTGAAGAAAATTCATGGGAATGTAAATTCTGTAAGGAGCAAAACAACAGTAAAACAATGGACACTGATAAAAATGTTACTGAGTATGGGAAACATGCAGTTAGTGTAAAGTATGCTTATAAGTTACTTGTTTCTTTGTCTGAGGAAGCCTTTAATTGACTATTATTTGATTAGAAGAAAGTATATAAAGATTAGAAGAAATAAAGTACGTACTCTGATACAATAAAACATTAATTGACTTACTAAAATTCTGTTTCACTAATGTTAGCTTTGCCAAAACGTTTGAACGGAGAAGCCATTTTCAGTTGACTGTCTATGCGGTAAACAAATGACGACCGCAAAGCATGTTTTATAGTACCGTAAAGACTTTGCAGTTTGAAGTGTTGGTAAACAAAGAAACAAATGGTTGGGAGGTGATAAGAATATAAGAAAGTATATAAAGATTAGAAGAAATAAAATAGATATTAATTGACTTACTAAAATTCTATTTCACTAATGTTCCCTTCATCAAAACGTTTGAACGGAGCCACCATTTTCAGTCGACTATCTATGCGAGAAACAAATGATGATCTAAAAGCAAGTTTTACAATACTGTAAAGAATTTGCAGTTCTAAATGTTGACAAACAAAGAAACAAATGCTAGGGAAGTTGTAAAAACAAACAACTGCTACGGAAATGATAAAATTGTCCGGGAAGCAGCCGTGATTGGTTGAAAGACGTCTTACCGTACAATTTTATTGGTCAATAGTAGTATGACATAGTAAAAATGTAATAGTCATTGTAATATGTCTTTATATCAAATAATAGTACATAATAGGCCTGATAGTTTATTCAAAATAGGTAGCAAAAATGATTCCTTAATATTTTTAACGTAAGGTAAAGTGACAAATTAATTGAAAGATTTCGATTCTAGGACAGCGGTCGTGAGCACAGAGCACCCTGGGGCTAGCGTCTCTTACCTGCGGGGAACACAGTGCACTATGATGCACTCGTGGTTGCTAGCGGGTATGCTCTCTACCTCTTCCTGTTGCACGACGAGGCACACGGGACGGCTCCACTTATCCTTTACCCATTTCAGCGAGTGCTGACGACCACTGTTCTAGGACTGTCTTCCCAGTATGAGAAAACAAATTACTCTGTTATCTACAGAAAATATTTCTCCAACACGAAAAGCATATAGACCAAACATTTTAAGGAGAAAAGATTTGTATATGAATTGTTTTCTTTTCTTTTTTTAATAGATACCCTAGCAATTGGAAATGGATAGCAAAATTGGCGTTTATGTTCATAAAACGTTTCGTACTGAATTTTGTATTATTATTATTATTATTATTATTATTATTATTATTATTATTATTATTATTATTATTATTATTATTATTATTATTATTATTATTATTATTATTATTATTGGATAGGTTTGGAAGTAAATCCCGAAAAGACAAAGTATATGATAATGTCTAGTGACCAGAATATTGTACGAAATGGAAATATAAAAATTGGAAATTTATCCTTTGAAAAGGTGGAAAAATTCAAATATCAGGGAGCAACAGTAACAAATATAAATGATACTCGGGAGAAAATTAAACGCAGAATAAATATGGGAAATGCTTGTTATTATTCGGTTGAGAAGCTTTTATCATCCAGTCTGCTGTAAAAAAATCTGAAAGTTAGAATTTATAAAACAGTTATATTACAGGTTGTTCTTTATGGTTGTGAAACTTGGACTCTCACTTTGAGAGAGGAAAATAAGTTAAGGGTGTTTGAGAATAAGGTGCTTAGGAAAATACTGTATTTGGGGCTAAGAGGGATGAAGTTACAGGAGAATGGAGAAAGTTACACAACACAGAACTGCACGCATTGTATTCTTCACCAGACATAATTAGGAATATTAAATCCAGATGTTTGAGATGGGCAGGGCATGCAGCACGTATGGGCGAATCCAGAAATGCATATAGAGTGTTAGTTGGGAGGCCGGAGGGAAAAAGACCTTTGGGGAGGCCGAGACGTAGATGGGAGAATAATATTAAAATGGATTTGAGGGAGGTGGGATATGATGATAGAGACTGGATTGGTCTTGCTCAGGATAGGGACCAATGGCGGGCTTATGTGAGGGCGGCAATGAATCTCCGGGTTCCTTAAAAGCCAGTAAGTGAGTAAGTATTATTATTATTTAAAAGTAAAGTCCGACATGTTACTTTTTGAGACTACGAATAATATTTTCTTAAAAGCTTCATCTTCTTACTTGGATGTGCAGTAAGATTTTATTTCCGCATGTCTTCTGTATAATGGTTCAAGAAAATAAAAGTAAATGCTGTTTTAATTATAAAGAAGTTATTTCCAAACTCATAAAATTTACAATAAGAAGCTGTATATCAGCTTCACGATATAGAATTTGCCATTCACACCAAGGCTATCTCATGTTGACTCTGACTCAAAACATTTTCCTCCGAATATGAGGCACTATAATTTTATGAAATTCATCCATAGAGGATTAATATTTAGGTAAAGTCATTTGATTATTCATCCAGCTTCACGCTTCCTGATCCATTATTCAAACAGATCTGCAGGTAATTGAGAGCTCCACTTGTAAAGGCCTGGCAGAGACCTCCATGCCATTAGCAGAGGATTGTTTTGCTTGCCAATTTCGCTTTCATAGTGCCCCGAGGAGCATTTCATTATATATTAAAGCCTTCAAATTACGATTCCAGACAACATCAATCAATATGCTGAACATATGTACTCATGTGGAAATGAACATATTCGCCCACATACAAACATACAAACATACAAGCATATCGCAAACACAGGAGTCTGTGTTTTCCAGGACGACACAACTTGACTGAATGCCGGCAACAGTCATGCTGTAATACAAGCGGTATTATAATTTATACTAGTAATAAACACATTTTGTTCAATAATTAAAGTATTTCACTATGCATAGCCCTGATTCGTACTTCCGGTGGTTTCTAAATTTACAGTTTGCATTATTGAATCCGGGCGGATACTGTGTGACCTGTGTAGGGCATATTAAAGAAAAAATGGGCATGCAGATATAATAATATGAAATCTACAACTAAAACGTCCTTAAAAAATATATTATGACATTTTAAAAATTCAAATACTTTTGCAAAAAAAAAATACAGGGTGGAAGGGTACCTATTATATTAATTCACAAAGGTAACAGGGCATATTAAAAAAGAATGGACAGGCAAATATAATAATAATATGAAATGTACAACTAAAAAGTCCTTAAAAATACATTTTAACATTTTGAAAATTAAAACACTTTTGTAAAAAATACAGGAGGTAAGGGTACCTATTATATTAATTCACAAAGGTAACAGGGCATATTAAAAAAGAATGGACATGCAAATATAATAATATTAAATATACAAATAAAGCATCCTTAAATAGTACATTATGCAACGAGCCTATAATGGTAGTAATTAAGACGCGAGTATGTTTGTTTATGAAACGAGCGCAAGCGAGTTTCATAATTTTCATACGAGCGTCTTAATTATCATTATAGGAAAGTTTCATACGACTTTTTATGCTCGAGCATATTTCTAACTTGAAATTATTCATAAGTATTCATGTTATGGTTATGTAAGTGAGGAATGGAACTGACCTGAATTGTGAGATGTGCGCAGACGCGAAAGTATTGATTTTTTTCCGAGGCACGAATGTCATTGACCTTAATATAATCTAGAGAATAACATGAACATTAGGCTTGATATAACCTGGAAATTGATTTAGAATTGAAAA
Source organism: Periplaneta americana (assembly GCF_040183065.1). Classification (NCBI taxonomy): domain Eukaryota; kingdom Metazoa; phylum Arthropoda; class Insecta; order Blattodea; family Blattidae; genus Periplaneta; species Periplaneta americana. The sequence continues at coordinate 26,065,116 of NC_091124.1, read as the reverse complement.
ACGAGATGACAAATTGAATTTATTTTAATATTATTTACAATTAACGCTAATTATTGTAGTAACAGAACATAACCTTGTGCGACAGTATTGGATTTCCAGCCTCCGTGACTTTTCGCTAATTGTCTTTCGATTTCATATCCGAGAATAATCGATACTTGCGGTTTTATAATGGTACAATGGTGATTTCTCATTGGTTGAACAACTGAATTATAATGAATAGGTGCATTAAAGGGCTACTACCAGGTGTATAATTACTACATTTCAGCATTAAAAGTCAAATACTTTTACAGAAAAATACAGGGCGGAAGGGGATCTATTACATTAATTCAGGGCATATTAAAGAAATGAATGGACATGCAAATATAATAATATGAAATATACAACTAAGACGTCCTTAAAATACATTTTAACATTTCAAAAATTAAAACACTTTTGCAAAAAAAAAAAAAAATACAGGTTGATATAGTAACACTCTGTATATTCTTTACTATTTTGCAATTGCCGGTAAGTAAAAATCAAATATAATAGTAATTCACAGAGGTAACAGGGCATATTAAAGAAAAGATTGGACATGCAAAAATAATAATTATATGAAATTTACAACTACAAGTCCTTAGAAATACATTTTAACATTTTGAAAATTAAAATACTTCTGCAAAAAGTACAGGATATAAGGGTACCTATTATATTAATTCACGGAGATAACCGGGCATATTAAAGAAAACAATGGGCATGCAAATATAAGAATATGAAATCTACAACTAAAGCGTCCTTAAAAAATACATTTTTTTAACATTTTTAAATTAAATCACATTTGCAAAAAGAATACAGGGTGGTAGGGAATCTATTTCATTAATTCACAGAGGTAACAGATCAAGTCAATGTGAACAAGTTTTGTCAAATAAGTTTTCGTAATACGTCCAATACTTTTGTCAAATAAGTTTTTGTAATACGTCCAATAGTTTTGTCAAATAAGTTTTTGTAATACGTCCAATACTTTTTAAAATGCGAAATATAACGTGTTGCAAAGAGTACCAGTGCTCGTTAAGGTCATTTATCCGCAGTGGAGGTGAGTGTCATTGCAATCATCCACTCCGCAAAACTTGCGAGAGGAGAATGTGAACAAAAACGTCTCATCAGATATTTTTAGTTAAAATTATTGTAGATCAAAATTTAAAGTATTCAGTTAATTAATTACGCAAATTGTTTAGTTTTTTTAATTTGTTATTACACTATAACATCTTTAACTCTAAATTTAATATCATGAAACTTATTTAACATTCAGGATATCTTTTGATTTATTTGCTTTTTACTTAACGGTAATTGCAAAATAGTAAACAATGTACGTACATTCTTTTAAAACAAAACTATTTCTATTAAAGATTCCTTTACATTTCAAACTCAAAATAGTATTACGCATTCTGTAACTCAATCTTCATTGAAGTTATTATCTTGAAGAAATTAAAAACAAATTAATTTAGAAAAGAAATTAAGTTTACAGATATGTGTTAACTGTTACGAATGTACAGTAATTTGATTGAAGTGTATCTGATGAGACGTTTTTGTTTACATTCACCTCTCACAATTCTTGCGGAGTGGATGATTGTAGTTGAACTCACCCCTACTACGAAGCAAATATGTGACTTCGTCCACACCTATGGAGTAACGGTCGGCGCGTCTTGCCGCGAAACCAGGTGGCCCGGGTTCGAATCCCGGTCGGGGCAAGTTACCTGGTTGAGGTTTTTTCCGGGGTTTTCCCTCAACCCAATACAAGCAAATGCTGGGTAACTTTCGGTGTTGGACCCCGGACTCATTTCACCGGCATTATCACCTTCATATCATTCAGACGCTAAATAACCTCAGATGTTGATACTGCGTCGTAAAATAATCCAATAAAATAAAAAAATATATGTGACTTCAAGGAGCACTGGTAGCCTTCTTTTTGCATCTTGCAACACGTTACGTTTTGCATTCTCAAAACTATTGGATGTATAAGAAAATTTATTTGACAAAACTTGTTCGCATTAACTTGATCTGTTATCTCTGTGAATTAATATAATAGGTTACCTTCTACGCTGTATGAATTGATTATATCAGTGTCCTTCTTTTTGCAAATCACTTTATAACACTTACTGTTACTTACAAATGGCTTTTAAGGAACCGGAAGGTTCATTGCCGCCCTCACATGCACGCCATCGGTCCCTATCCCGTGCAAGATTAATGCAGTCTCTATCATCATATCCCACCTCCCTCAAATCCATTTTAATATTATCCTCCCATCTACGTCTCGGCCTTCCCAAAGGTCTTTTTCCCTCAGGTTTCCCAACTAACACTCTATATGCATTTCTGGATTCACTCATACGTGCTACATGCCCTGCATACCTCAAACGTCCGGATTTAATGTTCCTCATTATGTCAGGTGAAGAAAACAATGCGTCCAGTTCTGTTTTGTGTAACTTTCCCCATTCTCCTGTAACTTCATCCCACTTAGCCCCAAATATTTTCCGAAGAACCTTATTCTCAAACACCCTTACTCTCTGTTCCCCTCTCAAATTGAGAGTCGAAGTTTCACAACCATACAGAAAAATCGGTAATATAACGGTTTAATAAATTCTAACCTTCATATTTTTTGACAGCAGACTAGATGACAAAATCTTCTCAACTGAATAATAACAGGCATTTTTCATATTCATTTTGCATTTAATTTCCTCTGAAGTGTCATTTATATTTGTTACTGCTGCTCCAAGGTATTTGAATTTTTCCACCTCTTGGAATGATAAATCTCCAAAATGTATGTTTCAATTTCGTACAATATTCTGGTCACGATACATAATTATATACTTAGTCTTTTCGGGGTTTACTTCCAAACCTATCTCTTTACTTGCTTCAAGTAAAATTTCCGTGTTTTCCCTAATCGTTTGTGGATTTTCTCCTAACATATTCACGTCGTTCGTAGAGACAGGAAGCTGATGTAACCCGTTCAATTCCAAACTCTCTCTGTTATCCTGAACTTTCCTGATGGCATATTCTAGAGCGAAGTTAAAAAGTAAAGGTGATAGTGCATCTCCTTGCTTTAGCCCACAGTGAATTGGAAAAGCATCAGATAGAAATTGGCCTATACGGACTCTGCTGTAAGTTTCACTGAGACACATTTTAATTAATCAAACTAGATTCTTGGGAATACCAAATTCAATAAGAATATTATATAGAGCTTCTCTCTTAACCGAGTCATATGCCTTTTTGAAATCTATGAATAACTGATGTACTGTACCCTTATACTTCCATTTTTTTCTCCAATATCTGTCGAATACAAAAAATCTGATCAATAGCCGATCTATTACGCCTAAAACCACACTGATGATCCCCAATAATGTTATCTACGTATGGAGTTAATCCTCTGAAAATAATATTGGATAAAATTGTGTACGACGTCAACAAAAGCGATATTCCTCGAAAGTTACCACAGTTAGTCTTGTCCCCCTTCTTAAAAATAGGTACAATTATGGACTCCTTCTATTGTTCTGGTACAATTTCCTTTTCCCAAATAGCAAGTACAAGTTTATAAATTTTGCTAAAACTGTTAAAATATAAAAATTTAAGACTTTTAAAAATGTTAAATTTATGTTAGAAAAAGGTAATTATCTCCTCATCTTAGCAAAAATATATTTAGAGTGGCCGTGTTCGCTCTTTAAGATGTTTTTGAGGCTTTGTCAATTGGTTTGCACGGTCCTGTGACCCAAATACCTTAGATTCTTGGCTTTGGGGATATTGGTGCATTCATGGTCAATCGATAACTTGGAGACATTCCATCCAACAGATTGTGAATGCTTGCCAGTATATTGGTGGGCAACAAGAATTTCTCCGCTATACTGGAGAATTAGCACGGTCACTTTAAACCGTGCCGTTACGTTTACCACCAAATTTAAGTAAATACACAATGTCACCAACATAAGAACATGACGTTGGTGTGTGGCGTAGTTGGCGGGAGAAATTTTTTCTCTCTCTGTCTACCTCCTTCGTTCTGAACATTATTGAGAGATAGCACCACTGTTAGCGACAATGTGTATTTGCGTAAATATTGCGAGTAAATTATGACGAGTGCCTTAGACGAGAGGCTCGGGACAGAAACAGTTTTGCTGTAGCGCATGCGCGGACCTCTCATGCAGTGGGAGCGTGATCCTTACTTGAATTTATTTTTGCGTGTACTTGCAGATTAAATGATTGAGATCCCTTCTTGCTCCGGTTACAGGCCTTGCATTTACGAAGGTTATGTTATGTTAGGTTAGCTTAGGTTAGGTTAGATTAGCTTTGGTTAGGTTAGATTAGCTTTGGTTAGATTAGATTAGTTTTGGTTAGGTTAGCTTAGCTTTGGTTAGGTTAGGTTAGGTTAGCTTTGGTTAGGTTAGGTTAGCTTTGGTTAGGTTAGCTTGATTTGATTCGTCCATGTAGTAGTTAAAATTATATAATATGACAGTTTTTTTATTCGTAATATTGTTAAAAAATAATAGGCCTATAATGAAAGCGGTGAATAATTTCATGGTCCTTAATTTTTTTTTCGTAAAAGGCTAGGTATTTTTCTATAGGCCAGAAATAAAACAGCAACGCCGTCATAATTACGTACTTTACGCTTTGGCGAACATTAACCGGAAATTTACTTTCCGTCATTTTAATTGTATTCCGTGAAACACACCTTTTTTCCTGTTAATTTCCTTGTGATAACCTAGTTTATTATCTTATTACATCTTCATTTTCTTTTAATGCATTCAAAAAACCGCCGTTGTACTACATAAAACCTTGAACTTGACTAATGGAGTGAATTATTTAAGAATATAGTCTCGAATTTGACTACCACCATTTCGATTATATTTTGTTTGATACGGCTCGGTACGGTCCGGTGACTAGTGGCCAGCGAGTAGAGTCGACTATCGATATTGGTCTGCCGTGCGTATTATCCAGTTGTTCCGAATTCTCAAACAAACGCCTGCTTCTATGTTGAAAATTATGTACATCTCTTTTCTGGTCTTCCACATAGGGATGGCCATGGTTTAATTCCTGGTTTAGCCTGGATGTGTATGTTATTGACAGAGCAGATGTTGATAGATGGTATTTTCGGGGATATCTATTTTGACGTGAATACTTCTTTAAAATCACTGAGTGAAACCACATGTCACGATAGTGTCAGTGAAGATACGGTTTGGCTCTTACATACGTTGGTCGTCCAAGTCAGAGTGCTGACCTGGGAAGCAAGCATTCGTGAATCCGATGGTGACAGGTGGGCCAGCGAATAGAGATTACAAAGAATGGACACTGAGTGAATTTTCCTGTGTTTTTTTTGTCTGTGCGCCGGCGTTTAGTTCCACTTTCAAGCGCTAGAGGTCAGTGTAATCGAGCACACGCTAAGATAATTAATAATTGAGAATAGAGTTGAGACACAGAATCCAAACATCGCCTACCTTATTGCATAATCCAGTAACGGTTTGCTTCAAATAAATTCAAGTTAACAGCTTTTCCCTATTTCTCAGTGATAATAGTTGTAATAATAATTGTTCATATTTTATATATAATAAATTATATTATAAAATAATATAATATTTAAGAAGAAATTTATAAATATAGTTTACAAACTTACTACCACAGAAATTAAATAAAACATAAATCTAATCGACATGAATATCGTACTGGAAGACAAAAGTCTACTTTCCCATTAATTAAGAATAAATGTCATACAGGTGCAGCTCTTAAACATGGTGCTAGTTTCGGCCCAAGATTTTATAATAAAATTACAAACCATTTTCCAAATTTGAAATATTTTAAAATTGAAGCTTTTAAAAAAGAAATTTGTAAAATTATCCATGAAATATAATATTAACAAATGTATTTTTTTACCTTTTATTTCTGTCGACTATATTCATGTTTTTATTGAATATCACTGGCTTCTGTCGGATTGTCAATTTATATTAAATGTGTATTTTTCTCTCTTTTTCTCTTTCTTCTTTATTCTTGCTCTTGTGTTCTATTTATTGGTTTGAATAAAGTTACTTATTGTATTTTGTAAACTGTCCTTGTAAATGTTATGTTATATTATTGGCTAAGACCACACCGTACATGAGCCTGGCTCTTACGGTAGTGTCTAGAAACATTTTTGTTTTATATATATAATTTGTACTCACTAGCGAGCTTATTCTTCTTCTTCTTCTTCTTCTTTTATCCTGTTATTCCTAGGTGGAACATAGGGCAGCAGTAAAGTTCCCACTGGCTAGCTAGTTAAATAAAATAAATAAAAATACATTATAAAATTATGTATCAAATTCGTTTAATATACGTATACAATACAATATAGGTATATGGTTTTACTGCTCATAGGAGTTTTGTTTTTCCATATGTATCGCTATCAAATCATTACATATTTTAATTGTTGTTGGGGTCAAGGTCTCAACTCTCATTATAAAGGAACTCTAGAGTCTACATATTACAGTTAATGACGGATTTATTATTTCATCGGTCCAATTTATTTGAGTAGATAATGTACCTAGATGTATTAATTGTATGTGTTGTATTTCCGCTTTGTCGACTGCTAGCTGGTGTGATGTCAGTGCCAACTCCTGGGAGAAAGCAGAATCTCACGCTCAAACTGGTTTGAAGGTCATTGAAATCAGTCCTGCTACATCAAAGGTACCGATGCGAAGTGTCCATACTGCATAATTCCGTAGCAACGCCTTATATGTAATTCATAAGCTAAATTATTCAATAAGTAATAGCAAAGCTGTATTTGAAAAACATAATAGATTTAAGTCAACATAGTTTTTACTTACTTGTAACAAGTGTAGCGAAGCTCAGGTTACGGATAGTGGTTTTTTAGTTGGATTTAACGACGTTGTATCAGCTACTCGATTATTTAGCGTCGATGGAATTGGTGACGCGAGATGGTATTTCGCAAGATGAGGTCGAGGATGATTTTCTGACATTCGTATTACGGTTGGGGAAAACCTCGGAATAAACCCAACCGGGTAATTAGACCAAGCGGGAATCGAACCCACGCCCGATCGCAGCTCCGGATCATTAGGCATGTGCCTGAGTTACGTCGGTGGCCCCGGCTAGTGTTCAATAAACAATAATAAATTGGAATCTGTTGTTAATTTTGTCAGTTATGCTATTTTCTTTTTTTATTGATGTCTCAATGTGTTGAACAAATGTCCCTAAGGATTTTTCAATCACAATTCCCGTACTTCACCTGGACTCGAAGCCAAACCACCTGCTTGACAGGCTGATGGTTAATACCACGCATCCACCATATAGATATTTTTAGACTTACGTATTCTCGTAGTCAGCTTTTTTTCTTTCTTTGCAAATAAATTGCATAATAAAGAGACACGGAATCCAGCAGTTTTATAAAATGCTTTTGTTATGACAGCGTGTGTGCGTGTGTCTGTCTGTCCATTATCATCACGCTTTGTCCCATTAAAAAGGTTAACTGCAGAGACGAAGAGAGACGAAAGTTTATTCTCGGCTGGAAGTCTAGGTCTCATTGGAATTCAGAGCGGCCCCCAGGACAGATAGTAGCAGCGGCCGCGAAACTTTTATACATGTAGATCCAGCTCACTACTTTCTGCATGACGGACGAGGGAAACGCAAACTGTGGGTCTCCAATTACTAACGGCCCGCCAAAGAACAGTCATCGTTAGGACCAGTTTCATAAAACTTTGTTAATATAACGCTAACACCATGTTACAGTCCGCGTCACCGTTTTTGGGATGTGAAATAAGTAATGGGAACGTTAAATGCAAGTGTTTTACATTTTCCGCAGTCAGTCTGACAATTGTGTTTGGCAAATGACTGATGTGACGTGTATAGGAAGTGGTACGATTCTCGGCTGCACTACCAACATGCTCACAAACTAGGCATTATATATCTAGGACACACGCCAAAAACGCTGGCGTTAGCTGTAACTACCATGGTGTTAAAATTAAACATCTTTTTAATATAATATGTTTCACCAATCATTTGAAGTACACCGTGGTTACAAATTATTGGAGTTCACACCTGTGGAGTAACGGTCAGCGCATCTGGCCGCAAAACCAGGTGGTCCGGGTTCGAATCCCGGTCGGGGCAAGTTACCTGATTGAGGTTTTTTCCGGAGTTTTCCCTCAACCCAATACGAGCAAATGCTGGGTAACTTTCGGTGCTGGACCCAGGACTCATTTCACCGGTATTATCATCTTCATTTCATTCAGACGCTAAATAACCTAGATGTTGATACAGCGTCGTAAAATAACCCAATGAAATAAATAAATAAACAAATTGGACAATTCACAAAGCTATATTTTCACCAACATTGAACATAAATACATAATCTTACCACCATTTGAAAGAGGGAAGTTTGAAGTTTTATACTGACCTTAGATGAAATCGATGTGAACCCCACGTGTAATACGGCAGACGTCCAGGCTGTGATCCCATTATTGCCGAACCCTCACAAGCATGTCTTACGTAACGTTCCTGATTGCTGTGTTAATGCGCCTTCCCAACGTCGCCGGAAGTGGAGGTATGTAAACATTGTCCTTGACAAAACCCCACAGAAAGAAATCATACACTGCGAAATCTGGTGAACGGGGTGGCCATGTGCAGAAAGTGCTGTCTGCGTCCGTTGCACGACCAATCCATCGACCTGGTAGGTGTTGATTTAGGAAAATTGGCTAATGCCACAACTCACGGACGAGGAGGAACAGGGGTTCATTTTTCAACACCGAGCTCGTCCACATTGACATACGGAGGTCCGGAGGTACCTGAATCAACACTTACCAGATCGATGAATTAAAAGACTGCTTTTCCGTCTCTATAATATGATCTTTCTTAAAATATTACTTTTGTAGAATATTTATTTTTAATATATCAATTGTTCTTCATTATGTTAATAATTCCTTCGATTCAATTGACACTAAATTGTAATTGTTTAACTCTTAAAATTACATGTACACTACCGGTCAAAAGTTTTCGATCAGCTATGAAAACAACACATCGAGTCGGCCTGGTTGGCTCAATTGGTATGGCGCTGGCTTTCTATGCTCGAGGTTGCGGGTTCGATCCCGGGCCAAGTCGATGGCACTTAAGTGTGTTTAAATGCGACAGGCTCATACCTGTAGATTTACTGGCATGTAAAAGAACTCCCACGAGACAAAAATTCCGGCACACCGGCGACACTGATCGGAAAAACTAAATAGACCAACAAAATAAATATTTTCTCTCTCTAGCATTATGGTATGATAGACTATTCAAAACGAAATCCCTGTTTTAACCACAAATCCATATTGTGATAGGTGAACGAAAACTTTTGACCGGTAGCGTAACTAAACACATCCATTTTGGTCTTGCTATGATTATCATTGTTATTATTATTATTATTATTATTATTATTATTATTATTATTATTATTATTATTATTATTATTATTATTCCATTGTTTCCTGTACTGATGTTATTTATATTTGATATGTTTTTTATACTGGTTGAGTGGAAGAGAAGGCCTTATGGCCTTAACTCTGCCAGTATCAGTAAAAATAAATCAAATAAATGAACAAATAATTTAAATTGTAGAAAAGATAATCGTAGTATCAATCTATATCACTAGAATGCATTTTCAACATCTTCGAGATCTAGTTTTGAATCGTGAATAGAATATCAACTCCATCACAAACAAGATGCAAGTGTTCCCTTATGGTACCTATGCCGCGCACCAAACATGACGTCACGACAATATAGTATATTAACAACTAAACTTATCTTTGTACGCACTGGTACAAAATACGGCCCCTACTTATAAATCAACTAGCGTTAAAGAAACAAAATTAAGTAAAAAATTCCAATTGTTATTGTAGTAAAACTTTTTTATCAACAGCACTGTTCACACTCCTCTTAATTAAGAAAGTAAAAATATGTCACAACCGTATTCTGATGAAAAAACGAATCTCATTAATTTAATTAACTTATGTTACATAACAGAGTAAATGTGCAACCGTTACAGACTTTATCGCTGCAATCTATTTCCAAGTCGGCCGTTTCAATTACGTGACATGAGATTCGTTGGCGCTGTAAGCTGCTTCTTCACTTATTAAATCCGCGCACACAGCTGAGAGGAAGTGTATTGTCCTCGCTTACAAGAGCAAGATTCAGAAGACAGTCCGCGTAAACACAGCAGAACATCAACCCAGTTTTGTGGATTCTCTAATTGTACAAGATGTTTGTAAAAATTTGTCACGTCGCATGAAAACTGTTCTAATTCTCCCACAATAAAGCATCGCCGGTTTCATCACCTATTTTATTTGACGTATCTAGTTCTATTCTCTACGTTGCCGAAGTTGAAGTCGAATTTCTGTGGCTATACAGTGCGTTCTAGTATTCTCTGTACAGAAACTGGAGGAATATTTTTGGGGAGAATTATAGACCTAAACTAAAATACCGGTATTTACATGCTAACATAGGTGTCCCTGATATGGCCATGCTAAGGTTTGAGAATTTTTATAGCCGCCATTTTGAAAAAAAAAAGTAAACCACTTTTTTTACTCGTTCTCAGTCTAATGGACTTTCTTAAAACAATTTCCTTTCCCCATAAAAATAGCTTTAATTGTCCAAAAAGTCCCAAATTCCAAAAATCTACCTAATGGCCATATCAGGAACATGTGCACATGATATGGCCACCCTTGTTCCATGTTCTACAAATCGTGATTGTTTTTAGTTTGATAGCGCAGTTGTGTTAAAATTAAATAATTTTGATGTAAAATGAATAAACATGACACTTCATAATCTTTTTTATAATTCAAAAGTGTAATCAAAACAGGTTTTTCCATAAAAAAAAGTACGTTGTTTTTCTTAAAATACAAAATTTTTGCGTAATCCCAGCTATAAGGCATGTAAATTTGTCAGGTGAAAAAATAAAAGTGAAATGAACTTGATATGGCCATGGTGCATTTGATATGGCCATATCAGGAGCAGGTAAGCTTTCACGAAAATCGTTTGATTATGAACAACTCGTAAAAGATACGCCATCAACGACAACACCAATCAACAGAGCATTAAAAACTGAATGGAGTACTATGGTTTTCATGAAACAAGTCTTTGAAAAACATGCATAAAACAAAGGAGACTTACCAGAGAAAAATAAGAAGAGGTCACATGAAAACCGCAAAACAGGCAACTGACGCCGTATTGCTCAAAATGATGGAAAACGATCAAGTGACATACCAGGATGCCCTTTCACTGGAAGCTGCTGCAATTTAGCGGATTTTTTGGTTAACTAACTCACAATAGGGGGGGGTGGCCATATCAGGAACATGGCCATAACAGGAGCACCCACCTTATTTAATGTTTATGAGTTGTGAAGGAAAGAAAATTACAAATTAAATACAGGGTGATTTGAAAGTCCATGTAAATATTTCAAGAGATGGAAAAGACGTGAACAACGAATATTTTTTATCGGGAGGCATAAGATCCATGTCGCATACTTAGTAAATGTTAATGTGCGAAATGGAAGGAGGAACATTTAAAAGGTACGAGAAGCGAGTCCTTACAAGAGAGTTTGGGCTGAGCGATACTGAATATGTGGGCTTCAAGCCTGTTCGCCACTTGTCTCACTACCAGTTTCGTCCTTCCACTCAAGGAAGTACAGAGAATTTTGAAAGGGAAGCTAAAACGGACGTAATCTAATAGCTAGCACATGAGGGGGGAGAGACGAGACAGGAAAGCATCAGGACAGGAACGCCGAAAGATGTTGAAAGCCTGCGCATTCAGTGGGACAACTGCAGTCCACGAAAAACCACCAGGCAGGATGAGTCCTTCATTGTTCCAGTTTCAAAACAACTGTGACATTTCTAAGTCAAAATATTCACTTGAAATGTACGATTAATTGTTATTAACCCAAAGTACTAAAAATAAATGGCAGAAAGAATATAGTAAAGAGTAAAAACTTTCCTTGATCCTGGAGCTCTAGAATTAACAGTGCGGACTCTCAAAATATTTCTTCAACAATAGCTCCTTGAAAAACATACATTAACAGTTGACTAGAGATGGGTAAAAAATAACACAACAGTTATTTTGGAACTGTTCCGGTCTCGGAACTGTTGCAAAAATGAACAGTAGGTCGGAACCTCCTGTTCCGAAATAACAGTGTTCCGACTCCGAGCTGCTCACTTGCCAACTGTTGCGGGCTCGCAGTACCGCGTGGCACAAGGTATGTTCCGACTCCCTCGGAACTGTTGCAAAAATGAACAGTAGGTCGGAACCTCCTGTTCCGAAATAACAGTGTTCCGACTCCGAGCTGCTCACTTGCCCAGCTGTTGCGGGCTCGCAGTACCGCGTTGCACAAGGTATGTTCCGACTCCGAGATAACAGTCGGAACGTCGGAGCTTGTTCCGATGAACCAACGACAGCTGCAGTTACACTGTACTTGAAACTCTCACGTGGTTGGAGGGGGGCGCATGGACATTGAAATCCTTGCGGTGGCGCGAACTTTAATATCAACATTTGTAAGACCGGCCAATCATCTGTAATGTTACAGTAAGTATTCAATAATCTGTAATATTGATTCCCGCTTTATGGTTTATTTCACCATTAGTTGACTAATTCTGTTTTATAAACATTCTACAAAGTCATAAAGTACGCATACCATTATTAATTCATTGATCAGCTGATTCTATACAAAGGTTAAAGTCGTAAATGGTAATGAGTGGTTTAGTTACAATGTCTGTATGTCGTTTGTTGAGGTTAAGTCTGACAAGCACAAGTTTTTGTGCTATCTTCTCTGTTATCAAAGAACGACAAAAATGTTGTAGCATTATTTGTTGGAAACTACCCATATAAGTACTGATTTGGAGAGCGAGGTTTAATGCGAAGTTTAAATTACACTTTGGTAAAGATGCGATTCCAACATTTTACTAACCCACTGCGGGGTTTCCAGGTTTCAGTACTGCCAATATATATCTTTTTTATTTATGAAATTGTAATATTTATTATTATTATTATTATTATTATTATTATTATTATTATTATTATTATTATTATTATTATTATTATTATTATTATTATTATTATTATAACTGTGCATTAAGAAAAGTAAAAATAAAAATTAATGATTTGTTTTTTTTATTATGTAATAGAGAGAACAGAAATTATATACCATATGTTTTAAATGTTATGTTATTTTTTTTAGTTGGCTACCATGTCTTTATAACTTTATGTACGAAAACAAAGTGTTGTATTCTGTCCTTGTAGTCAACAGCTGTGTAATTACTAACATTAAGCTTTTGAGTTCTGTCCGCATGAACAGCAATTTTCCAAAATCGATTCGAATGTGCATTGCAGTGCCATCTATAGATAAGAATGTGTACTATGTCATGCCTATGAGTGCTCCAGTGTGAGCTGCATGGTGTTATTTGTCTATGGTGAAGAGGGAGGGTACTGTACCGTTCGTTTGAACGACTCAACGACTCCGACTCATCACCACTGGTGACTGTTATTTCGGAACTGTTATTTGGAACGTAGTATTTTTTCGGAACCGGAACCGTCGGAACTGTTCCGGGAAAAGAACAACTTCGCCCATCACTACAGTTGACCTCTCTCTAAGTACGTGCTGCAAACTTTAGGGAAACAAAACAGAATTTACCAGCCAAGACCACTTAGGCCGGGTGCACACAGAATCAGACGCGACAACTGATTTGCTGGCTGTGTGGGTTTGGAAAATTGGCCTAGGCTAGAAAATGGCGGCAATGAAAGAGGACTGTCTATATGAGAAATTCTTTTGTATTTGGTTTTTATTTCCTAAGGATGCCTAATACTCCTAAAAATCTGTAGGATTCAGATAGTCTTAAAAATAAATATTACTAATGTAGTTCACAAACGTCATTTTGTATGTTTTTGACTACTTCACGACTCACAATAAAGGAAATTAGTGTATTAAATCAATAATGAGTGATAGTATAGGGAAAAGAAGTAGGCCTACAACAAATTATTATTATTATTATTATCAATATTACTGTTCACCTGGTGCTTTCATCTCATTTGCAATTTCTCACATATTTTTAGAAACCACATTATTGTCGTGATATTGTTTCAAAGACTGTACAGAACGTATCTTTCTGTACTAAAACAACTAATTTATCCTCATCGAGCTCCATTATGAATAATGTGCACTACACAACAATATAGTATTTGTAGATAGTGAAAGCGTGCAATCATAGCCAGTACTAACGCATGCGCAGTACACTGCAGCTATCAGACAGTCTCCTCGCGACGAACTTCTAGCAGTCATTCGATGTTGTCTCTCCTCGTGGCTGTTACGTAGTTTAACTGAGATTGTCTCTCTCTTTTATACTGTATTAGTTTCTTGATTAGTCAACTGTCCGAAGACAAGTCTGAACCTCATAAGTGACACCATAAGGAATCACTCATGAGGCAACTAAGTTAGGAGATAATGGGATAGGCTGGCCAGTTCCTTTATCTCCTTAAATTAGTATAGATATAGATAGTATAGTAGTTATTAGTAGTAATTAGTATAGATAGTATTTCACTACATGAAAATAAATCTGATTCTCTTTGCCAGTGTTGGAACTTTTTCGTTTCACTGCACTTATTGGAATTTTGCTGCACGAAATGTTAGCCGCTTTCTTCGCCAATCAAGTGATTTATACAGGGCGTTCATTTCAAAGTGTGTCATGACGTCACTGTTGTGAGTCAGCGATTTGAAGCGACTTTCAGCTTATATGTCAGAGAAGTTGCCTATTATTCAAGGCGTTCAATCTGAACTTGAGAACGTGTACGGTATAACTTGAACGTCGTAGCAACAGATGGCGATCTGTATGGCCTGTGTGCTACCATAACCTCTTTCGAACTATGTTTTGCGCGGGCAAGACGTACGCAGGGTATTTGTTATCATCGGTTGCGTACGGAAACATTCCGCAACACAAATCAAATGCTCCGTGTCCATGTTGACCGTCGAAGTTAATGTCAACAAATAGGCTACGTAAGTAATCGTCTTAACCCTCTGCCCATATCCCGACAGTGAGAAAAAAACTCACCTCAGTACGTGTTTTCAAACAGTTCACATTCCTGCCACTACAGGCGTTACCGTACGTATCGGTAAGTACTCTTCAGAATGAACGCCATACTTGCTAGGCAACTTCTCTGGCACGTAGGTAATACGCCTCTGCGGAAGTGTAGGAAGATTGAATTCTCTAGGCTCGTCGACTAGCCCCGAGATGTCAAAGCGCCTGCAATGCGTGCTCATACTACAAGCAATACAAATTCAACAAGGTTCACTTTTCAGCAAGCTAAAGTACAATCATCCCTCTTAAGAAAATGTTGTGTGAGTTCTTGAGAGCACGCAGTGCAGGAGCTTTGACATCCCTGGACTAGCCACATGACGGCATATAGCGAGCCATGACACACTTTGAATTGAACATGCAGTAGTCAGTACTAACGCATGCGCAGTACACTGCAGCTATCAGACAGTCTCCTCGCGACGAACTTCTAGCAGTCATTCGATGTTGTCTCTCCGTGTCTCCTCGTGTCTGCTCGCGACCGTCGCGCCGCGTCTCATCCTGTGTGCATCGCATAATAAGAAATCAATGGGAGACAAGTACCATGAGACAAAATGCCGTGTGGCGCCGCGCCGCGTCTCATTCTGTATGCATCGCATAATAAGAAATCAATGGGAGACAAGTACCATGAGACAAAATGTCGTGTGGCGCCGCGCCGCGTCTCATTCTGTGTGCATCGCATAATAAGAAATCAATGGGAGACAAGTACCATGAGACAAAATGTCGTGTGGCGCCGCGCCGCGTCTCATTCTGTGTGCATCGCATAATAAGAAATCAATGGGAGACAAGTACCATGAGACAAAATTCCGTGTGGCGCCGCGCCGCGTCTCATTCTGTGTGCATCGCATAATAAGAAATCAATGGGAGACAAGTACCATGAGACAAAATGCCGTGTGGCGCCGCGCCGCGTCTCATTCTGTGTGCATCGCATAATAAGAAATCAATGGGAGACAAGTACCATGAGACAAAATGTCGTGTGGCGCCGCGCCGCGTCTCATTCTGTGTGCATCGCATAATAAGAAATCAATGGGAGACAAGTACCATGAGACAAAATGTCGTGTGGCGCCGCGCCGCGTCTCATTCTGTGTGCATCGCATAATAAGAAATCAATGGGAGACAAGTACCATGAGACAAAATGTCGTGTGGCGCCGCGCCGCGTCTCATTCTGTGTGCATCGCATAATAAGAAATCAATGGGAGACAAATACCATGAGACAAAATGTCGTGTGGCGCCGCGCCGCGTCTCATTCTGTGTGCATCGCATAATAAGAAATCAATGGGAGACAAGTACCATGAGACAAAATGTCGTGTGGCGCCGCGCCGCGTCTCATTCTGTGTGCATCGCATAATAAGAAATCAATGGGAGACAAGTACCATGAGACAAAATTCCGTGTGGCGCCGCGCCGCGTCTCATTCTGTGTGCATCGCATAATAAGAAATCAATGGGAGACAAGTACCATGAGACAAAATGCCGTGTGGCGCCGCGCCGCGTCTCATTCTGTGTGCATCGCATAATAAGAAATCAATGGGAGACAAGTACCATGAGACAAAATGTCGTGTGGCGCCGCGCCGCGTCTCATTCTGTGTGCATCGCATAATAAGAAATCAATGGGAGACAAGTACCATGAGACAAAATGTCGTATGGCGCCGCGCCGCGTCTCATTCTGTGTGCATCGCATAATAAGAAATCAATGGGAGACAAGTACCATGAGACAAAATGTCGTGTGGCGCCGCGCCGCGTCTCATTCTGTGTGCATCGCATAATAAGAAATCAATGGGAGACAAATACCATGAGACAAAATGTCGTGTGGCGCCGCGCCGCGTCTCATTCTGTGTGCATCGCATAATAAGAAATCAATGGGAGACAAGTACCATGAGACAAAATGTCGTGTGGCGCCGCGCCGCCTCTCATTCTGTGTGCATCGCATAATAAGAAATCAATGGGAGACAAGTACCATGAGACAAAATGTCGTGTGGCGCCGCGTCTCATTCTGTGTACATCGCATAATAAGAAATCAATGGGAGACAAGTACCATGAGACAAAATGTCGTGTGGCGCCGCGCCGCGTCTCATTCTGTGTACATCGCATAATAAGAAATCAATGGGAGACAAGTACCATGAGACAAAATGTCGTGTGGCGCCGCGCGGCGTCTCATTCTGTGTACACCCGGTCTTAGATTCAATACCCAAAAACTTGTAAAATATTTTCCTTTTGAAAATAAAACATTAGAATATTCAACTTTACAGCCTTATATGTCTTACACTAATAATAAACTAATATTTCTGAAAAAAGACTTCTTCATTGAAATTACCGGTTTTCCCGGAATGGCTGTTACGTAGTTTAACTGAGATTACCTCATACGGATATACAAACACTCTCTCTTTTATATTAGTTTCTTGTTTAGTCAACTATCCAAAGACAAGTCTGAACCTCATCATAAGTGACGTCATAAGCAATCACTCATGAGGCAACTAAGTCAGGAGATAATGGGGTAGGTTGGCCAGTTCCTTTGCGTTACCTCCTTAAATTAGTATAGATATAGATTTGTATTTCACTACATGAAAATAAGTCTGATTTCCTTTGCCAATGTTGGAACTTTTTTGTTTCACTGCACTTATCAGAATTTTGCTGCACAAAATTCTAGCCGCTTTCTTCGCCAATCAAGCGATTTATATAATCTTACTTTCGCATTAAATTTTAACTTTTCCTTAAGTATTCTCCTGAAACAATCTACGTAACTATTTCCCTTACTTATTGCTCAAATACTGCCTCTCTTAAATTTGTTTCGACGATGAATGCAGTGATAAAGAGAGTGTTAGTGTTAGTATAGTCCCGTCGCTCTAATTTCCGGCAGCCAATCACGTTGCAGGTCGGCTATATTTAAACGTGTGCGTCTTGTGATTCGCTGATTCATTTCTTAAGGCTCGATAAATACTTAATATAATTGCCCGACATTTTAGCTCTTTCGTTGGCGTTCGCAGAAAGCACACGAAGACGTTATTTGCCGCTCAATTATTTGCTGAATTACATTGCGTTTGATTTATTATCATAGGAGCTACGACATGATAATGTTTAACGGTGTGGCAAATAGATTCCTCATATGGTAGCTCGGCAACGTAAGAACAAATATGGCGAACGATACTACCTACCTAGACCTTATAGAGCCTTCACTTTCTAAGACGTAAGCAAAGAGGAGGAGTCACGCCGGAAATAACAGCGTCGGGACTATAGTTGTGATATTGGTAGTATTGTGATTATGTTTATGACGACAAGAGTGGTTATGGTAAAGTTGGCAGTAGTGAATGAGAGAAATGATGATGGTGTTGGTTATTATTAAGAGTTTCACATTCGCTGAAGGAATCAGTTCACTGCAGTTTTATTTCCTATGGTCCTGATAGTTGAACTAGTCCTGAAATCAGTGCAGATACAGAAGGGTGCCTCGTTACCTCTGGACCAGACAGGGGAAATAGTCTGTTATAATTGAAGTGTCAGTTACATGTTCGCAAACATTCAATAACTGCTCTCAAATCCAAAGCTCTCAAGCACTGCATTCGACTCTGATTTGTTGATTGGGTATTTCTGCAGAATTATTGCGTCCTTATCAAATGTATTATCTTCAAATATTCGAAAATTCTTCTGTACTGTGATGCAAGTGTTGGCATTACCACTTACAAATTATTATTATTATTATTATTATTATTATTATTATTATTATTATTATTATTATTATTATTATTATTATTATTATTATTATTATTACTTACAAGTGGCTTTTAGAGAACTCGGAGGTTTTTTTAGATTTTAGATTTATTTATTTAACCTGGTAGAGATAAGGCCGTCAGGCCTTCTCTGCCCCTCTACCAGGGGATTACAACTATAACATGAACAATAAGATTACAATTAATATTAAATTTACAATTACAATTACAATAAAAATTAAAGTACGACAAGAATACCTGATTAATGAAAGCTAGACATTTTATCATAGAAGTTAAGAACAAAGAATATTTTTGTATTTACTAAATTACAAATTAAACCTAGAATAACAAAATTCTATAGTGATGAAATTACCGGATATTGAGATATTTTGTGGTAGATTAAAAGAACTATTTACAAGAAACCATGTCTGAACGAGTCTCAATTACTGACCAAGTGCCTACTAAGTTTGCGTTTGAATTGAATTTTATTTCGACAGTCCCTGATGCTAGCAGGTAACGAATTCCAGAGTCTTGGCAGGACTATTGTGAAAGAGGATGAGTATGAGGAGGTGCGATGGGATGGTATTGTTAGTATTGTTTCATGGCGAGAGCGTGTGTTCAGATTGTGGTGGGAAGAAAGGTAAGTGAAGCGAGATGACAGATACGAAGGAATAGAAGAGTTCAAGATTTCGAAGAGAAAGAGAAGTGAATGTAAATTTCTTTTCTTATCTAGTTTAAGCCAACCTATTGCTTCCAGGGATGGGGTAATATGATCATATTTACGAACATTGCTTACAAAACGTTCACACAAATTATGAGCACGTTGAAGTTTCATTTTGTTGTCGCTGGAAAGGTCAGTCAGTAAAATGTCAGCATAGTCAAAATAGGGAAATACAAGCGTCTGCACAAGGGACTTTTTTAAGCAAGAGGGAAGATGAACATTTATCCTTTTTAGCACATAGATAATAGAATATACTTTTCTGCAGGTTTCTGTGATTTTCTGCAGGTTTCTGTGATTCATTACCGCCCTCAAATAAGCCCGTCATCGGTCCCTATCCTAAGCAAGATTAATCCAGTCTCTACAATCATATCCCACCTCCCTGAAATTCATTTTAATATTATCCTCCCATCTATGTCTTGCCCCCCAAAGATCTTTTTCCCTTCAGCCTCCCAACTAACACTCTATAAGCATTTCTGGATTCGTCCATATGTACTACATGCCCTGCCCATCTCTGAATTTAATGTTCCTAATTATGTCAGGTGAAGAATACAATGCGTGCATTTCTGCGTTGTGAGCTTTCTCCATTCTCCTGTAACTTCATTCTTCTTAGTCCCAAATATTTTTCTAATCACATTATTCTCAAACACCCTTTACCTCTGTCCAAGGTTCACAGCCATATAGAAAATCGGTAATAGGGGAGAGTCGGGTAGTATCGGACATCGGGTAATGTCGGACAGTGAGTTTCTTTCATCTACCACACGATGATAGTACCTGATTGACATGGTTACGTATCTGTGATGTCGCATAGAGAAACGTAACCATGTCATTCAGGTACTACCATATGGTGGTAGATGAAAGAAACGCACTGTCCGATACTACCCGATGTCCAATACTACCCGACTCTCCCCTATAACTGTTTTATAAATTCTAACTTTCAGCTTTTTTGAGACCAGATGGATGACAAAAGCATCACAAACGAATAATAACACGCATTTCCCATATTTATTCTGCGTTTAATTTTCTCCCGAGTGTCATTTATATATATATGTTACTGTTGTTTCGAGATATTTGAATTTTTCCACCTCTTCAAGGGATAAATTTCCAATTTTATATTTCCATTTCGTACAATATTCTCGTCACGAGACATAATAATATACTTCGTCTTTTCGGCATTTACTTCCAAACCTGTCGCTTTACTTGCTTCAAGTAAAATTCCCATGTTTCCCTAATAGTTTGTGGATTTTCTCATAACATATTCAAGTCATCATCATAAACAAGCAGCTGATGTAAACCGTTCAATTCCAAACCCTCACTGTTATCCTGGACTTTCCTAATTCCAGAGCGAAGTTAAAACGTAAATATGATAGTGCATTTCCTTGCTTTAGCCCGCAATGTATTAGAAAAGCATTCAGAAACTATTTTATATTATATATATATAATATAATCTTGTTATTTCCTATATTATGTTACGTTACATTACGTTATATTATTATTTATTTTGTTAAGTTTATTTATACACGCTTTAACATTTCTGGTCATATCGCGTGTTTAAGATCTGTGGGTATACCAATAGGTCGTTGTTACTATTGTTGAGTTCCTGTCTTCTATTGTGTGTTATGTGTATGTGTATCTAATGCTCTGGATTTAACAATGAAGCCATCATCCTTCTTGCTTCTCAATATTTTGATGGAAGGTCCACAAATGTCCTAAGAGTTTCACAATTAGCCAGGTGCTCCATCTCCATGTCCTCTTCTCTTGTGTGTTGTAGATGGCGTGTGTTCATGTAACTGATATCGATTTTGATTTGATTACCTGGTTGGGTTTTTCCGAGGTTTTCCCCAACCAAAAGGCAATTGCCGGGTAATCTTTTAGCGAATCCTCGGACTTCACCTCATCTCACCACATCTCGCCAAAATATTGTAAAAAAAAAGCACAAAATTGAAAAAATTGTAGAAAATTACTAAATTGTAAAACTGTAAAAATTTGTAAAAATTGTAATTGTAATATTGTAAAATTTTGACTTGTTCCACATCTTAAAGCTTCATTGCTCATATAAGATCTATGGAATAAAATAAATAAATAAATAATGTTTGTTATATTGGTGACTGAGACGGTGATGAACCATGGTATGTAAATTTGCATTTTGTGACTGAGGCAACCATGAAAAAAAACCCAGTCACATTGGTTGGCGACGAGGTTTGAATCCGGGACCTCCAGGTTCTGATTCTCAAACTTTACCGTTATATTATATAATATTATATTATATTATATTATATTATATTATATTATATTATATTATATTATATTATATTATATTATATTATATTATATTCTCTTCACTGCCGCTTTTTTGTGGTCTTAATAATAATAATAATATAATAATAATAATAATAATAATAATAATAATAATAATAATAATAATAATAATAATATTGATAATGGCTTTATTTAACCTGGCAGAGTTAAGGCCGTAAGGCCTTCTCTTACACTCAACCAGGATTAAAACTTGCTTACATAGTTGAACATAAAACTGGATCGGAATTAAGTAATTACATACTGATACAATTTAGGTACATAATGAGATCTAAAGAGGTAGTTACATAAAAATTTACCTCATAAAATAAAAATAAATATGGTGGAATAACATATTATGTGATATCGCTTTTATTTTAGCTTGATTCTTTTATTCCAGTTCACCTTCTATTTGTTGAGACATTATGTAGTGTTGTACGTGGGCTTTTATTTTAACAAATTACTTTAATAATTCTAAAAAATCTCTAAGTTCAGAAAGTACCAGTAAGCGAGAACGAATCACGTTCTTACTAAGATGTTAACCGCTCGTTTTGCGTTTGTTGTGAGTAGTGCCTAGCTTTGCTACTGGGCCACATTCTGCTGAAGGATGTTCACTGATCATTTTTGTAATATTTTCTTTAGCACCAACTCACCAACTGTAACTTTTTGTGGCATGGTAGTCTGTAGACTTCTCATTAGCTCCGTCCTATTTTGACATCCGTATAGTTCAGCCGTTATTCACCATCCTTCTTCATTATATCAAATGTACATTTATCAGCTTCGATAGATACATCGATGATCTGTCAAGTCTTGGCGTTATTGTCACGTATTATGATGTCTGGTCTATTTGCTTCTACTTCCTGTCAGTTTGTATTGGAAAGGCCCAATGAAGAGTGACATTAATTTTTTCCATGACAGCTTTCGGATCATGTGTACATGCCAGAAGCTAATGTTTTCCCATTTTCTTGAATTTTTCACGATGTGTTAGTCGGAACGGATTGTTATACATGTTTTGCAATATATTCATGTCTTGCCACTCTAGAACATTCTGACATAGGGTAAACTAGGGTCTGTTGGACAGTCGGGCATGTTGGACACTCCGTACTTTAACGTGTTACCACGCCACTTGTGGGCACCACATTCTGCTAGAAGTCAATGACGGAAGTAACCACGAGTGGGGCTACTTCCATCATTGACTTCTAGCAAAATGTGGTGCCCACAAGTGGCGTGGTAACACGTTAAAGTACGGAGTGTCCAACATGCCCGACTGTCCAACAGACCCTAGTTTACCCTATCTAAATTTTCTTCATATTTGCTGGATAATCTACACCAATATTCTATAGCTTTTCGGGAATCTATTTATATAATATTTTGCTCTCAATACTTGGCTTTCTGCTTCAATAATGATCTTTCCATCCTTCGCTTTAATTTCATTAGCTTTTTATTATTATTATTATTATTATTATTATTATTATTATTATTATTATTATTATTATTATTATTATTATTCGTTACTTGTATGATAGACCGGAAGACCTGCTTCTTTTGAGAATCAGTCTTTCTATCTTATTCAGAGGTGTCGAATACCAATCAGAGCCATCATTCACTAAAATGCTATCCTTCTGAATTATAGAATTTGTTTTATGTGTACTCCTTGGCAATTTTTTCCTTCTGCACAGAAAATTTAGAAATCTACAGGGTGTCCACAAATAATTACCCTGATTACAGTAGTTCATAATATTTTATCTATGATATTAACTGAAGATTTTTTGTTGTAGGTAAATTTGGGTAGGCCTATCCATAAAGATTTTTGTACATTGACGTTCAAAGATATCTGACTCCACTAATCGATTTTTTTTAATTTTAGTAGGTTACGACGCTTTATTAACATCTTAGGTTATTTAGCGTCTGAATGAGATGAAGGTGATAATACCGGTGAAATGAGTCCGGGGTCCAACACCGAAAGTTACCCAGCATTTGCTCATATTGGGTTGAGGGAAAACGCCGGAAAAAAAACCTCAACCAGGTAACCGGGAATCGAACCCGGTTTCGCGGCTAGACGCGCTAACCGTTACTCCACAGGTATGGACTCCACTAATCGCTACTGTTCGATGATTTGTTCATATGTGTCACTTCTTTAGTTATTACTTCTACGAATAGATGGCGACGTTAACATGTGTCGCCAATAGTAAATAAATATACTCACATTATAAAATTCAAAATTCCACTCCCCTGTAATGATTGTGAAAAAAATACTAGATTTAGCGAGAAACCGCTTATGCTGCCAATTATGAGAATAATTTATTACTTAATCTACATCAACATTTTCCAAAATAATACATTTTTATCCGTCCCAGTAATGGGGTCACCTATTGAAAACTAGTGGAACTATTTCAAAGTTTGTCAATTTCTTATTTTGATTCTGAAAGTTCCCTTGTACGACCAGAAAATTGGAATTCAGTGTAGACTGACGTTCAAAATATCTGAACTACGACTTTATGATCGTGTAAGCGAACTTTCTAACCCCGGGACAAGTCAGAACCAAAGATATAACAAAGTGGCAGATTTTGAAATAGTTCCGCGAATTCTCAATAGGTGGCACTATTATTGGGACGGGTAAAGAAGTGTTAGGGAAAATGGTGATATAGATTAAGTATAAATTATTCTCATCATTGACAATATGAGCGGTTGTGTGTTGAGTGTTGTTTTACGATCAGCAGAGGGGGATAAAATATTGAATTCTATAATGCGGGCATATTTACGTATGATTGGCAACACTGACTATTATCTCCGCCAACTATTCATTGAAGTAATAACTAAAGTAGTCACACTTACTGTATACCAACAAATTATCGATCACTATCGATTAGTACGGCCAGATACCTTTGAACGTCAGATTAATTGATAGTGATCGATAATTTGTTGGTCTAAGCGTGGATTCTTTAGTTATTACTTCAATGACTGGTTGACGGAGATAATAGTCACTGTTGCCAATTGTAGATAAATATTCCCGCATTATGGGATTCAATTCTTCATCCCACTCAACTGATTGTAAAACAACACTGAGTTTGGCTGGAAACCGCTGATATTCTCAATTGTGATACTAATTAATGCTTAATCTACATAATCATTTTCTCTGGCACTTTCTAACTCCCAATAATGGTGCCACCTATTGAGAACTAGCGGAATTGTTTCAAAATTTGTCATTTATATATTTGGTTCTGACTTATCCAGTGGTTGGAAAGTTCGCTTACACGATCATAAAATCGTAGGTCGGATACCTTTGGACGTCAGAGTACATGAAATTAATATTTTTGATAATGGTGGAAAGTTACAAAAGGATCGGTAAAGCTTCTGTTATTTATTTATTGTTTTATTAATGAAAAAATCATGATAACTCGAGATATAGATAGACTTGCCTACTTTTCTCGTAACTAAAATTGGTAGTAAATTTATCTCTAAAATCAAAACATCTCATGGTATTATTTTTTAAAATGAACTAAGCTATATAATATTTCCGAATTACTAGAACTACTGTAGGTATAAAATTATTATATTGGCAGCAGTGCTTATTGTACTGCAGAGATAAACAAAATTAATACAAAAAATATGTGGACTCCAAGCAGGGACAAAGAAAATGTTATTTCCCTTCATTACTTGTGAATGTCTTCAAGAATTTTGACTAAAACTCCTAAAATTCTATTTGATGGTTCAATAATAATAACAAAGCAACTTTACACTCTAGCTTCTGTACTGGATATCAAACTCCGTTACGAAACTGTCCACTCGTTGACAGCGAAATAAACATTTATGTACACCGAAGTTAAGTTCTCAAAGTTGCGTCGATCTAACTTCTCTTGTTGGAAGTATTTTTCCATGTTCTGTCTGGACAGCTGGGACCTTGACTATGTCGCACTCGCGGTGTACCTCAAGACAACGAATTTATTTTAGTTTTGACTTAAGCTACCCACAACATGGAATTTTACTTCAATTTCCACTGTCATACAGACGGGAGTAATTTACTATATCTAGCGTTCTTACAAATATTTTACATTTGCCACGTCAAATATCTAGCAGTACCTTCCATAATAAAATTCTTAATTATTTATTGAACGTCAGTTTTCAAGAACTAGAGCAGTGATTCCCAAAGTGGGGGTCATGTAAAGATCAGCGGAGAGTCGCGAGATTTATTTATAAAATAAAACAAAATTGGCTTATTAATATACATTTATTTTGCATTTAGAAACATAAACAACGTTGAACATATTGTGACAGCTGCAACGGGGTCTGAACACGCGTCCGACAGGGCGCGCGACAGACGAAACGCTGGTACGGGGAGCATCTGCATGCTGAAGGACAGAGGGGGTGTATTACGTCAACGCGACGAGGGGAGGGTGCGCGCGCAACTGCTGCGTGCGGAGTGAAGGGGGGACGGACCCTCCCGACTCTTCCAGAAGTCCGTCGAAGTGGAGATATCCAGATAATTCGAGAGAGCTATCTCTGCACACCCGTAGACATTTCTCGCAACTATGATTTTGCTATAAAAGAAGAAACGCCAGCGAACTCGAGCAGTTTCAGTTGATTAGTCAGCCAGTCAGTGAGTAAGCCAGAGCAAGCAAGCCAGTCTTGTGTACCGGAGTTCGACTCGAGTGTGCGTCAGCATCCGAAGGCCTGAGTTCGAGTGCAGTGGACCGTTGTTGGAGGGACCTGAGTTCGAGTGCAGTGGACCGCAGTTGGAGGGACCTGAGTTCGAGTACAGTGAACTGTCTCTGAAGGTCTGTGGTTCGAGATACTGTGAACTCGAGTGACTGAGCTAGAAGAACTGTGAACTGAGATCTGATAGTTCTGATTTGTAAATAGTACTTTGTAAATATTAGTTACGAACAACAGTACAATATAAGTAAAAAAAATCTTTTAGTAGTTATAAAGTATAAAATAATTAATGTAATACGTGTGCCTGTTTTTCAGACCGTAGCCTCTCAAATCTGGATTAAGTATTCGATACACACAATAATACAGTGGCCCGCTCGAATATACCTAATTTCATTTGTGTGTGACTGGTGAACGGTTGAAGATATAACCTTACGGTAACGTTTATATGAAAGGAAAACTCGACACCGAATATCTAGCAGTCTAGCGAATCCTGTCGGTAGATGGTGCGCAGACACTGTTTCTTTTCGTAGATTGTAACGATTGTCAAAATGGCGACACCGCAGATGAAAGCGCAAACTGTGTTGTGGTATGCGGAGTTTAAATCGATTGTTAGAGTACAAAGGGAGTATCGACGAGTGTTTAACCATGATGCTCCAACTGCTAAAAGCATTAAGAAGTGGCACGATACATTTTTAGCTATAGGATCGATGCTAAAGAAGCACGGTGGTGGTTGTAGAACATCCGACGAAAGGGTTGCAAATGTTCAAGCCGCGTATGAGCCCGCGGAAGTAATTAAGAAGAGCTTCGCGTGAACTTCAAGTACCAAAATCAAC
The DNA here is from genome assembly GCF_040183065.1 of Periplaneta americana. Lineage (NCBI taxonomy): Eukaryota > Metazoa > Arthropoda > Insecta > Blattodea > Blattidae > Periplaneta > Periplaneta americana. The sequence continues at coordinate 26,037,836 of NC_091124.1, read as the reverse complement.
ATTGCAACGAATTGTCCACAAACGTCTCAAACTGTAGGCCTACGCATACAAACTGCAGTTAATGCAACGTCTGGAGCCGGATAACAAACCCAAACGAGTGGGATTCGCCAATACGATGCTAGACCGTCTCGGCTGACGTTCATACGACTTTAGACAACGTGTTCCCTGGCCGTTGGATTGGTAGGGGAGAACCAATCGCTTGGCCCCCGAGATCTCCGGATTTAACGCCGCTCGATTTCTTTCTCTAGGGCTACGTAAAATATAAAGTGTATGCCACCCCAGTCAGAGACCTTCGTGATCTTCGTGAGCGCATCATAGAGGCTATTGAGAGCATTCCAGAAGACATGCTCCAACGTGCTTGGCAAAAATCGTTCATCGCCTCGATATCGTCACAGTGACAGCTGGAGCTCACATAGAGATATGGTGATGTGCATATCGAAACTTGTTGAGTTTTCCTTTCATATAAACGTTTCTGTAGGTTTCTGTCTTCAATCGTTTACCAGTCACATACAATTGAAATTAGGTACATTCGAGCGGTCCACCCTGTATAAGTTTCAAGTTCGAGATTTTTCGCTTTTGTTTTTATTGTAATCATTAGAGCTCGGATGTTTGCCAAAATGCCATTTTTACTGGGTGGAAGTAAATCATTATTTACATAGATATGAATGTGATTTGAAGTAAATCAAAGTATAGGGCCATTTTCTATTTTGCCTCTTTTGCCTTTTCGAGATGTTTCTCACTTATAAATGCCTTTTTTGTCATTTTAAAGTAATATTTCTTGTTTATTTGCAATTTTCTAATTAATTGTAATGTAATGTGTATGAAATTTAAATATTTGAAACAATGACTAACTTTACTAACAATAGTAAATAAAAGTTAATTTATTTCGGTGCTTAATCTGCTAATAATAGTGCTTTAATAGTATTAGTGTAATATGAATAACGATCGACAATCCACAGTTACAAAATATAATATTTACGTGTCTTCACGATACCGACATTCAGCTTTATAATTTTAAATATTAAGCTCGTTCTCATAAAAGTCGTCACGTAGCATTTCCAATTGTTTGCTTTCATATTTTCAAATCTAACTGTTACAATTTTGAGCTACACGTGTTTATTATTGTAGGAGAAAGAAATTTGAGTAACAGTCAGTTACAGTCGGGTGACAGAAGGTATAAGATCGGTTAGCTAGAATGCCTAAATTCAGTAAACCATTGAAAAGTAAACTTCATGCTTACGTTAGTGAATTTGGTGCCCATGTGTTTTCAACCGACGGAACAGTTTTGTTATGTAAGGTTTGTAAAAAACAGTTAATCACGAGAAAAAAAGTCTTTTGTAAGTCAACATGTGTCACCTACGAAGTAAATATGTGAGTTAAATTTATTGCTAAAATATATTATGTCTTTTAAAATTTATAATGCCTTTTTCAAAGATTATTGTGCCTTTTTTTACGTTTTTATTGCCTTTTTTGCCTGCCTATTTGAACTGTTATAAATGCCTAAACATCCGGGCTCTAGTAATCATAGAAGAAGAAACTTAATCCTTAAATTCGCAAAGTATCCTATAGGATACAACAGGTTAATAGCACAGTCTAGTATATACAGTCACGAAGCTTGAGTTTATGAGGGTACTAGGAACAATAGACTGTGCAGGTACTATTTCGCATTGTCTGTAATGAGGCGATAGTAGCGATCCTAGTGGTTAGCAACTATCTATGGATGCATATTTACTACGTATTGAGCTTCGTGACTATACAGGGTGTTTCAAAAATACGGGGCATAATTTCAGTTATGTATTTCCCACATGTAGACAATCAAAATAGTTCATTACAACATGTGTCCTGAAATGCTTCATTTCCGAGTTATGGCCTTCACAACATTGAAATTCACCGGAACGTTTTTCTTTCCGCAGGTCGTTGTCATTACAGAAGATGTTCAAAATGTCCACCTCCTGCTTGAATACAGACCTCACATCGATGTCTCATTGACCTGCGAACACGATCCCAAACTCCAGGAGTATTGCGTATGTCCTCAGGATACAATTGATACTCTTTCAACAGTCTCCAGACAGTCGTATGAGGAACATTGACTTTCAACGCTACCCTTCGTGTGCTGATAGAAGGAGTCGTGTTCTCAGCCTCAAGAATCTCCTCCTGTACTTCTGGAGTTGTAGATCTTGGTCGTCCCCTTCCCAAACCAGGAGAGTTAAATTTTCCATACTCTCACAGACGGTAATGGAGACGTACAAATGTCTTCCGATCTGGACATTGTCGCTGTGGGTACCTCTCCTGGTACAAACGACGAGCCAGCGCAGCATTGCCGTCCGCCTTACCGTACATGAAGTGTATCTCTGCCAGCTCTTGATTTGAATACATGTCGCACAGTCTAACGCCTACACAACACTGAATGTAACCTTCGCCTCGGAATGAACTGTCAAGAGTGCCCTCTTAATGTCTCCTTTGACGGCAACGACCTGCGGAAAGAAAAACGTTCCGGTGAATTTCAATGTTGTGAAGGCCATAACTCGGAAATAAAGCATTTCCGGACACATGTTCTAATGAACTATTTTTATTATCTACATGTGGGAAATACATACCTGAAATTATGCCCTGTATTTTTAAACAGCCTGTATACTAGACTGTGGTAATAGGCTATATGCTATAATTTTAATAGAACAACAGACAAAAAATTGGTAGGAAAATTAAAATTTCACAATACTATAATATCGCACAACATATAAAATATGGACATTGCGATAGTTGTTTTCTTTACAGTCCGACACGGTTTAATAAACTAGTGTGAGAAATGAAGTTTTGCCAATTTAAGGGTTAATTTGCATGACTAAGAAGTTGAAAATATTATCAAAGATTCAAGAGCTTCTTTTGCAAACTCGAGGTATTCTTTTGATGCAAAACTGGTCAACGCTCTGCGAAAAGAGGTCTAGTTTCAATATTCCATCAGTGGATACATATTTCAATGAGTTTTTCCTTAATACTTTTTGTAATTTCAAAGAAGAGAACGTAACGGATTAAGTCTCCATCTATGACTGTAGTAAAATTGTTTTGTGTTTCTTCCGAAACTACTCAGAAAGCTATTGTTTATCATACTTCGGATGGTATACATTGGTTTTGGATAAAATTATAGTTGTTCACGATTTTACAAGGAGTTGTATTTTTGGAATGGAGTAATAGTGGTGGGGGCCGCAAACTGAATTCTCGCGGGTCGTGCCTTCAAAAAGTTTGGGAACCACTGAACTAGAGAATAAAAGCTATAATGCTTTGGATATAAATAAACAATATCTTTAGTGAAAGTAATTGAGAACTGATCGTAGAAATCTGCACTGAAATATTTTTGTTCACAAAAAATCAGCCCGGATAAGACTTTCAATATTTTACAGCAGTGGTTCCCAAGTGTGGATCGCGACCCCCTGGGGAGTGGCATAAAGAGCTGATTGATTATATCAGTTATATTTACTGCATTAATGAAATTAATTAAATTGCATTGATTAAATTTATAGAGCTTAATTTAATTTACTTGTATTAATCTCCATCCATTTAATTAACTAATTGGGCGATTGTGGCGTCCACAGAGGTCAAGGCACACAGCATTGACGCTCCAGGAAGGCTGCGATCGCATCCCGCCTGGGGCATGGATGTTAATCTGTTGTTAATGTTATATGCTGTATTATCTAGGTGGAGGCTCGGAATAATTCTGACCTCATGTCATGCAAGTCCTGTCATTTGTGTATGTGTGTTAATTATGATTATTTCTACGCGATACACGCAAATATTATATATTTTTTTTAACTAAAATGTTTACGTACGACAGAAATTAAAAACGTGTTGCGAATTGTGTAATCGTTTGGAAAACTTCGTTAATTTCGCAGTAATATTTCTAAAATAAATTTCTACATATTTGGTGCAAATATAACTTCAATTTTATTACCATAACTTATGCAGTGATTTATTTGTCTTACAAGAATTTTCTCTCACTCAGATTTATGCTCTCTGCAAGTGACACAAGAAGTTCTTGTGGTGTGTTACAAGTCCCTGACATTTTTCATGGTTCCATGAAACACTGCATCCAGGCCTCTCCGTATGCATAATCTTCGTACCGCCTAGAGCACGTTTATGTTTTCTTTTGTAATGCTAGTATATTACAGAGAGGGCTTGGAATTGAACGGGTTACATCAGCTGCTTGTCTATGCGGATGACGTGAATATGTTAGGAGAAAATCCACAAACGATTAGGGAAAACACGGGAATTTTACTGGAAGCAAGTAAAGAGATAGGTTTGGAAGTAAATCCCGAAAAGACAAAGTATATGATTATGTCTCGTGACGAGAATATTGTACGAAATGGAAATATAAAAATTGGAAATTTATCTTTTCAAGAGGCGGAGAAGTTCAAATATCTTGGAGCAACAGTAACAAATATAAATGATACTCGGGAGGAAATTAAACACAGAATAAATATAGGAAATGCCTATTATTATTCGATTGAGAAGCTTTTATCATCCAGTCTGCTGTCAAAAAATCTGAAAGTTAGAATTTATAAAACAGTTATATTACCTGTTGTTCTGTATGGTTGTGAAACTTGGACTCTCACTTTGAGAGAGGAAAATAAGTTAAGGGTGTTTGAGAATAAGGTGCTTAGGAAAGTATTTGGGGCTAAGAGGGATGAAGTTACTGAAGAATGGAGAAAGTTACACAACACAGAACTGCACGCATTGTATTCTTCACCTGACATAATTAGGAACATTAAATCCAGACGTTTGAGATGGGCAGAGTATGTAGCACGTATGGGCGAATCCAGAAATGCATATAGAGTGTTAATTGGGAGGCCGGAGGGAAAAAGACCTTTGGGGAGGCCGAGACGTAGATGGGAAGATAATATTAAAAGGGATTTGAGGGAGGTGGGATATAATGTTAGGGACTGGATTAAACTTGCTCAGGATAGGGACCGATGACGGATTTATGTGAGGGCGGCAATGAACCTCCGGGTTCCTTAAAAGCCAGTAAGTAAGTAAGTGCTAGTATGTTTTATTGTTATAGTAAATGTTCTGCTTTTCAATAAACTTTTTTTTTTTTTGTGATTTCATGTCATATAAGATTTCATGAATTGTCTTACTATATGATCAAAAGTTACCTTGAATTTGAAGGAAAATATAGAGAATTGAATTTAATCGGAAAACACATGTGTTATAAAATTTCCCCAATTACCCACGTAACTTTGTACCACCATTAAATGTCAAATTAAGTTGTTTTCTGAAGAAAAAAAACTTTTAAACATCAATTTCAATATACATTATTTTTAGGTAGGTGTAAAAAGATGATAAAAGTGCTACAAAGTTACTCAAAATGACTGTAGATGACAGCAGTGTAATAATATATCAACAACAGTGTGCCGCGACAATCGACAGTTATAAAATGACCTCGAAGTTAAAGCAATTTTAAATGAAACTTAAGATTTAAAAAGTTTGAATTCAATTGTATTTCGGAATATGTATGGTAAGACTTTCCCGTGTTAAATTTCAACATACCTCGTTTACATGTTTCGACCTATTTATGGGTCATCTTCAGAACTGGTCGTTATTGATCTTGGCGCCACTTGTTCTGTTTCCTGTGAGGGTGTGTTCTTGTGGTATAGTGTAGAGTCAAAGAGTGTGTGTATTTTGAAGTTGAGTTGTGTGTTGAGAATTTCGTTGGGGTGTGTTTTTGTGTGTCTGTATATTTCATATTGTTCTAGTGTGTTGAGTTTCTGGCTTTTTGGTTGGATATGTAGTATTTCTATGTCTGTGCTGATGTGGGTGTGGTTAGCATTTGTGATGTGTTCTACATATGTGGTGGTGTTTTGTAATTTTGTTATGGATATGATGTGTTCTTTGTAACGTGTTTGAAACGATCTGCCTGTCTGTCCTATGTGGAAGTTGTTGCAGGTGTTACATTTGAGTTTGTATACGCCTGTGTGGTTGTATTTGTTTGTGTTGTCTGTGTGTTGAGATGTTTTTGTAGAGTGTTATTTGTTCTGTATGCGATGTTGTAATTAAATGTCTTGAATGAGGTTGCAATTTTGTGTGTGTTTTTGTTTTCGTATGTTAGTGTGATGTATTTTTTGTGTTCTTGTGTTTGTGTTGTATTCTTATGTTTTTTGTGATTATGTTTTTTCTTACGTATTTTGTTGTCTATTATGTTAGGGTTGTATCCGTTTTCTTGTGCTATGTATTTGATTGTGTTTAGTTCTTCGTTGTAATCCTGTTGGTTCATTGGTATGTTGAGTAGTCTGTGTACCATTGTTCGGAATGCAGCTTGTTTGTGTTGTGTGGGGTGGTTGGATGTGTTGTGTATGTGTGTTGTTGTTGTTGTTGGTTTTCTGTATACTTTGAATGTGTGTTTGTTGTCTACTTTTGTTATTGTGATGTCTAGAAAATTTATGGATTTGTTGTTTTCAATTTCTAATGTGTAGTGTAACTTTGGGTGTATTTTGTTTATGTGTTGATGTAGGTTTTGGATCTGTCTTTTGTTTCCTTTGTATAGTATTAGTATGTCATCTAACGTATCTGTGCCAATATATGATGTTGTCTGCGTGTTTGTTGTTGTCTTTGTTTAGTATGTAGATATGTAGATGTATAATCAATTGTATTGATTTAATTGATTTTAATTAATTATTGTTCTTTCCCGCAGCTTCAACCTTCTTACATCTACTGTTAGATTAACATGTTTATACTCTTTTCCACAAGAAGCCTTTGCATTGTGACATTTGTTAACAAGAATTGATGACATGGTAATGGCGACTCTGTTAAATACAGTTTTATGCCTTTGCTAATTTTAATTACATACCTTTTAGTTTGTGTTGAAAAATAATGACAAACTTGAGAAGACTTTGAAGTAAAGATTGAATATATCGCCTTGAATTCGACTTGTGCTATATAAAACTGGGGAAAGAATGGTAGATTGCAATAATGATATACAATGGCTTACCCGTTGAAAAATGCAGCGAGAATCCTGATATTTGAGTTCTGTTAGAACAGAAATAAAACGGCAGGATATGGAATCATATAGCAGGTTTATGTTAAATATTTAATGATGCCTTTTTTCATTTTATAACTGTGTAGTTTTGCGTCGGTTTTTGAAATGATAATATACAGAGAACTACGTGAAGAGTGGGGATAAAAAAAAGGAGCGAGGAAAATGAATCCTCTCCTCTTTTAGGATCAATGTGTCTTCTTTATGCGACAGCGGCGGTGTGATACATCATAGAGGCACTGACATTCCTCTTTTTCCCCAAATAAGAAAAGTTGAACTCGAAAAAGAAAATAGTGTACTCAGTTACCGGAACCGGGGTCATATTTTTGAGTTGAATTATACAGATAATAAAGTTGTCCTATGCAGTGCTTTCATACGATTGTACTGGATTAAATAAATTTATTGCAGCTAAAATAGAGATATTTGGATTTTTCAGTCTAATTTGTAGGGTGTTTCTATAGCTCTGAAGTGACTTTTTTTACTATAAAAATATAGTCCGCTGTTTTGTAGCCTCTAATTTAAGTGAATTATAAAGGCTATTTTACAGATATTTGCTGCCAAATGGGACCCTTTCAAGCGTGGTATTTGGCCACGCGAAGCTGTATATTATAGGGCAGAATAATATGACTCTCACACTAGTTTCAGTTGCCCATATTATTGATTAGTAGCCATGGTTACTGCATGAACGTTACATACCAATATTTTCAGTTGAAAAAATATTACTAGGCTAAACCGCTTAGATACTGTTGCCAGCGAATTTTCTATTCCACATCCTAGGAAAACAAGAATAATTAAATAATTACAATCAGAATCGTCTCTGTTAACATTTGCTCATTTGCGTGCAATACTATTTGAATTTTCTTGCTTCTTGTCAGACGAATTACATTTTATACATTTTGCTTGTCGGAATTGCAAGTGAGCAGAGATGAGGCTACAGGATCCGTGAAGCAATTAAGGCAACATCTTCGGTACCGTGAATTTAAAACCTGGTGTGCATACCCCAGAAAGGAAAAGGAGTTGTATTGTTTGAAGAAGTACCTGCAGCCAACTCGTGGATCATCAAGCATGAAGGATTATCAAGTTCTGAGTGGAGAGAAATGCTAAAAATGATTGCGATGGTGGCATCAGTACGTTCTCTCCCTGGTCGCTCTGCAGGCACAACCCATTGTAGGCACTGCAGTGAGTATGAAACTTTACCACATGTGCTTGGGAGTTGCCCACAGGGAGAAGTACTCAGAATAAAACGACACAACACTATACGTTCTATGATCGCAGATGCACTTCGATCCAAAAATCTAGACGTTCACGAGGAAGTTCATTGTATTGCTGATGGTGGAAGCAATCGTAGGATCGATATCATAGCTATAAATAGGAATAAACAGACAGCCGAAATAATTGATCCTACCATCAGATTTGAAATCTCAGCCACTCAACCATCTGAAGTGAACGAAGAGAAAAAGAAAATCTACGAGCCCACGATTCAGTACCTATCGGTGAAATACAACATTGAAAAAATCACAGTTACCGGTCTCTTCTTCGGAGCGACAGGCACCATCCCGAAAGCCTTTGTAAAGTGGAGGGAAAAATACAAGCTGACGAGAGATCTTCAAGATGCCATCGTCACCACCATAATAAAATTTTCTGTAACGATATTTCGTCAGCATCTTTATGGTGTACATTCAATTTAAATTACACTAGTTCTATTTTTTTTTCTTATGTCTTATTCACTTTTGTCTGAAACCTGTTTATATAATTTTTCATTTTAAATTTTATTGTGAGCTATTCTGTGTCGCAGGGCAAACCCAAAATATTGGGTCAGAATACTAAATTAAATATATTAGCTTGCTGCTTATTCTCATAGTTTTTTTATATTAAAACCAGAGTTATTTTTTATTTGGTTTATTTTACGGAGCTTTATGAACTGCTATGTTTATCTAGCGTTTGAATGACATGGTGATAATGCCAGCAAAATGAGTTCAGAGTCCAGAGCCGAAAGTTATCAGCATTTGCTCTTAATGCGTTAAGGGAAAACCCTGGAAAAGACATCAAACAAACAGGTAACTTATTCCCACCGGGATTTGAACTCGGTCCCACTATTTTCACGGTCAGACATGCTAACCTTTACTCCACAGTGGTAACACCCGAAAGTAATTTTTAACTGGTTTATTTTACGACGCTTTATCAACTGCTGTGATTATGTAGCGTCTGAGTGAGATGAAGGTGATAATACCAGCGAAATGAGTCCAGGGTCCAGCGCCGAAAGTTATCTAGCATTTGCTCTTAATGGGTTGAGGGAAAACCTCGGAGAAAACCTCAACCAAGTAACTTTTCCTACCAAGGATTTGAACCCGGACCCATTCGTTTCACAATCAGACATCCTAACAGTTGAATAATTTCGAGGGGAAAATTGTTCCGGGGTCGGGTATCGAACCCGGGACCTTTGGTTAAACGTACCAACGCTCTCCCAACTGAGCTACCCGGGAACTCTACCCGACACCGATCCAATTTTTCCCTCTATATCCACAGACCTCAAAGTGGGCTGACAACCGTCAAGCAACCAACATTTGAGTGCACACTAACTCTGTGTGACTTTAAATTGTGTTTTTCTGTTACGTACAGTGACGTGTATTATGCAAATTAAGCTTTCAAGAATAACTCCCTGTAAAGTTAATTTGAATAATTTCGAGGGAAAAATTGTTCCGGGGCAGGGTATCGAACCCGGGACCTTTGGTTAAACGTACCAACGCTCTCCCACTGAGCTACCCGGGAAAAAGCTTAATTTGCATCCTAACAGTTATTCCACAGCGATGGACATTACAGTTATTGTTGTTTGTTGTTGTTTAATCCACTGTCCGAAGACAGGTTTGAACCTCACAAGTGTTACAGGCACCACTATGAGGTAACTAGGTCAGGAGATAATGGGGTAATGTGGCCAGTTCCTTTCCCCCTCCATTGCATACATCGCTGATTAGCTACATATGCACTAATCAAACAATTATTGGTCTTCCTCTGACACATATCGTCAAGTGAGATGTACTGCCTGATAATAGATGTACAGTAGTGACAAAAAAAACCGGATCGGCCCTTGTAGCTGATTTCAGAGCCTTGTTCACTCTAGAGCACGATAGACTGGTAACTAAGACTTTCGTGGTTCGAATCCTGCCTAGGAAGGAAACTTTTTTTGTTCCTTATTCAAATTTATTCCCAATACTTTTCGATTGCTAGTAAAATTCATGTTCTGGGAATAATAAGTTAATTAAGTATTAAAATATCGCTGCAATCGAAAAATATTGGGAATAAATTTGAATAAGGAACAAAAAAAAGTTTCCTTCCCAGACAGGATTCGAACCACGAAAGTCTTAGTTACCAGTCTATCGTGCTCTGAGTCAACAAGGCTCTGAAATCAGCTACAAGGATCGGTCCGGCTTTTTTTGCCACTACTGTACATATCAGCCAGAACCTCAATCAGAGGCAACCACAGTTATTGATTTTACATAAATAAAATACATAAACTAATTAATAATTTGTTCTCCTGCATTGTTTATGACTAACTTTCAACATTCTGACAGTTTTTCGATTTCACGCCTAAAGAAAGCCTGTAGTTTAGAGTTCAAGAACTCGTCAAGCCAATTTTGAATAACAATTTTGTTGTTAAAGGAGATTTTCCTTATGTTGCATAGAGAGAGGAAAAGATGGAAATGTATTAGAGCAAGATCAAGAGAATAGGGTGGATGTGGGATAACCTCCCAACCCAGCTCTTGGCTAACCACTTTATCATGCTGAAAAATCACTTGATACTTTATTCCCGGTCGCTTTTCTTGATTTGCGGCCTCAAGGTGACTGAGTTCTTGGGTAATAAATCTCAGCAGTGATGTTTACACCTGCCACAGCTAGAGAGAGAATGTTAGCTGTTGAAGAATAGCATGTCACTAATCACTATGTCTTACCTGATGTCCTAGACGTCGCAGCCAGCTGCAGGCATCTCTATGGTTGCTTGCTCCATGTGAATGACTTGAAGTCATCCTCCTTGAGAAGTGCTGCGATGCAGTATAACTCCGGATCAGCTTACTTAATACCTTAAGGGTGAAACCTAACCATTTTTCCACTATTACTAAATATGTTAGTGGATTATAGTGATTTTCTAGCTCTCAGGTCGAATTTTCTTTTACCAACTTCGTTTCGAATTTCGGGTACTGACAAATACTACAACTGGCAGTAATTTTCTAACTGTTATGTTGGCAGCAATGATTTCGGTTTACAGTAAAGCAAACTGATGAAAGTGCGAGTAAGTAAATACATTTTTAGGTTAGGTCTCATGAATCGAGAACTCTTTAGTCAAAGCAATAAATGTCATGTTGCCTGACAAAATAATTTATAATATTAGATCATACTAATCCAACATAATATGCGAGCAGTCCAGAAAGAAAATACACTGCTTCATAAATAAATTATTGAACCATTTAGGAAACATCTCGCAACATAAATATGAGATGTGGTAAATAAGCAAGACATTGTTATTGTTAACACTATATTATTATTATTATTATTATTATTATTATTATTATTATTATTATTATTATTATTATTATTAGGGATTATTCCGAGGTCTTCAGTTTCAATACCGTCTTTATCTACTGCAAATTCCGTTTGCACTCACCGGAGAGGATTTGAGGTGTATGTGTACCTTTGATAGTTAATTAGAACCAATAGGTTAGGTTAGTAAAATGTAATTTGTGTGTCAAACATAGTCTTGCTTCGTAAGTTTCCTTTTACTATGACGGTAGGTACATATTTCTAAATTTTGGTAATTTATAATTTTTATATTTTTCACTCTGGTATGTGACTTGACAGCCTAAAATTTTAATGTATTTCCCTTCTGAAGAACAGGGTATTATACTATTTCAGATCTTGATTATTTTTCCAGAATAAAATAGTCAATTTAATTCTTCCATAAATCATTAAAATTGAACAAGACTTCATGATTTAAAAGTTTTGTTATTACATTATCCTTTATGACTTTTTCATCAGTCCATCTAAGCCTGGGTCTGCCTTTCCTCCCACTACCTCCTAATTTCCCTTCCACAATACTTTTAACCATTTTTTTGTTCATCCATTCTTCGTATACGTCTAATTCATTTTAACTTACATTCATCTTACAATATACATGAACATATATAATATATATATATATATATATATATATATATATATAACATAAATATTTACAGCATTCAAATTATTATTATTATTATTATTATTATTATTATTATATCCTTTAATTAAATTTCTCCAACTTCCCATAACTTCTGCACTTTAAGAAACGAATATAATTACTATAACTGTGTGGAACTACGATGTGTAGTCTTAGAAAAGAGGCAGTGCACATGATCAGAGGACGAGCGTTCTGGTTCACAAGAGAACTAGATGAGGTAGTAAAATTAGTTTTGTATCCTTGTATGTCTGATCATGCGCACTGTACGGGTATTACAATCGATGTCGAAATTCGGGACGACAGATTATTATTATTATTATTATTATTATTGTTATTATTATTATTATTATTATTATTATTATTATTATTATTATTATCACTATTACATATTCAGCTCAAAAAGTTTCCGGATCCGGAATATATATATATATTTCGCCGAAATGAATAACGTTATGTGGTATATTTCTGTTTATTGTGTTGGCATCATTCATGATGTCACTTCCGTATAAGTTTCATGATTATAGTCATTGTTGTTGTGTAGCAATTGGCTGTTGTTTGTGTGATATTCGTTCGTCGTATTTCAAAATGAGGGATACAGAGCACAAATCTCCTTCAGAGACATTAAGAATGCTTGAAGAAGCTTATGGTGAAGGAGTAATGAAAAAAACTAAGATCTATGCCTGGCATAAACGTTTTTCTGAAGCTCGACAAGAGCGCTGTTCGTATTTCATGATCATACGGCCTTCTGTCTGAAATGCAACGAACGAATATCACACAAATAACAGTCAGTTGCCACACAACACCAACAATGACTATGATCATGAAACTTCTAAGGAATTGACGTCAAGAATGATGCCAACACCAGAAACAGAAATATCATTTCGGCGGAAAAAATATATATATATACTCCGGAAACTTTTTGAACCGAGTATTATTATTGTTATTATTATTATTATTATTATTATTATTATTATTATTATTATTATTATTATTATTATTATTATTATTATTATTATTATTATTAAATCAATCGTATATTTCTTACATTTACATTTCAATAAGCATACTGACGGTATGGATTACCTACCTGTACAAAGGCAAGGCACACTATATCGCTAACAATGCTGCTAAAGACACTTTGGGAATGGCTCTAGAATGTTGTACACTTACCTGACCTACATAATCCTGTGCTCTTTAGCCTTTGACGTGTGATCTCGACCCTCAATATCAAAGCCATTATCTCCAATATCCTTAGCCCGGCGCTCTTCGCTTCCTTTGCAGGGGCCACTGAAATGTCTGGATTTCATTGGTCATACTCTCAAGCACGAATTATTTGTAAAGAAACAATTATTGGCTACCCTATTGAAGGCGAAATTCATCTGTAGGTAAATCAGTAAAGCTGCTGTGATGGAGATTCGATTATTGGAAGATCGTATGAAAATATGAGAAGACAGAGAAAAGAGTGTAGGAAACATGTATCTCTGTACCTATTTTACTCCTACCATTCTGTTTCCACTATTGTTCCCATTATTGTCGTATGATAGAATTATCATCGTCTCTGAATCAATCAAGTACACAGTACTCTCACTAATTCAGCCCTCAGTAACCGAGCTCTCAATTATCCCGGCTCCTTCTAGTGTACTTTCTATCACTTTTACTGTAATAGTTTTCTGGGAAATTTTCATCCTTGTCATGTGTTATACCGACGGTCTTACTAATAAAACTCTTACACAAGCGTTTAACTGCATAATACTTATATAGTGAATAGCTCGTTTATAAGTCATGTGTAAATTCCTGACTAATAATCACTATATACGTCGTGTATAACAATACAACTCCTACACAGCTACATCATAGTTTCGTCATTATTTTGTTACGAAAGTTAACACAATAACCGAGATTCTTTATTGTACCCGATAGTGTGCGCTAGTGTGCGGCGCTAAGCATCGACTGTACAACTGGGCCTGATCGATTACCACGCGATATTTTGACCAAAGAGTAGAGCTACAGCAATAATATTCTAATTATTCTCTGCTCTTTGATTAGTTGTTCTGTGATTACAAGGCAACCATAATCATAAATGACAATCGATACGAACAGCTGTTAGAGGGGCAGCCATTTTTTTCTCTGTATACAACGCTCAAACAGGGTGTTTCGTGTGTATAACTATAGCAAAGCAATTCCCATGTATATTTATACGCTGCTTATACATTCATCGCTTATGTATGGTTTATTAGTAACGTTTTCTGTTCCAACTCTGCATAAATCTCGTATAAAAATTATACACGGTTTGTTTGTGAGACTGTATCACTTAAACATGTATATAGGCCTACTTATATACACGCCCGACCACGTGTGGAACATTCTAGTTAGATTTAGAAGTGCAAGTGGAGTGGTTGACACAGGTTATAACATTAAATTTGATTACATTTTAAGCACTCTCAGTAATCCGGCACTCTCGCTAATCCGACATATTTCTGTGCAAGGAACGGCCGGATTAGCAAGAGTCTACTATTAAAAGAACAGTTCTTGTAAATTTCATCTTGAAAACGGGCATAAGGATTTTGATTAAATGGGATGAATCTACCGTTTTCAATTGTGACAATGATTTAACTAGGTCTCGTCTTTGTAAAAATCATTTGGAGGAATGGTAAATAAACAGCACGAACAATGCGAACAATGGAAGTATACCACTCGGTGTTAACCCTATGACGACCTACCAGTAGAACAGAAAGACAGAACCAGAGCGACGAAAGAGTGAGGCAACCATCTTATTGTCAGGCTTTGGCCTCTTTTGAGTTTCGTTGGCTTATCTGCGTCTGGAAAGATTCATTAGGCCTATGTCGTTTTCCGTTTATTTTCTGGCTAACAACTGTAAATCCATGTTTTGTCGCTTGTTATTTTGTCAAAAAAAAAACGGAATTTGACTGGCCCCGACTGAATTTTTTAAGCATTTCCACGTATTAATCAACACGTGTTTGTTTCTCAGCTTCTGTAAAATTAATATGGAATCCAGTTTCCTCACAGCAAGATGGTTATGGAGGATATTTTGTATTGCACTCATACCTATCCCCAAAGTTGCCCGGATGTCGGCGTAGGTGATTTGATATCATCTTTAATCATTTGACGCACAGCGTCGATATTTCTGTCATATGTCCCTGTAGTACAGTGATGTCAAAGCAAGCGCATTTTTCTGACCTTGACGTCGTGCGCGGGCAGCAAGCGCTAAGTACGGAAAGAGGAAGGGTTGTGTATATGAGTAAGCAACCTGTTGGATTAAGAAAACAGTGGTGCACAAACTTCAAACGGAACGTGAAATTTTTTGTCGTTATTTTTATATGGCTTCTTTCTGTTTAATATTATCTATATTGTCTGTAAAACAAAAGTACTAACACTGATTTCTTAATATTGCACTTGTGTTTTAAATCTTAATAACATACTAGAGAGTTAAGAAGGAATATTCACTTAAATGTCATAGTAGTATAATATTATACTGTATTAAGTGGATGAAACACATCATTCATAAAGAAAGTGATATTCCAAAGAAAGAGACTGAGTATGACATGATAAGTTGGAGTTTATATTGATGGTATCTTTAGCTTTACAAAAGTAATCAATAAACTAATCAAAACATTATTACAGTAGAAAGCAAAGTTACCTGGGTACTGTATCTGTTTTAAGTGTAATTAATATTACATAACAAAACTCTTATCGCATTATGCTTTTAAGGTGATATTTGTGAGCAAATTCCTATCATCAGAATATTAAATTATTTTCTCGAAATCTGCTGAAGCTATAGAGCTGACATTTTTACAACACATGGGCACGTATCATTTGCTTATGATGTAACAGTAGTTGCTTTGTTAATTCATTTCCTTACAAACAATTTCCATGCCAATATTTTCAAAATTTTCAATACACTATCTTCAGTAATACTTATTTACGGTATATTAGATTTACGAAAACATTCTGTAAGGCTACTAAATAAATAGGCCTATACCTGAAAATTTCACTTTTCTATACGAAAAGTTGAGAAAATATTTCTTTTAAATAAAAAAAAATCAAATTTGTGAAAAATGAGCATTAAAATTAAAACTTACATTCTTGTAATGCACTTATACTTCTCAGGCAAATCTAAAAATTAACATGGATACAGTTTTAATAAGTTCTCTTTCCTTTATCTATTGAATCAGTCCTGGCCATCCCTGAATATAGCTCGACCAAGCGGCATATACCACCTCTTTCGTCTGTCTTTTTCCTTTCCGCTGTAAAGCGCTCAGGCTCTAAAGCGCGCGCTTGCTCCTGTGGGCATCAATTGACATGCCTGCTGTAGTAGATCGACACTCGCGAAAATCGTCGCTGATGTAAGTACGATATGCGTCAAAACAAACAGTGCTGAAATTATCACTCATCTGCTATCCACGTTTCCCTAACAATGAAGTACAGTATTTATTTATTGTAGGCCTATATAATAGTTTGACATATTGTGAATTCAGTGTTGTGTTGATTCCTGCAGTTATGATTCTCACAACAGAGGAGAAAGTGTTTATTGTAGAGCATTATTTCCGGTCATACGAAGTAGGACGTCAGAATGGGCCGAGCTTGAGCCACTCTAAAAGAGCAGTACCAGGAGCGATTTAACAATTCGGCACCAAATAACACAACAATGTTATAGTCCCGTCGCTCTTATTTCCGGCAGCCAATCACGTTGCAGGTCGGCTACATTTAAACGTGTGCCTCTTGTGATTCGCTGATGATGACGTTATGCATTTCCTAAGACTCGATAAATACTTAATATAATCGCCTGCCATTTTGGCTCTTTCGTTGGCGTTCGCAGAAAACATACAAGGACGTTATTTGCCGCTAAATTATTTGCTCAATTACAGTGCGTTTGATTTATTATCATAGGAGCTAAGACATAATAATGTTTAAAAGCGTGGCAAATAGATTCCTCGTCTTGTAGCTCGGCAACGAAAGAACAAAAATGGCGAACGATACTAGGTACCTATATAGACTTTATAGAACTTTCACTTCCTAAGGTGTAAGCAAAGAGGCAGAGTCTCACGCCGGGAATAACAGCGTCGCGACTATAGCTATCGTCGAGAAGTTCCGTCGTACGGGATCAGTTTTATGTCGCCTTGCATGTATAATAATGTATAATATTTTCAGAGTATGTTTGTAATTTCAGTATTCCGTATGACCGGAAATAATGCTCGGCAATAAACACCTTCTCCTCTGTTGTGAGAACAATAATTGCAGAAATCAACACAACACTGAATTCACAAAATGTCAAACTATTATACAGGGTGTTTAAAAAATACGGGGCATAATTTCAGGTATGTATTTCCTACATGTAGACAATCAAAATAGTTCATTTCAACATGTGTCCGGAAATGCTTCATTTCCGAGTTATGGCCTTCACAACATTGAAATTCTCCGGAACGTTTTTCTTTCCGCAGGTCGTTGTCATTACAGAAGATGTTCAAAATGTCCACCTCCTGCTTGAATACAGACTTCACATCGATGTCTCATTGACCTGCGAACATGATCCCAAACTCCAGGAGTATTGCGTATGTCCTCAGAACATGCCACAATTCGATTCCGAAGGGATTCCAAATCAGGCATCGGAGACGAATAAACCAATGATTTTAAATGGCCCTACAAGTAGAAATCGAGAGGGTTCAGATCAGATGAGCGCGGAGGCCAAGCAATTGGGCTACCTTTACCTATCCATCGATCAGGAAACCTTCGATCCAAGTACCGGCGAGCCGTACGACTGAAGTGTGCAGGAGCGCCATCATGCAAGAAGTGAATGTGTTGACGATTGATCAGTGGAGTGTCTTCTAAAACATGAGGTACGGTGTTTTCCATGAAGTTTGTGTACGCCTGCCCCGTAAGTCTGTTTACAAGTACATGGGGTCCAACTAATCGATCACCAATGATACCGGCCCACATGTTGAGGGAGAACCGCACCTTGTGATGAGATGGAACAGTTGCATGCCCATACATGCTGATTGTGGAAATTTGTTATGCCATCTCGTGTGAACTGTGCTTCATCCGTAAATAATACTAAGGCAGGAAAGTTCGGATTTACACCACACTGCTGCAAGAACCACTGACAGAACCTAATTCGTGCAGGGTAATCTGCTGGTGACAGGGCCTGTACAAGTTGCAAATGATAAGGATACAATTGATACTCTTTCAACAGTCTCCAGACAGTCGTATGAGGAACATTGACTTGCAGCGCTACCTTTCGTGTGCTGATAGAAGGAGTCATGTTCACAGCCTCCAGAATCTCCTCCTGTACTTCCGGAGTTGTAGATCTTGGTCGTCCCCTTCCCAAACCAGGAGAGTTAAATTTTCCATACTCGCACAGACGGTAATGGAGACGTACAAATTAATGTCTTCCGATCTGGACATTGTCGCTGTGGGTACCTCTCCTGGTACAAACGACGAGCCAGCGCAGCATTGCCGTCCGCCTTACCGTACATGAAGTGTATCTCTGCCAGCTCTTGATTTGAATACATGTCGCACAGTCTAACGCCTACACAACACTGAATGTAACCTTCGCCTCGGAATGAACTGTCAGAGTGCCCTCTTAACGTCTCCTTTGACGGCAACAACCTGCGGAAAGAAAAACGTTCCGGTGAATTTCAATGTTGTGAAGGCCATAACTCGGAAATAAAGCATTTCCGGACACATGTTGTAATAAACTATTTTGATTGTCTACATGTGGGAAATACATACCTGAAATTATGCCCCGTATTTTTGAAACACCCTGTATACAATAAATAAATACTTCGTTGCTAGGGAAACGTGAACAGCAGATGAGCTATAATATCAGTGTCGTTCGTTTTGACGCAAACTGTACGTCTATGTCCGAATTTTACAAATCATTCATATTATACACAATTTTGACTGATGGTGCTTCATCTCTTTAAGCATTTTGAAGTCGTTGGATGCATTCTTTTGACGTCAGTGACGATTTAAATTCATAAACAATTACAGGCCGAAAGTCTTTTCGACTTAAATTCTTTAATTTGATAGACTGTCAAGCCAAACTTCAAAAATATCTAGCAATTAAACTGGGATATATATTTTTTTTTTAGATTTCTAAACAGCGGTTGTATTGGAAACTGAATTACTTTATTACCGAACAAAAGACAATCTAGTTTATTGCTCTACATGTCACTCAGTTTGCAGAAACTTTTAGCACAGTCTACTATATACAGTCGCGAAGTTCAATACGTAGTAAATATGCAAACATTAGATAGTTGCTCACCACTAGGATCGCTAATATCGCCTCATTACAGGCAATGTAAAATAGTACCGTCACAGTTTATTGTTTCTAGCACCCTCAAAACTCAAGCTTCGTGACTGTATGTATAGTAGACTGTGCTTTTAATATGACCCCCGTATTGTGCAATGTTACTTAGACCGGTTAACACGCACATTACGTTATGTAATTGTCAAACGAAACGTTTCCGGATATGGGTTCATATTGAAAGATGTTTAGAATGATCTCTTCTTTCATCCCTACAAGTTTGTAACTAGGTTATAGAATTAACATAATATGTAAACAACGCGAATAAAAATGGCCCGGAGAAACAAAATAAAGCTTTAAATGGGATCTAGTTGGGAATGTTTATGTAACAAATTGCAATAAGTATAAACCATTAATAATATTAAATTAGCCTTCAAGGCTTAGGTTGTAGAACTAAAAGCAAAAATAAACACAGAAAAACGGAAGACAAGCAAATATGCGAACTTAGGTACAAATTAATTCTCATTGTTTGTGAAAGCTTCGTGAATTATATTATGAAAATCCCTTAGCGAACACAGTATTATATTGCAAAATATCCGGTCGTGAGAAGCTATGAACGTAGCGAAATATTTTCTAAAAAATTGTTTTAACTTTCAAAGGAAAATCCGATTTTTTTTCTATCCTCTGGCCTTTTATTCTAGTCTGCTCTTATTAACTTTGTTTGGGTGGAAGAGGAAAAGAAAATCTCTGTGATAATTAAATCGGTATGGATTCTCTAGCAAGGCGAAAGTAACTGTGTTACATCATCAAAACACCCTCATTAGAGAGGAAGCTAAAGAACTTATTTCATTTCCGGGCCGGGTTACGGCATTGGAACAGTGGAGCACTCTAACAAGCTTTTAGTACATTACCAAGAAGCGTTTTCCAGTTTAAAATATGACAGGATATGACGTTATGTGAGAACATTGGTTACTTCTGTGATTCTGTATAAACCTGTTATCGAAGTAAACGAAGAGAAGAGACTTTGATTTTATTTCTACCTTCAGAATTGGAGAGAGCCAGACTGTTCGTTTCCTAGATGCCGAAGACGGACGATATGACGTCATATGATAAACTGAAATTGGCATGCACTGTTGCTTACAATGGAAATGGACGAAAATAATTTTATAAGACACTCTACCTATAGTTCTCTTTCCGCATGTAGGGGCGCTTATCTAACAAGTAAACTACAGTGTTGCCAAGTAAACTACAGTGTTGCCAATTCAGCAGTTTTCCCGCTAAATCTAGCTTTTTTTGGATAACCGTCTCGCGGGTAAAATTATATTATCCCGCTTAGCGGGAATACTAGCGGTTTTTAATCTTTAAAATTTCTGAAATGAAATTCATTTTAGCATTATAAGCGGCTTTCATAATTACATTTAATTCGTTCAGTGGTCTTTTGTGAAATAAAGGATGTGTTAATGTAGTGATTTTTAGTAGGTTATTTTATGACGCTTTATCAACAGCTCAGGTTATTTAGCGTCTGAATGAGATGAAGGTAATAATGACGGTGAAATAAGTCCGGAGTCCAACACCGAAAGTTACCCAGCATTTGCTCATATTGGGTTGAGGGAAAACCCCGGAAAGAAACCTCAACCAGGTAACTTGCCCCGACCGGGAGTCGAACCCGGGCCACCTGGTTTCGCGGCTAGACGCGCTATCCGTTACTCCACAGGTGTGGTCTTAATGTAGTGATAATGCCATATTATATATGTTACCGTTAAAACCCGAAATCCGTCAAAACCAGTTTCAACTAGTGTAAAACTAGTTTAAGGAAATAAAGATAGATAGAAAGTGAGTTTTCGTATGATCTAGAATCAGTGTCAGGTTAGGTTTGGTTTGTTTAGGTTTTTGTTTGGTAAAAGCCTAAAAAAAACCTAAGCAAACCAAACCTGACCTGTTATTGATTCTAGATCTTACGAAAATTCGCTTTCTATCTATCTGTCTATCTTTTAAAACTAGTTTTTACTAGTTGAAACTGGTTTTGTCGAATTTTGGGTTTTAACGGTAACATATATCGTGCAATAAGAATTTAAATATGTCGTGTCTGTGATAAAAGTGTTCAAAATTGCTTTATAGCGCCACATTGGCAATGATAATAGTGTGCACTATTCGTTACATTGGCGGGTGAATGCTCTATCTTGACCGTTATTATTATTATTATTATTATTATTATTATTATTATTATTATTATTATTATTATTATTATTATTATTATTATTATTGAATAATAAGTATACATTGAAATCTAGAGATATTTGTTAGAAAATCGCGGATTTTCGAAAGCAATCTAGCGGGATTATACGAACTGTTGGCAACACTGGTGACTGTATGAATACAGTGTGCCCATTGGAGTTGGACATGCCCAACCGCCGCCATTAAGATTCCAAACACACTGAAGGCTCTTAGCTAATAAGAAAATCGTAACCTAATACTCATGTATTCACAATTATTGACACGCAGCGTCTTTAAATAAGATCTGAGGTATATAAAAACAAAAATACTACCTGTCTTACCTGCTTCTTGTATGTTGCCGTGGAATAATATGGGTCTAAACTGCAAAGTAAGGTTAGGTTAACTGCTATGGGATATCAGATGTTTTATTATGTTTATTGCATCAAAACTACATCCTGTAGGATTATATATTTTCCCAAGCTAAGATAACTGTTGAACATTAATACCATATAGTCACAGTAAAACGAATCCTACATATACATAACATTTTAAAATCATAAATCACTATTAAATACAAATGAATAACCAGGTCAGCAAAATGGCTAGGTTGGCCTTAAAAACAAACTCATAAATTTGCAGAAACTAAACAATAATATTCTAAATGCTGTGTATCTGCATAGCAACAGACTTATTGCCACTAATCTCTTTTCTACTTAAGCATTTAATTTTTTCTTTTACCGTAATATAATACCAATAAGTTCTTCAATGTTATCACGTGAGACTCTCACAGTGAGAGGGCATAACATTGAAAAAAGTGCTATGATCGCAGTGTGACACTATTATTGAAAAACTGTCCTTTTTCCGTTGGCAGACCGTTGATTAAATTTGAACTGATTGTTGCCAATGTTATTAATATCCTTTTCATTTTGCATTTAAGTTTATGTACGTAATCTTTTAAAGAGTTATGAATAAAATTTAAAAAATATAAAAAGAAATAATTGACAGTAATAGCTTAAAAACCGTCCCCTCAAATCTGCAGCCCTAGGCAATTGCCTAGTCTGCCTAGGCCTAAATACGCCCCTGACCTAACCTGTCATACAGTCACTGTAAAGTAAACCAAGGTCCGTATCCACGGACTCTCAAGGAAACAAAACCATGGAGCAAAAACAATTTGAAATGATTTAGCCTACCTCATTTAGCATTATTAAGTTTATCTCCCGATTAACTGAAGAATAATGGTTGCACCGGCACGCATTCCTTCAGAAAGTTTCCGATGCTACGCATTCAGTGAATGAAAGACTTTAGAACTACATACGAGGCTATTTCGGGGACCGAATGATTGGCAGAATTTTTTGGGCTCCTCAATATCTCGATCGTGAGATTTTTATCTTCGGGGCAATATTCTGTATAAAAGATAATCTCACGCGAGCGTTTCTCAGCCAAAAAACGAGCTCACTGGTGCTACATTGACCATTGAGAATCGAAGTACACTGATAGTTCAAAGCATGTTACTCAGAATTAATAAGTGATAGTTTTTTTTTCTTTCCGCGTTCATTTTTCTTATTTATATCGTCTCTGCTTCGATATACTATCATCAATCAAACGATTACGTCAGACTCGCAGTCTCCGTAGCTAACGAAAAAAGACAGATTATATCGCGAATCGGAGTCACATGAATATCTCGGTTTAGTCATGGCCATCGTGACAACCGCCTAATGTAAATACATGTTCATAGTTCTAAAAAACAAAGGAATTACTATATTATATTCCTGTTAAACGTGCATTTATGTATAAACTTGTTCAATGTTGGCCATGTTACGACTAAGAATGTGACGTCGCGCCATAACGCGCAGTCTTAACATGCAACAATTACAATAACTGCACAATTAATTATTAAAAATAAAAATGGTATACAGTAAAATTTAATATGTTCAAAATTATAGATAAGAAATTATAAAAGAGTTCAAAAGAAAGCGTTGTTATAACTTAGATTCCGAGAAGCCTTTTATTTCCATCATCTCTGCTTCGATTCTACTGTTTTCAGGATCTTATTATTATCACAGCCTAGTATTTACAGTCACGAAGCTCAGTATGTAGTAAATATGCATCTGTAGATAGTTGCTAACCACTAGGATCGCTACTATCGCCTCATTTCAGACAATGCGAAATAGTACCTACACAGTCTATTGTTCCTAGTACCCTCATAAACTCATGTGTTATTATTACGTACATCGAATACTCAGTTATTAAGAATTACTGTTTTTTGCAATGTGATTATTTTACCGAATGCAATTCGTGACAATAGTTATCCTCAGGCAATTTAGTTACGCTATTTAAACTCATGTTTGTTGTCAATAGAGAATTATTTCTCGACCAAAGGTCTCGAAATATATAACATGGCAAGAAACTTTCGTTATGCTTAATTAAATTATCAGAAAACTCTCATTAAGTAGGATAATTATAATATATAATATATAAGTCTACAATATAACCATTTTAGAAATTTATTTTGAATTTTTTCTAGTCACAGAATATATTTGTTAGTAACTGGGTTCCAGATAACAGCAGCATACTCTAATTTAGATCGAACAATGCAATTATACAAAATTATAATAGTTTTGACTTTAAATTTACAAGAATTTCTCATAACAAAACCTAAACTTTTATAGGACAAATTTATAATATTATTAATATGACTATGGAATTTAAAATTACTGCTGAATAATATACCTAAATCTTTATGTTCATTTTCTGCTGGTAAAACTTTTGTCTCTATTTTATATGAAAATTTAATTGTATTTTTTAATATAGAAAAGGTCATATGTATACAATTATTAATATTAAATAACAATTTATTATTAATACTCCAAATATGTAAGTTTGTAATATCTTTTTGAAGTAGCTTATAATCTGATATAGTTTTGATTTCTTTATATAATTTAATATGAAACAGATTGTAGCTTTACAAAAATAATAATCACTCCACACAAATTTATTGCCTTTAGAATAACTTTCAAAGCTTACTGTAAATTATTATAGCATTGTTTAGTTTGCTCTGCAAATTGAGATCCATTATCCTTATGAATCCATCACACAGATCTGCGTTACAAACTATTTGCTTCATAACCCCAAATATCCAATTCTGACAGCCACGTGTTCCGATGTAAATGGCAATAAATTTGACCATTTGCTAGGACACAGGGTCTTTAGAAAAATAGATTGATGGTATTTTTAACAGATGGAAATCTAATGCATATTTATCTGTCGAAATGTGTTGTGTCCTGCAATACTTTATCCATATTGCATTGTTTAAAATAGATGGTGCGGAAATATCATACGTGTACCCTGTCGTACATTTGCAATGCTAACGACGTCAGGGGGAAGGGAAGGTTTGCAAGAATGATAACACTTCAGTTCATATCATGATCTGAATAAACCTGCTGTTTTAGTGTTAGTAATTTTCTACTAATGTGTAACTTATGTGTGTAAAAAGCAACTGATATAATATAATCATACTATTCCATGTTTTAAGACAAAGTATGGTTCAGATTAAATGTATGTCATAGGACTGGTGATAGGTAGTCGAGGTTAAATTATTTCAAGCACATTTTTTAAATTTTTGTACCATATTTTTAATGTTTAAAATCTGTTACGATATTGCCCTTCTTGCACTGAAGGGTTCTATCCACCTCTATGGAGCCATCTCTATAATGAATATCATTGAAAATCTAATGTTTCGCTAAGTATTTAATCATTTCTAAATGTCATATCGTCATATGTGTCTTTTATAAATGACTTTATATTTTGTTAAGTGAGTTAATGGCCATTACTACTATTTAATTAATTACTTTTTAACTTTTGTGACACATTACTTTGTATAATACTCTGTAATTTAATATTTTCATTGTTACCTATTTTATTGTTATGTTATATTGTTGTCACATTGCTGTTCGTACTATTCTTTGTCTTTTATGGCAACCCGCATTGGCGGAAAGACTAAAAATATAATAATATATTATGTGTGTATATTATCTTATTATTTATTATAATGCCATTATTGTACATTTCGCAGTAGAAGTAAACTGTCACTTGTTTTAAGGCCTTTCACAGGAATAAATATCGATTTAATAAAATTAAATTTTGGTCAAGGATATATGAATACATAAATTAGTTAAATATGATACTTGAACTCTTTAATTGTAATGTTATGTTTCATATCTAATCTATTTAAATACTGGCCTATTTGAGAGAAAATGGTCATGTTTACCCTCTGTATTCTGCGCTGTCGAAGTAGATACTGTAATATGTTTAGCAACTTACTACGTAGGCCTAAATATTATAATGTGTAATGTCATGGCATGCTGTCAGTTCTGTATTACATGTTAAATTTCCCTCGGTCAAAGTTTATCCGTGTATCATTTGTTCATAGTATTCATTGGTTCCTTTACGCGCGAAATTTATTGCATATGGCGAGAAGAGCAGAGTATGGTTTTGTTTTTACTTTGTTTACTTCGAATGGACATTAACTTGCACTCATGAAAGTTAAGTGTGTGCTCATTAATCAGTTTGGACCCAAGTAATGTAAGTTTTATATGAATTTTAACTTTGTGGTAAACTTTGTAGGGAATACGGAATAGAAGTAACATGAATTAAGGTTATTGGCAGGACCGTAGGCCAGTATTAAGTAAAAGTTTATGTCAGAAGTAGGTATTAAGTTTAATAATAAAAAGAGTTGATATAAGTTGGATCTTATACTAAGTTCTGTGGGTTTATACAGCATAATGTTGAAGTACAGTTTTCTAATTTAATAGATTATGGTAAGAGCATCATAAGTTTTCCCCATTCCTGGCAAAGTTTTTAATGATGTGCATTTATATTTAATATTTCAGACTGTGGAAGTTGTAGGAGTTTTGAAACTTTAGAGCTAACCTCTGTGGCCTTCTTATAAGTTACTCAAGATGTCGTCTTTGCTGTATGCTGAGCTTGCAGCAACATGTAATGCCCTAGGGTATTACGATGGTAATAAATATTACATTGATACATACTGCCAGGGTAAGTACCTTAATATAATTATGACTTAATTCATTACAAAACGTGTCATCTGAATTTGATGTATCACTTCTCATCGACTTACGATGCTTGCTGTTTCAGAAACTGTAAAAGATCTCATTCGTTATCTGCGACGGGATGATGAAAATCATGAAATTCGCCGGCATCTTGGTGAGGCAAAGATTCTTCAGTCAGATTTGTTACCTATTTTGAAAGACTACTGGGATAAAGTGGAATTATTTGATGTAATATTAAGGTGAGTCTATAAAAAAGTTTAAGCCTATTTTATAATTTAATAAAATTAACCTTATTTGTCGTAATCTTGCCATAAAAATATAAATTTATTCCTTTAACAAATTACATAAGTTAAACTAGTCTGAACTGTAATATGAACACACATTTTCTATACTTATTATTTGTTCTGTATAACCGATAGTTCTTTTCATTTTTCTAATATGTAGTCCTACTGTTATTTTGCTTTTTAAGTACCTATTTAATAAAATTAATGCAGTATTCTACTTAGCCTACATAATAATAATAATAATAATAATAATAATAATAATAATAATAATAATAATAAGAGACCGGAAGTTTAGACATTATGAATCATTAAAATAGGCAGACAAGAAGGCATAAATAGCTAAAATAGGCAGGCAAAAAGGCATTATAAATAGCTAAAATACGCAATAAAAAGCAATTACTAAAACCTTGCACTAGACCCACAACCTTGTACTTTCCACAAAGGGATTTCGGCAGCAAGAAAAGCTTTACATAGGCCTAAGTCGAATGCAAATTGAGATTTTCGACTCGATGTTGCAAATTACTGTTGGAAGCAAAGAAATCTTCTTCCCAGTAGCCTTAGAAAGTGCATTTTTGTGTTTGGTTGTACTGATATGTTGTGATATGAAATATTTAGCAATGAAAACTGAAAGAAAAATAGCCGTTAAAAATAACGTTAGACCCGCACTCATTGTTGCCTTGTCAAATAAACACAAGCGATAATTAAAACGCTTACTGTTATATATTTTTGCACGGCAGCACTCATTATTGCAAAGAGAATGTGAACTGACTGAAAGACTAATATACATTCGGTGAAGTCACTTTCATTGTAGTGGTTATAGAAATAAATTAAAATATAGGCTACCTGTAGGCAATTTTTAATAATAAATTAATAAATAATAGATAAATAATCAAAGAAAGGAAAAAAAAGCATTCAATTTGTAAATTACGCATTTATATTAAAAAAGACAGAAAAGAGCAACATAAAACTGTGATGTTTCAATCACAAAGGTATAATTCGTACAGATTTACTTTCTAAATGAAGATAGATTTAACACATTTAAAAAGGCATTCTGCTAAAGTTCCATCTCTGATAATAATAATAATAATAATAATAATAATAATAATAATAATAATAATAATAATAATAATAATAATAGCCTAATAGTAATAATTTATTTATTTACTAACATTTTAGTGTGCTGTACAACAGCCAGAGGCCAATAATAGTTCATCACAAATGACAAAAATTACAAATAATGACGATAATTAAAAATAATGATAATTACAAATAATGACAATAACTGCAATAAATGTACATGAATAGACGTTAATGGATAGATGTGAAAATGAAGAATAACTCAATTGAAACAGTAATAACTAAACATGTGTTACAGTAGAATTAGAATCCAATATTAAAACAACAACAATAAAATATTCAAACTATACATTAAAATGATCCAATTTCATACCAAACAAATTGGTAAGTTTTATGCTTCTGGCAACCGGTGAAAGAGTTTTAGACTTACTGGTATAAAAATGTTTTCGATATCTTAATTCTTTAGAAGGAATACAAAGGTAGATATTACTTATGATGGAATAATAGTAATAGTAAATAAAAAAAGGTAATGGTATCCCCGTAACATGTCATGAAGGCACTTGGGGGGCATGGCGGTAGAGCCCCATGCTTTCCATGACCTCGGCACAAGAATGAGGTGGTGTGGTCGGCACCACGCTCTGACTGCCTTTTACCCCCGGGAAAGACCCGGTACTCAATTTTATAGGAGGCTGAGTGAACCTCGGGGCCATTCTGAAAGTTTGGCAACGAGAAAAAATCCTGTCACCACCTGGGATCGAACCCTGGACCTTCCAGTCCGTAGCCAGCTGCTCTACCAACTGAGCTACCCGGCCACCAATAATAATAATAATAATAATAATAATAATAATAATAATAATAATAATGCCTGAATGGAAGTGTGATGAACCATTACAATATAATTTTTTTCCTATTTCTTATTTAATCCAACCATCAATTCCATTTCACTCCTGGAAAAAAAAATAAATTGCCTGATATCAGTGTTAACCTTTCTGTAATGCTTGATAATTCTAATATTTTTATGCCTTAGTCACTGCATGTTAAAAATTTAGAAATTAAAACATGAAAACGCAAATTACTTAAAAAAATAAATTATGCAGGCCTAAATTTCTTTCCATACTCTAATGTCTTGGATATCTGCTTTCACTATATTCTAGATTATTTTTTGTCGTTGTTTCATTTGCTAGATTACTAGTCAATCTGACGAATCCAGCACTTCTGTTGTACCGGGAAGAGCTACCAGCCGAGAAGACATCACGCAACTATTACCTCCAGATCATAACTAACTTGCAGTCGTACAAAGAAGCATTCTGTGATGATACAGTTTGGGCCATATTGAGCAAGAAACTTGGTGACATTCTGCAAATAGTAAGTTAAGATTTTACTGCTGTTGGTCTGTGGAACTACAATGCTTATATAGTCGTGACCTCCTACATTGCCATTTTGGTTTTGCTCTTCTTTTTCTTCTTCATTTCATCAAGTTGTGATTCAGTGTGTTGCTTGACTTCTTTATTTTTCACTCAACTATACATGCTGAAACTTCATGACACTTCAGAAATTATGGAACTGCTTATGATCTCTTGTCGAAATATCCCCTTAAACAGTGCTTAGAGTGCCACTACTTGATAACGTACTTGAAATGTTATATTAAGAAATAACGGCACATACTTGGACAGGGTAGTTGACACCCTACATGCCTAAATGAATGACATGTAAGATGACCTTGTGCACTCAGTGTGTTTCAACATATGAGTAAGCACTAGCTATCCAAGGCTAGGGGCTATGCCATTTTTCAGTAACCTTTTTCTGAAGCTTTAACTTCTCAACCTTAGAACTAGTACTGACAGCAATTTTTTTAAATCATCTTTGTGTTATGGAGATACAACTATATGCGCAGTTTGAGGGGAAGTTTCTACATGAACTCATTAACAGTTCCTGCGTAAGTATGGCTTCTACTGGGTGTTCATTTCAAAGTGTGTCATGACGTCACTGTTGTTGAGTCACCGATTTGAAGCGAGTTTCAGCTTATATGTCAGAGAAGTTGCCTATTATTCAAGGCGTTCAATCTGAACTTGAGAACGTGTATGGTATAACTTGAATGTCGTAGCAACAGATGGCGGTCCGTACTGTCTGTGTGCTACCATAACCTCTTTCGAACTGTGTTTTGCGCGGGCAAGTTGTACGCAGGGTATTTGTTATTATCGGTTGCGTACTGCAACATTCCACAACATAAATCAAATGCTCCGTGTCCATGTTGACCGTCGAAGTTAATGTCAAAAAATACGTAAGTAATCATCTTAACCCTCTCCCCATATCCCGACAGTACGTGTTTCCAAACAGTTCACATTCCTGCCACTACCGGCGTTACCGTACGTGTCGGTACGTACTCTTCAGAATGAACGCCGTAATTGCTAGGCAACTTCTCTGGCTCACAGGTAATATGCCTCTGCGGAAGTGTAGGAAGATTGAATTCTCTAGGCTCATCGGCTAGCCACATGACGGCATACAGCGAGCCATGACACACCTTGAACTGAACACCCAGTATTATCAGAAAAGGAAAACCTGTTTGTTATATCCGTTTAGGTCGTAGTAACTGTCCAACAATATTTACGTTCTGCCATATTGATTTCAAGCTAGGCAGATCTTTTATGAATGTGTAATGAAGAGTTCGCGGGAAAAAGAATGAAAGTCACAGTTTTCTTAAGGTTGATGTCATTATCTAATTCAATGGATCACTACGAAATCTAATGTTGTTCTTATGAAAAATGGTAAAAAGGAGAATTATCACCACGAATACAGTAATCCTTTCCTTTATTTTCTATAGAAACAGCATTACAGCTTGCAGTTATAGACTCAATTAGATCATTATCTAATCCTTAACAGAAATGTGACATTCATAGTTTTTCCCGCGAACTCTTCATTATATAAATTTGTCTTTAAGCAATATGTCTTGTGGTGAGGTGGCACTTCACATTATTAGCATACAGTGCTGTCTCCCCTCTTTACAACGCCTCTCATACAAGTCATTTAGGTCATTAAGTACTTATTTTTAATATTATTGCAATTCTTTCACTAATCTTTTCTTGTCTGTCATCAATTCTTTCACTACTTTACTCCTCACCCATTATTATACCAAAAATACTATACTTCTAATTCTTGACCCCCTCCCCCTCCTGTATGACACATTTCCCTTCACTTCACATCTCTAACTATTTGCACTTTTCACTGCTAACTTTTCCACATTGCTACTTCATTTAGGTCATAGTTTTCTTCTCTCACGATTTGTTTCCCCTCCACACCTTTTCCTTAAGTCATACTGCTTTTTCACCTTGTTTTCCCCTCTTCATCGCTGCTTTCTGAACTATATCCTACTTGGATTACTCTACTTCTCGTCAGCCTTGATTTAGATCTTAGTTCCTTCACCCACTTCGGAATTGCTGCCATCTGATGTCCACTATTTCCATCTACTATAGTCCCGTTGCTCTTATTTCTGGCAGCCAATCACGTTGTAGGTCAGCTACATTTAAACGTGTGCGTCCTGTGATTCACTGATGATGACGTTATGGATTTGCTAAGGCTCGATAAATACTTAATATAATCGCCCGCCATTTTGGCTCTTTTGTTGGCGTTCGCAGAAAGCACACGAGGACGTTATTTGCCGCTCAATTATTTGCTGAATTACAGTGCATTTGATTTATTATCATGATATGATGTTTAACGGTGTGGCAAATAGATTTCTCGTCTGGTAGCTCGGCAACGAAAGAACAAAAATGGCGAACGATACTACCTACCTAGACTTTATAGAGCCTTCAGTTCCTAACATGTAAGCAAAGAGTAGAAGTCATGCCTGGAATAACAGTGTCGCGACTAGATCTTTTATAAAAGGTAATAAGATCCACTTACATTTTATAAAAGATCTTTTATGAAATAAAGTTTTATAAAAGAAAACCCATTACACTGTCATATATATGTTATAAAAGATCTTCTTCAAAGAACTTGGATAATGTACATAATACCAGCTTACCTACCAGATGAGGTAGGAGTGCTGCAAGGCCCCCCTATAGATGCTTTTAATCATTTTTCTTTGGCCAAAGTTCGGCAGCTATCGTGACTCGCCAATTTTCTGATCATGAGACTGGGAGTGCCCCATTCTAGGCACTAACTTTGAAGTTAATGTTGAGTGTAGCTGGAAATCGAACTTTGGACCTCTTGGTATGTAGACAGGCATGCTAACCTTCACACCAAGACCACGTCAATAATAATCTATTATGATTAATTGATTACTAGTGGACTTACTCGTGTTAATTATGTAAGATTTGTCTGGCTTACAGCTGTTTCAGTGCTTCACGCACCATCCTCAGAGCCTAGTAGATCACAGCGTCATCTCGAACTTCTCTGCCTGTTAAGTGGGTGTGTTTTATTGTTGAAATGTGTTTAAGAGTGGAGTCGAATAGTGTGTGTGTGCTGAAATTGATCTGTGTGTTGAGAATTTGATCAGGGTGTGTTTTAATGTGTTTGTATATTTCGTATTGTTCTTGTGTGTTGAGTTTTTGGTTCTTGGGTTGTATGTGTAGGATTTCCATGTCTGTATTTATGTTATTGTATGTATGGTTAGTATTGGTTATGTGATCGGCATATGTGAATGTAATGTGTCCTCTGGTTATTGCTTTAATGTGTTCTTTGTAGCGTGTTTGGAATGATCTGCCTGTCTGTCCTATTTATATTCAAGTGTTAAAAGTAGTGTACGCAAGATTCAAAATGAATCTATTATGATAATAGTACTAGTGTGGTGTAAGCAAGGAAAGAGAGTTGACTTACCTTGATTAAATTCTGCCCATCCAAATTAAAACTGCTGGCACTGGAACTGTTGGAGAATGAAAAATGTTCTGATCGGATGCAGGAGGAAGTCACGAGAAAACATAAGTAAATTCCAAATTAAAATTTCTCAATACAATATTTTGTAATTGAAATTACTTTTGAAAACTTATTTTAAATTTATTGATTGCGTTTCAATTAACTTGTTCAAAGCACTGCAGTCCAAACGTTTGGTTTTTCTTGCATAATTTTTTAAGTCGATGGATTGATTGTTGTATACTCTTGGGAAATAGTGACATTAAATTCAATGGAACTAGAGCCGAATAATTAAAAGACTGGACAAACAGTTTTGAACATATATGCTCTACTACTTCAGTAACTCTGCTAGCTAGGAACTGTGTTAGTTAATGGTTAGTTATAAACAGTGGGACAAAGTTTTTCAGATCATTTAAAGGGATGCATGGACTGGAGAAAGTAATAAAGGATTATTAACCACTGTGTTAGATTTTGTTGATTTGTTGAACCTATTAACCAACTAAATAAATATGTTCCAATAATATTTTATTGAGAATACAAGTGAATATTTACATAGAATATCAGTAAGTGCTTTGTCTCACAGATTAATAACAGTCTTGCTTCTGTATAGTTTTAGTGGGTGTCTGCCCTTCTTCTGCTAACTAGCCCACATAGTTTGTAATACATGGCTCAGACATAAATATTACATTTTATTGCACCACCACGCCAATCCAGTAGCTATAATGCTGAACTCGTAATCCTGTGGTCCCAGGTTCGATCCCCAGTGTACCCTCAATTTATAACATGTTGAGCAACCCTGTGGTCCATGTAACACAGGAATTTTCTTCGGGAGCTCCGGTTCCCCTGTGGCATCCCAACAAATCTTCATCATAAGCTCCTCTTATTGTGTGTGTAGCGTAGACCAGCCTCCTATGGCGCACCCTGGGCAATGACTCTGTCTGTAAATTAGTATACATAACTGGCTTCATATGAGTAAATGACGAACAGTCAAGTACCAGCTTGTTAGGAAGAAAAAAAATTGAGGCAGCTTGATATTTAAAATTGTATCTTAGGTTAGAGTTTACAGGAAAGATGGAGATGAGTTCTGTCGAAACCTCTCCTCAAATTGTAAGGGTACGAAATAGTACATTATGCAACGAGCCTATAATGATAGTAATTAAGACGCAAGTATGTTTGTTTATGAAACGAGCGCGAGTTTCATAATTTTCATACAAGCGTCTTAATTACCATTATAGGCAAGTTTCATACGACTTTTTATGCTCGACCATATTTCTAACTTGAAATTATTCAAAATTAGGTCATGTTATGGTTATGTGCGAACTGACCTAAATTGTGAGATGTGCGCAGACGCGAAAGTATTGATTTTTTCGGAGGCCGAATGTCATTGACCTTGATGAACATTAGTCTGATATAACATGGAAAATTGATTTAGAATTGAAAAACGAGATGACAAATTGAATTTATTTGAATATTATTTACAATTAACGCTAATTATTATAGTAACAGAACATAATCTTCTGCGACAGTATTGGATTTCCAGCCTCTGTGACTTTTCGCTAATTGTCTTTCGATTGCATACCCGAGAATAATCGATACGTGCGGTTTTATAACGGTACAAAGGTGACTTGTCATTGGCTGAACACCTGAACTTTAATGAATAGGTGTACTTTAATGAGGTGCATTAAAGGGCTACTACCAGGTGTATAATTACTACATTTCGGCATGGTTGAGCATAAACTCCTTATTATGTTACTTTAAGGGAAGACTCCACTGAAAATCATGAAAATTTCCCAAAATATTTTTATTGATTATTTCACTTCTTTAGAATGTATATTTTGATACTCCAAATGGATTTGTTCAATTCAGATTACAAATATGTTTTTTTTAATTAAGGCTGTAAGGGGGTGTGATATTTAAAGAGCTGCCAAAATTATTTTTCATTGGAGAATTATTTTTCACAAATTTTTTATTGCAAATCTAGTAACTTTTTGTCCTAAAGTTGGGACTCTGAAGTTATTAGATTAATGTAACGGAGGAGAATTTTACTTTTCAAATCCA
Source organism: Periplaneta americana (assembly GCF_040183065.1). NCBI lineage: Eukaryota > Metazoa > Arthropoda > Insecta > Blattodea > Blattidae > Periplaneta > Periplaneta americana. The sequence continues at coordinate 26,002,789 of NC_091124.1, read as the reverse complement.
TTTTTCTGTAAGTTTTTATTACAAATCTAGTAACTTTTTGTCCTAAAGTTGGGACTCTGAAGCTACTAGATGAATGTAGTGGAGGAGAATTTTTTAATAGGTATGTGTTACATAAATATTCATTTTGCTTTTCAAACCCATTTTTCCGTAAGTTTATTTTCCTTGATTCAACACCAACTTTTTTGTGTCAAATATTAATCAGTCTGGATAAAATTTTTACTGCAAGTATTTATGAAGTAGCTGCATCTTTCTATGCATTTATTTTGTAAGAAATGCTGCTACTTTATTTTATTAATATTTTTTTCATGAATTATAGAAAAAATAACATTTTCAAAACTTCAAAACAATTTTTGAAAGTGAATAAATGTGAAATTTTATAAAATGAATACATAGAAATGTTTCTCTATGTCTTGTGAATGTAATCGAAAAAAAGAAATCTTAAAAATTGAGAACTTGAGTTTGAAAATATTTCTAAAAGAAATAATACAAAAATTAAAAAATCAAAAGCCAAAAACATTTGAGAGTTCAACATTATTTGGATTTTACATAGTAGACCTACTCTCAAAATTTGGTTGACAAAAAAATGATTGGAAAAAAGTTGTCATTTTTAGTGAAGTGCTCCCTTAGGAAACAGTGGCAATACTTGGATAGATTAGTTGAGATGCTTTCTTCCATGATTCTCAACCTTTCAAGTGACATGAAGCAACATCATGCTCACAGTGCACTGTCAGAAGTAAATGAACACTCAAAGCTGGATGCTGCTTAATTTTTCCATCATTTATTCAGGTTTCAATGTCACAACTTTACATTTTGAAAAGACAGCTAATTTGTCATATTTGTCTATCTTCTGTGAAGACGAACACTGCTTTGTGCCTAGTTTGAGGTGAGGTTTCGACATGAGACTTGTTAGCTTTGTATTTAGAAGAGTACCAATTAATTCTAAAGGAATTTTAAAAAAATTAAATGATTATTATGCAAATCTAGTCTTTCAGGTGAGGCTCCCTGTAAAGCAGACTTGAATAATTTCAAGGGAAAAAATGTTCCGGGGCCGGGTATCGATCCCGGGACCTCTGGTTGAACGTACCAGCGCTCTTTCCAACTGAGCTACCCGGGAACTCCACCCGACACCGTCTCAACCTTTCCCTTTATATCCACACAACTCGCGTGGGCTGACGAAACGCCAGAGACCCACATCGAGTGCACACAATCTCTGTGTGACTTGGAATTGTGGTTTTCTGTTAACGTACACAGTAACGTGTATATTATGCAAATCTAGTCTTTCAGGTGAAGCTCCCTGTAAAGCAGATTTGAATAATTTCAAGGGAAAAATTGTTCCGGGGCCAGTTATCGATCCCGGGACCTCTGGTTGAACGTACCAGCGCTCTACCACTGAGCTACCCGGGAACTCCACCCGACACCGTCTCAACCTTTCCCTTTATATCCACACAACTCGCGTGGGCTGACGAAACGCCAGAGACCCACATCGAGTGCACACAATCTCTGTGTGACTTGGAATTGTGGTTTTCTGTTAACGTACACAGTGACGTATATATTATGCAAATCTAGTCTTTCAGGTGAAGCTCCCTGTAAAGCAGACTTGAATAATTCCAAGGGAAAAATTGTTCTGGGGCCGGGTATCGATCCCGGGACCTCTGGTTGAACATACCAGCGCTCTTTCCAACTGAGCAACCCGGGAACTCCACCCGACACCTGGCCCCGGAACAATTTTTCCCTTGAAATTATTAAATGATTATGTTAATTTTGGTTTGCAAATAGCAAATGCTTACATTCCTTTGTGTCAGATGTTTATTCAATTTGACATTTCAGATAATCTCATGTATAGCAATAAGTCTAATCTTTGAGGGAAGTGAGAAAAAAACCAGAGGTGGTATGCTATCCCAAGATTTTCCTCTGGCATACCTCTATTTAAAAAAAAGCATACCCCCTCCCTTACAACATTAGGCATAAATGATGTATACAATAAATTGTTTCGTACAGGCAGTAACACGAATCTTTGAAGCTTATGCAACACATTAAATTTCTTAATGAAATAATTTCAAGTTTCTTCGGTTATTTAGTAGATCATTTTACAATGTCCTTTGAGACTATCATTTAAAATAATGTTAAAGCTTCAAAATGCCTTACTTAATTATTAATAAAAAGTGCAACAAAAAAATGACAGTCACTAAATTGGCAACATTGGCCACAAGGTACAGATCACAGCCTTCTATACTTGAAATACTACCATTGTAAGCATTCCAGGGGTTGAGCTTATCAAATAAGTGTGTCTAAATACATACTGAATACAGTTCCAGAAGCTTGCAGTTTAGATTTACGAAGCAAATAGGTAGTACTCTTTGCTGTGAAGAAATGTATAAACAAATTTTTACAATCACATTTTTTCAGTGATGATATGTCATTTTTCACTAACAGTATGTTTTCTGGCCATAGAAACCAGTGGCGGTATTCCATACTGTTGCATACAGTATCACTTCCCTCACTGAGTCTAATGAAGACCACTCAAGCTGCTTATAGATGTAGTATGAGTAACATAACATAAGCAGCATTCTAGAATTTTTTGACGTGAAGCGCCTATTTTCGAGGTGCAAGAGAGAAAAATTGTAATGTTTTGACATGAAAAGTTTACTGTGATGTCATTCATGGTACCATGAAAACAGAAGTGTAAGTGGTTTTCCACTTCATTCTCTATTTAATGTACGTTGATGCTTTCCACACAGTAGTCACAGAAATATTGGGTATATGGGTTATGTATATATATGAATATCAAATAATATACACTACAGTGCTAAAGAAAGTATACCCAAATATAAGACGACCTCAAATTTAATGGCTTTTGTAGAATTTAAATTTTTATGGTATTTTGTTGATGAATTCACAGATAAGTAATCCATTATTAACTATGGTTCTAGAACATAGGTATAAAATTTAAAGTACTTGTGTAAATTAAATATCCTCCTGATGAAATGAAATTTTTATCCCTCTAAGGCCTAAGAGTCTGACTAAGTGGTCTTGTCAGGTTGAAGCTGAGGAATGGTAAACATTTGGAACATTTTTTTTTTTTGTTATGCACCACATAATTCATACCATTCTAAACAAGTGGACCATGGGAAAAATGAAAAAACAACTTCACCTGTCGCATTATTTAGTGTACTGCACAACATAAAGAAATTGACGCAACTTATATATTTTTCTTAATACGCGAATTTAAGACGACTCACCCTCCCCATTTTTCGAACGCAAAAATTGGGAAGGGGGGGAATAATAATAACCTCGTCTTATATTCGCGTAAATATGGTACATAATATATTTTATTACTTCAGTTCGAGTATAAACATTCCACTCAGTCCTTGAGATTTTCTTAAATTCTCTTATAATTTTTTAATGGCTGACTTCTATATTTGTACAAGGGAATCTTTTGCACTCCATGCATTTCGCCAGCTGTGTGAGTACTATCTACTTTTGGCTGGGTTCTACTTAATTTTTAGATAATATTTATTCAAGATTTAATTTCGTAACTTTACAGTTAGTATAATCAATTAATGTCAAGAGTACAGCATTTCCCCATAAGGATATACATAAATATACTTGGACTTCTCCTGATGGAATGACACACAACCAAATAGATCACATCTTGATAGATAAACGGAGACATACTAGTATAGTAGGCATTCGAACTTTCAGGGGGACAGACTGTAACTCTGACCATTATTTGGTAATTGGAGAATTAAGGGAAAGGCTATCAGTAGCTAAGTGAGTAGAGCAACAAGCTAATATTAGTAGATTCAATATTCTGAAATTAAAGGACGACGAAACTAAGCAACGTTATCAGGTTGAAATTTCAAATAGGTTTGCTGCTTTAGCAACTTCCGATGAAGCTAAGGAAGAGTTAGACGTTAATAGCATGTGGGACAATATCCGAGATAATATCAAAATAGCTTGAACTCTCAGTTTGAGAGAGGAACAGAGATTAAGGGTGTTTGAGAATAAGGTTCTTAGGAAAATATTTGGGGCTAAGAGGGATAAAGTTACAGGAGAATGGAGAAAGTTACACAACGCAGAGCTGCACGCATTGTATTCTTCACTTGACATAATTAGGAACATTAAATCCAGATGCTTGAGAAGGGCAGGGCATGTAGCACGTATGGGCGAATCCAGAAATGCTTATAGAGTGTTAGTTGGGAGGCCGGCGGGAAAAAGACGTTTGGGGAGGCCGAGATGTAGATGGGAAGATAATATTAAAATGGATTTGAGGGAGGTGGGATATGACGGTAGAGACTGGATTAATCTTGCTCAGGATAGGGATCAATGGTGGGCTTATGTGAGGGCAGCAATGAACCTCCGTGTTCCTTAAAAGCCAGTAAGTAAGTATAATCAATTAATATTTTGTATTATTCTGTCAGCTGTAGCACTCTAATTATGTATCCAGTTTGAGAACAGATTTCGACTTGAGCTGACTAACTGTTCTCTAATTTATCTCTTGGACTCTACTCTTCAATAATATAACTTGAATTGATTTTCATTCAACTACTGCTTCCTTATTGCTATTTCCTTTTGTTAACTCTATTGAATAATACTAGTTTCAAAAATAACAAACTGAGCAACTGTTACGTATTTTTTTCTCCCTTTGTAGGATTCAATGGAGAGGGAAGAAGATAAAGGGCTTGTCATTGAAAGAATCTTGATCTTGGTGCGAAATGTATTGCAAGTCCCAGCTGATCCGGAAGCTGAGAAAAGAACTGATAATGACGCCAGTGTTCATGATCAGGTGATTGTCAGTTGTCATCAGTTATGACTGAAAACGTAAATAATACTTGATTTCTGATTTTTTGTTTCTTGTCGCAGTTGCTTTGGGCTCTTCACCAGTCTGGAATGGTAGATCTGTTCTTGTACATAGCATGTTCTGAAAACGAGCAGCAATACTACATGCACATTTTAGAGGTAAGTAGTCTACTGCATATGAATATATGTATAGATTTGTAAGTCATCCACTTCCAAGTAAAATTTTCAGGTCGTTTCTTGTTTACGTCAAACTTTGGCTGTATCAATTGCCTAAGTGTGCATCAGTTGTCCTACTGTCCATCCTTATTCCGTACTATATCAGTTTTCTTTCTAGGTGTACAGTAACGACATCAGAAATGTGTGCTAAATATGCAGTACATGATACATACCTATTCTAAGTCAGTTAGACGTAACTGATATGCTTATCGATTTGCATATATTGTGTTTTATTAAGCTTTATGTTACACTATTATTATGCATCAAATTTGAAAAAATAATTGTTCGTGATAGTATTTATCTGTTCTTACTGATTTGAGGTTACTTTCAAACAGATTCGAAATGCATCATTTATATTACTGGTGCAGAAAGACACTTTGTCTAATATCATATTACAAAATTAAACTTCAATAACTTGACAACCATTGAACATAATATTTGTATTTTGTGTAATGCATAATATGTACAGTTTAGAATGTATTCAGAAGGTATTAACATTTTGCAATGTGTAGGACTGTCTATGTGTATAGAATTAAATTAGAATTTTGCTTGTTGGCACATTGCTACTTGCGGTTCTGTCAAATTATTTCAATAATGTTAAAAAGCAATTTTATTATTACTGGGCCTACTTCATGCTGATACAATTACAATTGTAAATTAATATATCTATGGCTGGAAGAGCAGTTTGGCTTCAGGAAGGGAAAAGGTACGAGAGATGCAATAAAATTAGACTGCTACGAACATTCGGTGAATGATACCTAGAGAAGAATAAAGAAGTTTATATAATATTTGTGGACCTAGAAAAGGCATTTGACAGAGTGGATTGGAATACACTGATGGCGATCCTGAAGGAAATTGGCGTGGATTGGAAAGAGAGGAGGCTGTTCAGTAACCTTTATATGAAACGAGTCAAAGTTAGGATAGGAGAAGAAATGTCAGAAGGAAGTGAAATAGGGAGAGGAGTACGACAAGGATGCCCTTTATCACCTACCCTGTTCAACATCTACTTGCCCACACCTGTGGAGTAACTGTCAGCTCATCTGGATGCGAAACCAGGTGGCCCGGGTTCGAATCCCGGTCGGGGCAAGTTACCTGGTTGAGGTTTTTTCCGGGGTTTTCCCTCAACCCAATACGAGCAAATGCTGGGTAAATTTCGGTGCTGGACCCCGGACTCATTTCACCGGCATTATCACCTTCATTTCATTCAGACGCTAAATAACCTAGATGTTGATACAGTGTCGTAAAATAACCCAATAAAATTAAAGAAAAAACATCTACTTGGAGGATTTAGTGAAGAACTGTTTTCAGAACTTGGGAGGAGTGATAGTAGCAGGAAGAAGAATAAAGTGTTTAAGATTTGCTAATGATATGGCGTTGTTAGCAGAAGAGGAGATGATACTAAGGGATATGCTACTGGAGCTAAATGACAGCTGTGAGCAGTATGGGATGAAGATATATGCTAACAAGACGAAGGCCATGGTCATAGGAAGAAAAGTAAAGAAGGTAAACTTGGGAATTTTAAATGAGGCAGTAGAGCAAGTGGACAGTTTCAAATACTTGCGGTGTAGGCCTACTACTGGGTGTTCATTTCAAAGTGTGTCATGACGTCACTGTTGTTGGGTCACCGATTTGAAGCGAGTTTCAGCTTATATGTTAGAGAAGTTGCCTATTATTTAAGGCGTTCTTCAATCTGAACTTGAGAACGTGTACGGTATAACTTGAACGTCGTAGCAACAGATGGCGGTCTGTACGGTCTGTGTGCTACCATAACCTCTTTCGAACAGTGTTTTGCGCCGGCAAGTCGTACGCAGGGTATTTGTTATCATCGGTTGCATACGGTAACATTCCACAACACAAATCAAATGCTCCGTGTCCATGTTGACCATCGAAGTTAATGTCAACAAATAGGTAAGTAATCGTCTTAACCCTCTCCCCCATATCCCGACAGTAAGAAAAAAAACTCACTTCAGTACATGTTTCCAAACAGTTCACATTCTTGCCACTACTGGCGTTACCGTACGTATCGGTAATTAATCTTCAGAATGAACGCCGTACTTGCTAGGCAACATCTCTCGCATTTAGGTAATATGCCTTTGCGGAAGTGTAGGAAGATTGAATTCTCTAGGCTCATCGGATAGCCACATGACGACATACAGCGAGCCATGACACATTTTGAACTGAACACCCAGTATAAGCAGTAACATAAGCTGCTATCAGGAAGTCAAAAGAAGGATAGCAATGTCAAAGGAAGTTTTTAATAGAAAAAGGAGCATCTTCTACGGAGCTCTGGAAAAGGAACTAAGGAAGACACTAGTGGAGTGCTTTTTTTTAAATATTATGTAAAAAGCCAACCCTATTATATATCAGAGGTGGTGGGAGGTTAAGGCTGACAATCTTTACAGACAGTCACATTAACGGCATTAGGGATGTCAGTCCTAAGTGCCTGTTGCCTTTAACATCAAAGAAATATCCCTGGTGCTCATTTCTGTTAGAGGCTAAGTAAACCCCAGGGCCATAGTGCGGTTGGAAGGATTACTTACATGAATGGAGAAAATCCTTGACCCATCGGGAATCGAACTGATCTTCCGGCTTTGCAGCATTTTGCCTCAACTGCAACACTACTGTGTGCCCCAAATATTATGTAGAAAATGAAAGTATATTCACTGGTTTTCAAATTAGGTTAATGGCAGTTCAATTTTATAATGTTATTTTATAGACAAAACTATATGTAAATATATGGTTTTTAATATTCCCTGATATTTTGTATACACTGTACATTTAAATGCTACTTGTATATTTGTATTTAACTGTTTAAAGAGAAAGCATGTAGATACGTTTTCTGTTGATTTTACCTAGCCATATTAGCGTAAATTAAACATATACTAACAAACATTTAATTATTTCAGTACATGTAGTAACTTTGTCTTTTGGAGGAATAAAGTAATTGAAATAGAGTGATTAACAAGAAAACCAGTATACTTCCACCTGTATAAGCGAGTTACGCACACATACATACAAAATTACATAAACGCAGTATCCATTATCAGATCTGAAATGTGAAAGGCAAATTGTGCTTCACACTAGCTCAATTGGCAAAGGTAAACCGGCAATAATTATAAGGTTGCTGGTTCGAGTCTCACTTCACATAAGTCGTTTTAACATGGGAACCACGGAATTTTCCACACTCTTAAAATGGCAGACTTTTCATACTTTCATTCTAGAATGAAGCCATGAGTTCGATACCAGATGGTTATTTTAATATATGCTGTAAACAAGTTGCTGTACTTGTTCACATGAACTTTGTAATGTTTAGACAAATTGTAAGGCCAACATCATGGCATACATTAAGATTACCAGACATCCCCATTTCTTAGGGAAGTCCCCGAATTTTGCTTTTTGTTTCTGGAATGCCCCCGAATTTAATAATTTGTCCCCAGATATCCCCGGATTTTAAGTGTTAATTATTATAATTTTATGAAAATGCTGATGAATATCACAGTACTTATGATATTCATTCAGACCTATTGTGGAATGTATATTGTAACTTTTTAAACTAAACAACAATGTAACTTTATTATCTCAACAATAGGATTTGCTCTCCACACAGTAACACAGTATTCGTTAGTGCACTCCACTGACGACAATGACAATTTACTTGGACTATTACGAACAACGATGAACTGTTAATCTTAACTAATATTTACAAAGCACTATTTACAAATCAGAACTGTCAGTTCTCAGTTCACAGTTCTTCTAGCTCAGTCACTCGAGTTCACAGTATCTCGAACCACAGACCTTCAGAGACAGTCCACCATACTCGAACTCAGGTCCCTCCAACTGCGGTCCACTGCACTCGAACTCAGGTCCCTCCAACTGCGGTCCACTGCACTCGAACTCAGGCCTTCGGATGCTGACACAGTTGCGGACGCACACTCGAGTCGAACTCCTGTACACAAGACTGGCTTGCTTGCTCTGGCTTACTCACTGACTGAATAAACTGAAACTACTCAAGTTCGCTCGCGTTTCTTCTTTTATAGCAAAATCATAGTTGCGAGAAATTTCTACGGGTGTGCAGAGATAGCTCTCTCGAATTATCTGGATATCTCCACTTCGACGGACTTCTGGAAGAGTCGGGAGGGTCCGTCCCCCCTTCACTCCGCACGTAGCAGTTGCGCGCGCAAACTCCCTTGCCACGTAGACCCTTTCCCCTCTCTTCTCTCCGCCGCGCGCTGTCCCTCAGTGCTCCGTGGAGCCCGTGTCGGCTCATGCGCGATCTGCTCTCTTGCGGGACGCTGGTCGTGAGTTCGAATCTCACGTCGCTGTCACAATATTAAAAATTATGGTTTATTTAACGACGCTCGCAACTGCTGAGGTTATATCAGCATCGCTGGTGTGCCGGAATTTTGTCCCGCAGGAGTTCTTTTACATGCCAGTAACTCTACTGACATGAGCCTATCGCATTTAAGCACACTTAAATGCCATTGACCTGGGCCGGGATCGAACCCGCAACCTCGAGCACAGAAGGCCAGTGCTATCCAGGACGACGAATGTATATTGGTGAGATGTCCTCCAGAAAGAGAGAAATTTGAAGAGAGATTCCTTTATTTTTCTTCCAATGTACGAATAGATGAAATAATTTATTTTATGAAATTTCTTGCTTGAAGAAATACGAGGTCTGTCTAAAAAGTATCCGACCTTTAGCCAGAAAAAATATTTCAAATACCTGATGGGGTTGGGACCCTAATCCCCTTCAAAGTAGGCCCCTTGTGCTTGCACACACTTAGCCCACCGATCCTTCCACTGCCGGAAACACCTCTGGAAGTCTTCTTTTGGAATGGTGTTCAGCTCCGTCGTCGCATTCCGCATTATCTCTTCTCTACTCTCAAAATGGGATCCTTTCAGTGGTGTCTTCAATTTTGGAAACAACCAGAAGTCGCAAGGAGCCAGGTCTGGAGAGTAGGGAGGTTGGTGAACGGTTGTAATTCCATGTTTGGCCAAGAAAGTGTGTATCAATTGGGATGAATGTGCGGGGGCGTTGTCGTGATGCAAGTGCCAGTTGTTCGCCGTCCACATGTCTGGTCTTTTGCGCCGAACTGCATCACGGAGTCGCCAGAGAACATCGTGATAGTACTCCTTTGTCACCATTTGTCCTTCCGGTGCGTATTCGTGATGCACAATTCCACGGACATCAAAGAAAACAGTCAGCATCACCTTGATTTTGCTTCGCACCTGCCGCGCTTTCTTCGGCCTTGGAGACTCGGGATGCTTCCATTGCGACGACTGTCTTTTTGTTCCTGGGTCGTACCCGTACACCCATGACTCATCTCCAGTTATCACGGTGTTCAGAAACCCAGGATCAGTGTTGGCGGTGTCCAGAAGGTCCTGTGCAACGTCACGACGGAGGTCTTTTTGTTCCGGGGACAACAACTTCGGCACGAATTTCGCAGCCACTCGGTTCATGTTCAAATCATCACACAAAATTGCATGTGCAGAATCTTTACTCACTCCAACCTCTTCGGCAATCTCCCGCACGGTCAAACGACGATCTGCCATCACCAAATTTCGCACCCTCTCAACAACAGCTGCACTCCGAGCAGTTTGGGGCCTGCCACAACGCTGCTCACTCTCCGCTGATGTGCGGCCATCTTTGAATCGGTTGAACCACTCCTTAATTTGTGTTACACCCATCGCATCTTCCCCAAACACCTGCTGAATCTTACGAATTGTTTGACTTTGAGAATCACCAAGCTTTTGACAAAATTTGATGCAGTATCTTTGCTCAATTCGTTCAGTCGTCTTGCGAGAAAACTAAATCCGACAAACACCTAGAACAGCACCTTACTTGGCGACCACCAGCCAGTGACTGGCACAAGCGAATGCGGTGAAAAAATTCAAGCATGCGCATTACAGTTCCTCCTTCCACCATGCACAGTGGCGCCGCCTTAGAATCACAACTTTACGCGGGAAAAATTAAGGTCGGATACTTTTTAGACAGGCCTCGTATATGACTTTAGAGAAAATAGCAAAGCGGAATGAAAAAGTGCTACTCTTTGTTCAAAATGGAGTGAAATTTTTTAAATTTTCTCCGAGAAAATGATTTTCTGTGTAATTCCAGAAGTTGATCGAAATACCTCCGCATTTTCCTGGAAATAATGTTCAGTGAAGAAAATTTTTCTTCTATGTAAATGTTGTAGAGATCCAAAAAATCCATAACGAGTTTAGAAACCGTTCAAACCATGCTTGCTACCTTAACTGACTTCAGCATAACCTGTTAGGAATTTGCTGCGAAATTGCGGTCCACTCTTCTGAAATACCAGCAGTTTAAAGTATTTAAGTAGAACAGGCATTTTGATTCTTTAAGGGAAGAGGATGGTATTTTTTGGTGAAAAATGAGTAAATTTTCGAAAAATAAGATTTTTTTCCTTAAAATACTCTGTGATATGTGTAGAATATATAGTATGATATTTTGTGGGTATTTGTGCCCTTATCGGATGTTGAAACGCCATTTTTAAACTTCCTGCGCTCTGGATTTTTGTTTGTTGTTTCCGGAACTTCAGTTTTTTTTTCAAAACCAAATTTTTCTTTAAAATACTCTGTGATGTGTGTGGAATACATTGTGTAACATTTTATGGATATCTGTGCTCTTATTGGATGCTGAGACGCCATTTTTAAAGTTCCTGCGCTCTGGATTATTAAATCACACTCCCTTTGATTGCTGTTTCTGGAACTTTATTTTTTTGCTACATTGCCAGAAAAAAATCGATATAATTTTTGAAATATTAAAGATATAATATGTATGAAATTTAGAATAAACATTCTCTAGACTACTAGGAAACTTTTCTCTGTAACAGAATTTTCCTAATTGATTTCATTTTAAAAGTAAGTCTGTCTGTTTGCAAGAAAGAAAATAAAAAAAATGTTATTAAATTTTAATTGTTTATTTTACAAATGTAGGGATTAATATCAAAATTCTGTTACAGACAGTTTGTAGAGCGTGCTTTTACAAATAAATTGTAATAAACTATTTGAATTTATCTTTAAAAATGGGTTAGATATATCGAGTTTAGTAAAATCCTGCATTGGCTACATTTTTGTTTTCAAATCTGGCTCCCAAAAATTTTTTTCAAAATATTTATATTTGGTTGAGTTGCTATAGCCATGAGCTCTCTACATACAAAAAAAATTAATATTTTACACCAAATACCAAAAAGTTTTAAAAAGTACAGTCCTCTCCCCTTAAGGTGTGTAAAACAAAAGGCCTTTAAGTGAACGGCAAACCAACAGAAATGTTAAAGGTAATTTTTTTCATATATTGATATGTCCCCAGAAATAGTGTAAATAATCTGGTAACCTTAGTATATTGAAGAAAACAAAATGATTTATTTTACCATGGCTCTGTAATGTAACTTAGACTGTTTAGCACACACATATCATGTTCTGCAATTACGATACCAAATAAAACATTTCTGCACATGGTTCCTTGTATGAAAGTTGTTCATAATAATCTCTTCTACCATTCCCAAAAGTTTGTAATAAACGTATAATGTTTGCATACAAAATAAATTAGTTGTTTGCATAACATATTAATAGCTGAGTAAATCCTCATTAAATTTATCCTTTTTTTATATTTCTGGTATATACAATGTTGCGGATAGAGGAGACGGCCTCCAGATATGGAGGGTAGCTGCGAATATATTGAATAAGCAGTCATGGACAACCGATAAGGGGTGATCCTCCAGCTTGGGGGTTGGGCGAAGAGCTAACAACCCATCACCGTAAAAAACAGCTTGTTACGAAACCTAACAATAAGCCTCGGAATAGGACTGATTCTCTGGCACGACCACAGTATGATTATGTCTCGTGATCAGAATATTGTACAAAATGGAACTATAAAAGTTGGAGAATTATCCTTCAAAGAGGTGGAAAAATTCAAATATCTTGGAGCAACAGTAACAAATATAAATGGCACTCGGGAGGAAATTAAACTCAGAATAAATATGGGAAATGCCTGTTATTATTCTGTTGAGAAGCTTTTATCATCTAGTCTGCTGTCAAAAATCTGAAAGTTAGAATGTATAAAACAGTTATATTAGCGGTTGTTCTGTATGGCTGTGAAACTTGGACTCTCACTTTGAGAGAGGAACAGAGATTGAGGGTTTTTGAGAATAAGGTTCTTAGGAAAATGTTTGGGGCTAAACGGGATGAAGTTACAGGAGAATGGAGAAAGTTACACAACACAGAACTGCACGCATTGTATTCTTCACCTGACATAATTAGGAACATTAAATCCAGACATTTGAGATGGGGAGGACATGTAGCACATATGGGCGAATCCAGAAATGCATATAGAGTGTTAGTTGGGAGGCCGGCGGGAAAAAGACCTTTGGGGAGGCCGAGACGTAGATGGGAAGATAACATTAAAATATATTTGAGGGAGGTGGGATATGATGATAGAGACTGGATTATCTTGCTCAGGATAAGGACCAATGGCGAGCTTATGTGAGAGCGGCAATGAACCTTCCGGTTCCTTAAAAACCAGTAAGTATATGGATACAATATAAGGTGGAAACTTATATATGTCGACACAGAAAGGAGATATTTTAAGATGTTGTCAACACTGTAGAGTAATTTTTGTGTTTTATAATAATAATAATAATAATAATAATAATAATAATAATAATAATAATAGTAGTAGTAGTAAATTAATGATGATGATGATGATGATGATGATGATGATGACATAATAAATGCATACATTTGGATAGATACCTTTACATGTTGCTCTGTTACCGGTAGATAATCTGTTGGTTAATCCTTCATAGCTCACAGGCTGTCATCCTGATTGACAAACAATGGAATTCAGTAATGGTACCATTAAAATGATATTACGTATTTGTCTGTATATCTCCAGTAATGTCCCCGTTGTATTACTAATTACGTTTTAATTAAACTGTTACACTGAATCAAATTATTGATGTGAATGTTGGTACATAAGTGAAGTCAGGAGAGCTTTTGTAACAGGATAACTACTGCAGCAAGTGGGAAACCAAATTCCATCAAGTCTGTAATGTAGGTCAGACACATCGAATTGCAGTGAAATGCAACATCACACACAGTGTTACTTGGTGATCAGATATCGTGTGTCCAACATAGTTTAATGTGACTTCTGTTTTAGGATTTTTCATTTCTTATTGTTTAGACATTCTTTTTCAAAGCATAATGAAAATAGTGTGTAAATAATAGGGTGATATTTAGGTGGAATAATAAAATATAGACTTTTAGGGCCATATTCATAGACATTCTTAGCGTGGGCTTCCGGTGGATGATCAGCGAACTAACGTTTTTCGTATTCATAAACCAGTGTTAGCGATATGATATGATATGAATCCTGTACAAGTAATCAGTCGATAGCCGGGGCTTGTTTAGCATGCTCGTAGCGCGGGCTATTGAAATGTCTGTGCATAGCACCCTTAATTATTTATTGATTGCTAACACATCTATACAGGGTGTTTCAGATGTGATAGAGGGCACTCAGACATTTTTTTCGTAATAAAGTAGTATCCGGAAATGCTTCTGTATAGAGATATAATGACATGAAAGAAACAAGGCTTTCAGAGAATTCTAATGTGAAAAATAACTGGCTACTATCTCAAAGACATTGATTTAGCCGTTGAAAAATATGACGGAGAATATACACTGAGGATGTTGGTCCGCATAAATTTGCCGTGCCTCATTAGCATTGCCATATGCATGTCTGTTAGTTCAACATTTGTAAACTGATGCATTTTTAATGATTGGGAATTTGTCGGAGCGAATTTTTCTCCTCTAATATTAACTGGAAATTGCAGCTGGATAGCATTTAGTCTTTGTAACCTTTGTCTGAATGTATTACGTTGTTAATCTATTTTGTAATTATGATAAAATATTTAAGTACACATTATAACAATATAATCGGTGTTTTAAAATTACAATTATTACTTTTCGATTATATCCACAATACTCACCTGTTCTATTTCAAGAATAATCTCAACATGATAAAGGAACTAAAAAAATTGATTAAATAAATTAAAGATGTAATACTAGTGTAAAATTAAAATCTTAATTTTGTGAACAGTACTCCTCACATACTAGTAGTCTAAAAGTAAGTTCTGATGTTGTATGTTGAATTTGCTGTATTAGCCAACCAGTCGGAATTCTTATATTAGGATTGTTGCTCGATCTACAGGCCACACAAGCACAGTAAAAAGATAACCTTACTATAGATAATAATAGAAATAGTAATGTAGGTACTCACCTTTGTGTGATGAAGATGAAGAATCCAGAAGATGTATCCCATCTTCTTGCAACAGAAAATGCTGTACGTGTTGTAGCTTGCTGACTTAGTGATGGTGAAGTTCAGTCGTCTGTTCCTGTATATAGGTATAGTGTTGCTGGTGTAGGATTTATTTAGTTTATTTGTATGGACATCGTAATGAAATAGGATACTTCATTGTGGAAAAGCTACCTCTAATCCAAGCATTCATTCGTCCATGGATATAGAAATTTAAGGTTGGGAGTCAATATCTAACCTTTTTAAGTTTCGTGAATAGGCCTATGTAAGCATAAACATTGAAATGAGACAAAACAAGTTAATGAAAATACAGAGCTATTCAATAAGAAAGAGCAGATTTCAGATATTTATTTTAAGCGAACTATAAACACTAGAAGCATTTACTGCACACCAGTGGATAGAGGAAGGTTCAATTTTTTTTTAACGTTTGGTTACAAGCGATGCTCGGTCCGGGGCCATAAGCAAAGCGAAAACAGCAATGGCCTGTCTGCCGTAAGTAAGTTACTCACCAGTCCGAATTTGAAGGATTGATAAATAATTCTTGCATAGTCGTCGAACATGCAAGAACTCACCAAAGGTGAATGTTTTTTATGCCGTTTCTGCAAAGAAAGTGTACCAAACGACACCATTCCGGGATGTTGGATTGGAAGAGGTGGAGAAGATCGTGTTCATCGTCTGTGGCCCTCCAGGTCCCCCGACCTTACCCCTGTGATTTTTATCTGTGGGGTACATGAAAGACAGGGTGTTTGTACCACATCTCCCTGCTACTCTTCAAGATCTGTACCATCGAATTGTTGAAGCTATGAATTCCATAACTATACTGTTTTTGCTGTAAGAAAAATCCTAATGTAAACACAAGCACGTGGCTGTCATACCCGTGATTGGCTCCCAGTTGAAACACTCACACGACGCAGGAAAATATAGTCCATATTTGGAAATTATCATCTTGTATTATTTGAAAATGAAAAATTGAATTCTAGTTGTTAAATACAATGAAACATATAACTTCACTCATATGTAAAAAGATATGTAAAAGAAAAGTTACTTTTATATTTTGTTATGTACTATAAACACGGATGAATACAAACAGTAATACCGAGGTAGTCTGTTCTTGTAACAAGCTGGCGTCACTTGAGCTCGTAGTTGTTCACGTAAGCACGTGGTACTCAAGTATGGCTTCTGCATCCTCGGTGTGTGTGGTTATTAAACATAAGAGTGGAAACCCTCTCAAAAGCGGACAAAAACAAAATAGTCTTAAATGTATATAATAAGTTATGTGAGTTTTAATTAGAGTAATTATAAAATACATGTTTCCTAAGCAAATGAATGCATAGTAGTGAGGTTCGTACTTGACGATTAAAGGGAAATGTTTAACATGAAAGAGAATGTACAACAGTAGGCGGGAACACGTATTGAGAATCTATGGTGCCAAACAGCGGCCAATGAAGCCTCACTGCAGTCACGTGCTATTGTTTATGTTAGGATTTTTCTTACAGCGAAAAGATTATAGGGGCCAGTTGATTCTTGTGTGGCAAGAAATGGACCACCGTTTTGATGTTTGTTGTGCAACACATGATGCGCATGTTGAGTGCTTGCAACCTCATGGACTATAAAACTTTAAACCTTCCTCTACCCAATGGTGTGCGGCAACTGTTTCTACTGTTTATAGTTTGTTTAAAATAAATATTTGAAATCTGCTCTTTCTTTTTGAATAACCCTGTATATTAATTGTCCATATAAACAGAACCCACCAAACAAACTTTCTGATCTCCTGCATTAAACAAGTATCTATTATCTAGTGGTTTAAAACCTGTATAACGAACAAACTTACGTATGGCCCTTGCATAACTTGAACACCAGTATAATGAAGAAACTTGTGCATGGCATCCATCAGTTGAAAACCCCTTCGTTCTGAGCAGTGTATGCATCATCATCATCATCATCATCATCATCATCATCATCATCATCATCATCATCATCAAATGGATTACAAAAGGAGTGGTCGTTCAGAATTCTTACCGAAGTTGTAGCTCAAAAATAGGCAAACTGTTTGAAATGTTGTTAATTTTTCCACAATGTTGAGAACGTAAACTTTAAAATGAGTGGTAAAGCATCACAATTGATGCTTTCATGTGCTCACAGTTTTGTTAACAGGAATTGAATACAATAAAATCCCTTGTAACTGGCACCCAAATAACCGGCAATATTAAAACAACGGTACTTTTTGCTAGACCAAAAAAAAAAAAAAAGTTTAAATCCGCCACATTGCCACAGTCTAGGGTGTCAGTTTTGCCACATTAGGAAGTTGGCACGAACTTTCATTTTCAGTGAATTTCGAACCTAAAATTTATTTATTATTTGTGTTGTGTGATGTGTTTTAATAAAAAAAATCCACACAGTTTTTATGTTTTTTCAGTTATGAGCAAGTGATAGAGAGATAAGCTTCATGTGGCTGCAGTTTCAACATTTGGCACCATGAACTACGAACTTTTTTTTTTTTGTATATGCCAGTATTTATTCAATTATCCGGCAAAATCTCGTATCCAGAACTAGCCTGGTCCCTTTGGTGCTGGTTAAGAGGGATTCTACTGTACATAGATATATTTGTATTTACACACATCTAGATATTGAACACACACACAGAAAACAAAACACACGCCACACACGTGATGTTCTGGGTTTTGTTTAAATGTTTAAGAATTGAAAGCTGTCCTCTTCAGAACATTCTGCAATAATTTTAACTTGGGGTGTACTATAAGCAGTAACATAAGCTGCTGCCAAAAAGTCAGAAGGATGATAGTAATGGCAAAGGAAGTGTTTAATAGAAAAAGGAGGATATTCTGCGTAAGGAAAAGGAATTAAGAAAAAGACTAGTGAAGTGCTTTGTGTGGAGTGTGGTATTATATAGGGCAGAAAAATGAACATTACGACGAAGTGAAGAGAAGCAAATAGAAACATTTGAAATATGGATATGGAGAAGAATGGAGTGTGTGAAATGGAGAGACAGAATAAGAAATGAAGCTATGTTGAAAAGAGAGGTTGAAGAAAGAAAAAGGAATTGGTTGGGTGACTGACTGAGAAGAAAGTGCTAACTGAAGGATTAACTGGAAGGAATGGTGAATGGGAGAAAATTCGGGGCAGAAGAAGATATCAGATGATAGATGACATTAAGGTACATGATTTATATGCGGAGACAAAGAGGAAGGCAAAAAATAGGAAAGATTGGAGAGTGCTGGGTTTGCAGTGAAAGTTCTGCCCTTTGGCAGAAAATTATGAATGAATGAATATCAATCAGGATCCATATGTAAGTGGTTAGGGAGTTATACAATAAGCTTAAAAGAATATTATTAGATTGTTTTGCTAGTAAGTAAACTCAAAAGGATACAAAATTTTGAAAGAAATATACATAGATTCATGTTATGTTCTTTATTTATATACAAGGAATATTGGTACATATACAAAACTTCCAGTCAAACAGAACTATGAAAAGGAACATAAAAATCATCACAAAACCTCTTAACAATTCAAAACATTATTTTCTAAGCAAAAGAATCAGGTAAGTCATATGAAGTTTATTCTCATCTATGGACTAAGATTGATCCTCACACTTCGATGATGACCAGTGTTTGGTGAACATGTAATGTTCAGAACCTCATATAACTCTGTAAGTATTCACCTTTGAATGCAGGTGTGTTGGTTCACATCAATGCTGAATGAGCCAAGAAATGTGCGTCTGAGATATTAAACGTTATACATACAACATACACGCATACTTACCCAGTAGGAGGTTGTCCAAAGAGTGTGCTGCCATTTTGAGTATCTTGAGAATTAGTGACGTGTTCTTGATACAACTTGGCAACCAGTCAGAAAAAACCTTACTGTGTATGTATGAATAGTCACTCTTGCGTGAGGCTATTTTATTACCACTGAGTGAGTTTGAGTACTATGTGACAATTGCATTCCAATGACAACGTGAGTAGATTAATGAATGTGCATAAAGTTTTGCATTCAGCATTGTAAATTCATCCACAAAAACTAGCTGGCAAAATTCATGACAATGTGCTTGCCTATAATTTACATCTCGTGCAGAGTTTTTGACGCAGCATCACATCTCTAAGGTCTGTCACCCTCCATATAGCCCAGTTTTGGCTGTCTTTAACTTTATATTTTTGCAAAGCTAAAAATCGCCATTGAAAGAGAGGAAGTTACAGATTGTGGATGACATTAAGGAGAACGAATTGAGGCGGTTGTACGTGATTACAAAAAAAGAACTTTGCAGACTGTTTAGAAAAGTGGGAGAAACTGGAATGAGTGTGTAAGATTCTAAGAGGAGTACTTTTTGAAGGATACTAAGGTGTCATTATTTGAGGCAGATTTGATTTTTTAAAATTTATTCATTTATTTATTTTTAATGATTGGATACTTTCCAGACAGATCTCATTTATGTAAATATATATGTGTGTATACTATATGCACATATACAATAATAATTATTTTATGGTTTAAATACATTTCTTGAAACCTTGAATTTCTAGAAATGTATATTTCACTCATACTCATATGAATATTGAATCATACATGGATTTATTTGTATAATGTCTTGTAAGATCTAAAATGAAATACAACTTGATATTAAAAAGATTTATTTAAGAAAGTTTCAGACAATAATAATAATAATAATAATAATAATAATAATAATAATAAATATTTAATGATACGAGGGTGGATCAGAAAGTAACGTACGATAACATTTTTACAAAAAAATGTCTAATCGTTAAACAAAACTAAAAAATACACAAATGAACTCGCATCTTTTAGCTACTTTTCTACATAGGCGCTAAGTTTCTCAACACATTTCTTCCATCGTAGTACCAGTTTCACTATATCCTGTTCATAGAAATCCGTTTCGTTGGAGTATAGGCATCTGTGGACAGTTGATTGCACTTTTTCATCGGTCGCAAAGTGATTGCCAGCTAGGAATTTCTTTATGGGACCAAAAACAGACGAAAGTCTGATGGTGCAAGTCTGGACTGTATGGTGGATGCTGGAGCACCTCCCAACCAAATGTGTTTATTTTCTCATGAACAGAAGCCAGAACATGGGGTCGAGCATTATCATAAAGAAGTTTGACATCATCAGCATTAATGTTACAGCATTTGTCACGAAGGGCATGACGCAACTTTATCAATGTTTGAATGTAGGCTCTAGCATTCACAGTGGTTTCGTGTTTAGCAAAGTTCACAACAAAACACCATGCATATCCCTCAAACTGTCACAAGCACTTTCTTAGCAGATTGCGTCTTTGAATTTTTCTTTACTGGGGAAGCAGCATGTTTCCACTCCATAGAGGTCTGCTTTGTTTTGGGCTTGTAATGGTACGCCCAGGACTCATCACCAGTGACAATTCCTTTCAGAAAATCATGCCCTCCTGCAGCATAACGCCATAAGTGGTCCAAGCATGTCATCATTCGCTGGCCCTTGTGGTCGTCTGTCAGGTTCTTAGGCACCCAGTGGGCACTAACTTTATGAAATTTCAATGTGTCATACACGATATTGTACACCGCACTGTATGAAATGTTGAACTGCTAGATAAGGTTCGCAGTTGGATCCGCCAGTTGTTCAAAATTGCTGCCTCAAGCCTGTGACATTCTGCTGGATTACAGCTGTTACCAGCCACCCAGAACATGGCGAATCACAAAGGTTCTCATGGCCGTCTCCAAAGAATGTGCACCACCTGGAGATGTTGCTACAGTCTTCCTCGTACATGCCACACATGTCTCTGTGAATTTCACTTGGATTATTATCTTTAGCCCGCAAAAATCGCACAATACTTTGCTGCTCTTCACAAGTTGACGAAGTAACATGCGCACCATCTTTGTTGCGTAGTTCACGCTTCTCTCGCTAGAGCTGCACATGCAAAACAAATTGTATCTGTCAACGAGTTAGAAAAAGATTAGCTCTTTCTAACTTCGTTGGTGTCTGTAGTGAAAACTTCAAACTATATCTCGGTGAAATGTCAACATCCAAGCCACAATATCAACACAGAAAAAAATTATTGTGTTACTTTCCGATCCATCCATGTAATTTATATTATTATTATTATTATTATTATTATTATTATTATTATTATTATTATTATTATTATTATTATATTCTTGTATATAGTGCAAACTATTGACAACATATCTGAATATCTGAGGTAACATAATATGAGCAATATGACAAACATTTTCCACCAATTCCTCACTATTTAAATAATTGTGAAAAAAGATACATAGCTATGTTTTAAATGTCAACCTCCAAGCTTTTGCAAAACAGAGACGTAAAAATATACAGAGCTTAGGATTTCGTATCAAACAGAACTGCAGTGAATAACCATCTTCAAAACGTAAAAACTGACAGTAACTGCTATAATAATTATTCCTTTTGATGAAAACATGTAAAAAAAAAACGCGCAGGAAAGAAGCTTTCTCACGAGATTAAAGACTCGTATCACTTGAAAACGTCATTACTCTTAATGGCTCCATATCAAAAGCATAAAAACGTTTGTAGAGAATCTTGGAATATCAATGAAGAATTTATTTGATGTACAAAATGCAATCCTCTAAAAGGCACGTAGGCCTATTGTTCGGATTATGGATGAAATGTGATGTGGTACCAGGTTTGTTAAAGTTCTCAGCCAGAATAGGTATGTGAAAAACTAAATAATAATAATAATAATAATAATAATAATAATAATAATAATTCTGAAATACTAAGTTTCATATCCTGTAAAGCAAATGATAACTAAAAATGTTAGTCAGTATTATTATTATTATTATTATTATTATTATTATTATTATTATTATTATTATTATTATTATTATTATTATTTTATAAATGAATTTTGTCTGTGATAACATAGGTTTTCTCAATCAAAAGATGTATTATTTCTCCAGTTCTCTTGATCTAGCTATTCTTCATCTGTCAGGTTTCTTTTCCGCATAATCTTTTTCATTTCCTGTGCTATGTGTTGTGATCTACCTCTCTTCCTTCTTCCTTCTGGTTTCCAATTAATGCTTCTCTATTTAATCTATTTTCTCTTCTCATAACATGCCCATACCATCTTAGCTGCATTTCTTCTAATCACTTTAACAGTATATATTTTGTAACATCCATTCTCCAGGATGTCTTTAAATATATTATTAGTCCTATGATTATTTTGCTTTTGAGACATGTTTTTGTTTCGCATGATATAGATAATGCAGCAGAAATCGATTTTTTTATTTTTATCGGTACTATAACTGATTCATGACAGTCTTCTGAGGTTTGTGAAGTCTTATAATTTAATTTTCGAAGACATGCCAAAATTTTTCCGAAATTTCAAAAGTTCCCGACCACATAAAACAATTAAATTACATGAAGGAGGTTTTATGTTTCGGGAGAAATGTTGTAGAAGTTACAGGATGTTTTTATGGCTTCAGTAAGTACTAGACAAAGGGTTGAATAGTTGAAAAGGTTAGGCAGTTGAGAAGTTGGAGAAGAAGAGACGCATTACTGAAAAACAAAATACCAAGTAAAGAAAGAAAGTGTAGAGAGGTAGGGGAGAAAAAAAAGGAGAGGAGTTAAGAAAGGCATTTTGCTACACAAAGGTAAAGTTTCCGTCTGCAATATTACTGTGGATCTTTATGAAAGTTTGGCAGCTTTTGTTTGCCAGAAAGTTCCTTGACTTTGCTTGTGTATGCCGTGAATAGAACAAAACAAGGAGGAAAGAAACTGTCATGGCGTATAGTTATAGGTAGTAGTTAGCCAATTTTTTTGCCTTTGCTTGTTTTTGACGGTTTTTTTTTTTTTTTTTTTTTTTTTTTTCCAGGTTCTTACAATGGTTCATTGCAGAGCAGTACAGAGGCCGTATATACGATAAATATTTCAGAGTTTTATGAACTATTTACAGATTGTGTCACTGATGCTTCGAGAACAGAACCCATCGCAGTTAGCAGATGCTTCTATTTCTAGAAGTGTTGAAGAGAAAGAACGTGATGAAGTGGAGCTGTTGGCAATTAGAGAGCAAGAAATCCGTAGAAGGCAGGAGAAAGTGAAGAAGTTTACAGGAGCCAGGTAAGTCAATCATATAATATGGTGTAGTCTATAATTTCATTGACTAAAACTGCAGTACAACTTCGATTATCATTGTTAATTCGTTGTCTCATCATTTGAACATTTTAAACCCATGTTTTTTTTTTTTTTTTCGTTGTTGGTAACTCTATAGCATCTATTAGATGCTTTATGGTTGTGCTAACTGATGGAGTTACTTGTCAACAATGTGATGCTGAAACGTGTGTTCAGGTTACTGCCCAGCAACAGTCCTGATGTATTAAAACCCATGTTATGACAACAATTTCATTAAAGAATATGATATATATATATATACTGGGTGTTCATTTCAAAGTGTGTCATGACGTCACTGTTGTGAGTCAGCGATTTGAAGCGAGTTTCAGCTTTCATGTCAGAGAAGTTGCCTATTAATCAAGGCGTTCAATCTGAACTTGAGAACGTGTACAGTATAACTTGAATGTCGTAGCAACAGATGGCGGTCTGTAAAGTCTGTGTGCTACCATAACCTCTTTCGAACTGTGTTTTGCGCGGGCAAGTCGTACGCAGGGTATTTGTTACAATCGATTGCGTACGGCAACATTCCACAACACAAATCAAAATGATCTGTGTCCATGTTGACCGTCCAAGTTAATGTCAACAAATATGTAAGTAATCGTCTTAACCCTCTCCACATATCCCGACAGTAAGAAAAAAAACTCACTTCAGTACGTGTTTCCAAACAGTTCACATTCTTGCCACTACTGGCATACTCGGTAAGTAATATTCAGAATGAATGCCGTACTTGTTAGGCAACTTCTCTCGCATTTAGGTAATACGCCTCTGCGGAAGTGTAGGAAGATTGAATTCTCTAGGCTCATCGGCTAGCCACATAACGACATACAGCGAGCCATGACACATTTTGAACTGAACACCCAGTATTTACATTATAACTTCGAATAAAATTATGTATTACAAGAAATTATTATCATTTCTTGATATTAATACTATCATGTTGACTTAATGTAACCATATATTGTTATATCAATTTTATTTATTTTAGTGCTTTAACAAAAAAGGCGCTCTGGTGTGATTTCGAAACAAGATGGAACTAATTATCTATTTTGATTTTTTCCACGATTATTTCCAACTGTAAGGTGAATGTCAGGTACTCCGATTATTGTTGCCAAATACTGTCTCACTGTCATTAATTCTATCACTGCTAAATAACTTTGCAGATCATACGATGTCCTCGAATAATTGATTACAAACCAGAAAAACTTAATAAATGCTGTGAAATCTCGTGTTTCATCATAATGTCTTCATGAGTTTTCATTAACTACAAAAGCTTGCATGATGGACTGCTAATTTTGCAAAGTTTTGATATTTATTTTTAAATCTGTAATTTTTTTCTAATCACTGTGCATGACATTTTGAATGTAGAGATTATGTCACAATTCGTTTATTTGCCCCAAAACTGCTAATAATATTTAAATGAATTTCTAAAGGAGTAACACATTTACAACTCTTAACTGTTCGCTCATTTGTAGCACTATTTTTTTAGTCATTTTGCATAAAATAAAACCATCACTCTAGCTCCAGACAGTCAAACAACTTCACTGATAGCGATGATTCTGCTTTCAGTAATCGGTTCCAAAAGTCCAAGCCTGGTTGTTAAAGTCACAACATTATGAAACACTCTGTTACGTGACTGAATGCTCGAGATTATGTGAATGTTAGTCATCAGGAGAAAATTACCAGCATATGAAACTGCAAGAAATGATGCCTAGCAAAATTTCAATGCTAATTTAATTTAATAGTATTGATTAATGATAGTACTTTGAGAGAGGAACAGAGATTAAGGGTGATTGAGAATAAGGTTCTTAGGAAAATGTTTGGGGCTAAGAGGGATGAAGTTACAGGAGAATGGAGAAAGTTACACAATGCAGAGCTGCACGCATTGTATTCTTCTCCTGACATAATTAGGAACATAAAATCCAGATGTTTGAGATGGGCAGGGCATGTAGCATGTATGGACAAATCCAGAAATGCATATAGAGTGTTAGTTGGGAGGCCGGAGGGAAAAAGACCTTTGGGAAGGCCAAGACGTAGGTGGGAAGATAATATTAAAATGGACTTGAGGGAGGTGGGATATGATGATAGAGACTGGATTAATCTTGCTCAGGATAGGGACCAATGGCGGGCTTATGTGAGGGCGGCAATGAACCTCTGGGTTCCTTAAAAGCCAGTAAGTAAGTAAGTAAGTAAGTAAGAATAATGATAATAGAAACAATAGTTGAAGATAATTGAACCTCCACTTTACTGTGGACACCAGTTGCATTTCTAAGTTACCATATTCACATAGTCACAGTGTATTTCTACCAGTCTTAGTTCAACTGACAGAAAGGTCAGTCTTGAATTTCTTCTTTAATTTGTCAGAGAATTTCTGTTTTAGAAGTAGGGAGAAAAAATAACTGAACATATCTTTCGGGACAGTTCTGAAAATAGAGCAGTTCCAAAATAACAGTTGTCTTGAAAGGCAGGAAAGTAATTTGGGGAACCAGACTCCATCTCAAATATGGCTGCATACTTTCTTATATCGTCGACCTGGTTGGCTAGTTGGTATAGCGCTGGCCTTCTATGCCCAAGGTTGCGGGTTCGATCCCGGGCCAGGTCGATGGCATTTAAGTGTGCTTAAATGCGACAAGCTCATGTCAGTAGATTTACTGGCATGTAAAAGAACTCCTGCGGGACAAAATTCCGGCACATCCGGCGACGCTGATATAACCTCTGCAGTTGCGAGCGTCGTTAAATAAAAACATAACATTTAACTTTCTTATTGAATGTATAGTTCACACCACTGTGATTTCTTTGACAGTGTTGTCAGACTAACAACTCTGAAATCTACACAAGTAGCAGCAAAATTCCACTAAATTCCATAGGTTCATACTAATAAACAAATGTATGAGAAACTGTAATCCAGTCTTTGTTTGTGAAATATTCCTTCTCTCCTGTTGCATGGTGCTGTGAAATTTTACAACAAAGCTCATTAAATTCAGAGAGTATCAACTGTGTGAGGTTAGGATTTTATCAGCTTATGTGTTGTGTGAAAGAAGATTAGAAGAGATTACAGCAGATTATGGATTATGTTTCGTACTTTTGTTACTTCAGAGACAGAAAATAAGCTTAGTGTCAAAAATTCCAGCATTTATCAAATTGTTATTTGGAAGCTGGTATTTCAGGCGAGCTAGAATATATGAAAGAGTAACTATGTTCTGCAGGGGGTAAATTCTGTAATCATTCAATCGAGTTTCTTGTTTGTGTTGGAAATAGAATTTGTCGATTAGTTCTTATACTTTCTCATATGAAGAAAATAAATATTAGAACTCCTACAAATGAAATTATAGATCCAATAGATGATACTACATTTCATGCTGGGAGTTACATTCACAGAAAAAGAAAAACTTTTCTCATTTCTACTGCTCTTGCATGAAAAATGCTTGCTGTGTTTTAAGTCAGGAGAGTATGGAGGATGTAACAATACAATAATATTTCGTTATTAGTTAGCCTACTTTTAACAAAATTTACGTGCTTTTCAAGTGTTGATATGATGATGTTAGCCATTGTATTGTAACAGCATTTCACATAGTTGATATAATCACATGTGTAGGCTAAACACTAGCCATCAGCAATATTAATTATTAGGGAGCAGAAAGTCCGCGAATTTTTAAATTGTGGGATAGAAAGTATTTTTCTTCATTTTTAAGGTGATTTAGCATGATTTTCTAGCAGAATTGAAAGTGCGGAAAAAAGCGAATTTCCTATCAAATTGCGAAATCATGAGAAAAATGCTGTTTAATGGCGATTTATCAGCAAAATGCTATTTTTCAAGTGAAAAGCGCATTTTATATTATATACACAAAAATTAAAGGCACTTTTTTTTATGTACGGTACACAAAACATGTCAATCAATTATTGTTTGCTTGATTTGATAAATTTCATATATCAATAATGAAGGTCCGATAATTGGTATACATATCGTAATATCGGTTATCAAGTTCTATATCAGTATTCTATATGGGCTTGGCTAAAATGCATCGCATTGGTTTACTCAGCCATTTGCTCCTTCATAAAATGGGACGAACAACTATAACTGTTCGGTTGACGAATCAAATATTGACATGTTTCCAGAATTTTCGAATATACCAAAACAAGAAATTTGAAGTGCATACAATTCATTTTAAGAAGCTTATTGAACAGCAGGTGAAAAATGAAAAATGTGACATAGTCAAAGTGTTTAATGCTTTAAGAACAGAGAATAAAGCATTTTCAGAATGTTGTTTGCAAGTATTGTGGACACCAGCAAACAGTGTTGACAGTGAAAGTGTTTTATCACGGTATGGTGCTGTTGTTTCAGACAGATGATGTAATTTGAAGGAGGAAAATGTTCAATTGTTCACAGTGTTATCTTTTGAGAAATGGAAAGGTAGAATGCACAAAGTTTTTTTTTTTTTTTTTGGAAAAAAATATATGCTAATTTGGAAAAAAAAGTAGATGCTAATTTCAGAAAAATAGATGCTAAAAATTCAAGTTCCTATTAATTGTACCCAGATACATACAGTTCGACCTGGAATTCAGTGTAGAGGAGCGCTATATGTTTATTGCTTCATAATACTGTCATCTACACATGTACCGGTGGCCTATAAATTATTAAATTCCATTTCCTAAGAATCTAGTAATAACACCGAATATTGTAGTTTTCAGTAAAGGCAGTAGAATTCACACTTTACTTTTTTTTTTTTTTAATACTCAGGAAGGTAATATAGATGATCTGACTGCAGAGCATTGCGGCATGGAATGTAATAAATTGTCTGGATGCCAGACATCTGGAATGTTGATTAATAAGAAACGAAATACTCTTTATTCCATTCCTGCCTTCATTCTCCTAGGAAATGGCTAGAAAATCGAGAAGGCTATAATGTGATGCAACTTGCATTCAATGGCAGCTTGTGGGTAAAAAACAATGTGTGTTACAATTTATAATGAAACGCAATGCTATTAAAATGTCCTTTCCATTAGATTCTGCATCTTTAAAATACAGCACCACCGATGTAGTTCAGTTATTGTTCAGTTAAATGTTTTTTTTTTCTCTTGTACGGAAGAGGAACCCACAAGCTTATGTATTGTATATTTTTAGTAGAGCCATCGATGTAGCTCAGTCGGCAGACTCGCTGGGCTGCTGATCCAGAGCTGCGTTCGGGCTTGGGTTGGATCCCCTTTTGGTCTCATTGAATGGTTTCTCCCGAGGTTTTCCCCAGCCGTGGGACTGAAGCCGGATGGTCTATGGCGAGTCCTCGGCATCACTTCATTGTGATTTGATTACCTGGTTTGGTTTTTTCCGAGGTTTTCCCCAACCAAAAGGCAAATGCCGGGTAATCTTTTGGCGAATCCTCGGACCTACCTCATCTCACTACATCTCGCCAAAATATTGTAAAAAATTGCAGAAAATTGTAAAAATTGTAGAAAATTACTAAATTGTAAAACTGTAAAAATTATAAAATATTGTAAAAACCTGTAAAAATTATAATTGTAATATTGTAAAATTTTGACTTGTTCCACATCTTAAAGCTTCATTGCTCATGTAAGATCTATGGAATATAATAAATGAATGAATGAATATACTGCAGCGTGAAACTCACTGTAAAATATTCCACCAACAGTAGATAACCTTATAGTTGGTACACAATCGTTAAATAACTTATTCAAAAATAATATTATAGACGGCCACTAATTGCTTTTTCACTTGAGTATTTGCTAGATTTAACAGTTAGAAAACTTGTTAATGCATTATAAAATTATTTTTGTCGAATTATTACATATTATATTAGGCCTATTGGGAGAGGAGTATGTCAAGGATACCCTTTATCATCTACCCTGTTCAGCATCTACTTGGAGGATTTAGTGAAGAACATGAGAGGAGTGATAGTAGGAGGAAGAAGAATAAAGTGCATAAGATTTGCTGATGATATGACGTTGTTAGCAGAAGAGGAGACGATGCTAAGGGATATGCTACTGGAGCTAAATGACAACTGAGAGCAGTATGGGATGAAGATAAATACAAATAAGACGAAGACCATGGTCACAGGAAGAAAAAATGAGGCAGTAGAGCAAGTGGACAACTTCAAATACTTGGGGTGTACTATAAGCAGTAACATGAGCTGCAGCCAAGAAGTTAAAAGGAGGATAACAATGGGAAAGGAAGCTTTTAATAGAAAAAGGAACATCTTCTGCAGACCTCTGGAAAAAGAACTAAGGAAGATACTAGTGAAGTGCTTTTTGTGGAATGTGGCATTGTATGGGGCAGAAACATGGACATTACGACGAAGTGAAGGGAAGCTAATAGAAGCATTTGAAATGTGGATATGGAGAAGAATGAAACGTGTGAAGTGGACAGACAGAATAAGAAACGAAGCTGTGTTGGAAAGAGTGGGTGAAGAAAGAATAATGCTGAAACTGATCAGGAAGAGGAAAAGAAATTGGTTGGGTCACTGGCTGATAAGAAACTGCCTACTGAAGGAGGCACTGGAAGGAATGGTGAACGGGAGAAGAGTTCGAGGCAGAAGAAGATAGACGACATTAAGATTATATGGGTCTTATGAGGAGACAGAGGAAGGCAGAAAATAGGAAAGACTGGAGAATGCTGGGTTTGCAGTGAAAGACCTGCCCTTGGGCAGAACATTGAATGAATGGATGGATGGATGAATGAATGAATGAATGAATGAATGTTGTTAATGTTATGTTTTATTTAATGACGCTCGCAGCTGCAGAGGTTATATCAGTGTCGCTGATGTGCCGGAATTTTGTCCCGCAGGAGTTCTTTTACATGCCAATAAATCTACTGACATGAGCCTGTCGCATTTAAGCACACTTAAATGCCATCGACCTGGACCGGGATCGAACCCGCAACCTTGGGCAAAGAAGGCCAGCGCTATACCAACTCGCCAACCAGGTCGACTGAATGAATGAATGAATGAATATTAGGCCTAATATAGCATTCTTCATTTAACATGCATGTATTTTGTAAAAAATACTAATTTTGTTTTGTGAAGTTATTTCATCATCATCATCATCATCATCATCACGTAGATTGTAGAGAAAATAGATTATCCATTAAATATAATCTGCACTGAGTTTGTATAATGGATGTTCTGCTGTAATTTTAAGAATTAAATTCTTTAAAATAATATATATAAAAGTAATTTATTAACATGGAGTAACAGCTTTTGTGAAAAGTAGTGTACCGGTATTACAAACTTTGTTAAAGAAGTACAAGTTATATTTACAACAGCATCTATTCGTTCTTTTATTTTGCTTTTACTGAAACACTCTGCAGTTTACTGTAATGAAACAATTAAGTAGATGATTCTGTTTTAAGATGATCATCAGAATTTCGCTTCCTGTTTGCATTGAGAGCCACAGACATTACAAGAACACACCTGTGTTTGGTTAGCACTTCAATTTCAAATGCTGCTGCGTTTCTTGTTTGCATCTCTCCTCTTTTTTTATTCTTTTCCCTCGTTTTTTATATCTTGTTTTGTGAAGTGTTTATTTTAACTGTGGTGTAAGATAAATGAGTTTGTATGGGGGATAAAATGAAAGGGAGGGATGAGAATAAAAATTAATCAAGTTCAGAACCTGCAGCCATAAATTCAACTTGTAATTGTGTGCTTTTATTCTTTTCCATTGTTACAGACTGATGGAGAAAGGTTGCTGGTTAGCAAATATAAATTATTTCGTTATAAAACACACACATAGGTTTCAGACTAAAAGTAATGTAGATTTTAATTAAAAGAGAAATGTAATTGTAGCGATAATTAAGTGCTTAAAATAAGTCATTGTTTCCCAGATTAAATTATTTAAATTTTGAACCTCTTTGGTCTTGTTTGGTGTTACTCCCCAACACTATCAGAATCCAAAAGGTAAATTATAATTTTGTTGTAGCAGAAGAATACTTAACATATTATGAAGAATAAATTGCTTTTATATTATTTGAAGCATAACTACAACTTTATTAATAGCTGTTTTCGTTAAATAACTTATTCAAAAATAATATTATAGACGGCCACTAATTGCTTTTTCATTTAAGCATTTGCTAGATTTAACAGTTAGAAAACTTGTTAATGCATTAGAAAATTATTTTTGTCGAATTATTACATATTATATTAGGCCTATTGGAAGAGGAGTACGTCAAGGATACCCTGTTCAACATCTACTTGGAGGATTTCGTAAAGAACATGAGAGGAGTGATAGTAGGAGGAAGAAGAATAAAGTGCATAAGATTTGCTGATGATATGACGTTGTTAGCAGAAGAGAAGATGATACTAAGGGATTTGTTACGGGAGCTAAATGACAATTGTGAGCAGTATGGGATGAAGATAAATTGCTGATTTAGTATTTACCAAGTAAAGTGTGTCAAGAGAGTGAGAGTGAAAACAGAGATTTTTGTGGTGTCAGCGATAGAAGAAAAAGAAACGTAGGTAATCAGCTGGAAAAGGTTAAGGAGCCTAAGAAAGACGATAAGGGGGAAAAGGAGGGTTAGTAGTAAGAAGACGGAATTCAGATAATGTGAATAGAGCAGATTGAAATATACTGAATAACAAGTGTATTGAATGGACATGGAGGACAGAGTGGATGAGCAAAGAAAGTGTTGAATATGTGTCGGTCACTAAACATCTTGATATGTAAAAGTTGTAAATAGTGTAAGAATGGGTCTGCTGGCCCGAATACAGAAATATGTTGTTTTTTAATGCCAGGCGTTTGACAATAAAGTCATTTGACCTCTTGCACTCCAATATTTTTCAAAGATATTATCATGACCAGCCACTAAAACACAGATTTTGAGGTGTTCCGAATCCATTTCTTGGTTTGAGTTGCACAATGGGCAATTAGGGGACTGATATATTCCAATTCTATGCAGGTGCTTGGCCAAACAATCATGGCCTGTTGCCAATCTAAATGCAGCTACAGACGATTTTCGTGGTAAATCGGGAATTTTTGATACATAGAGTTCCATTTTTTTCCTTGGAATTGTGTTATCAAATTTTGTTTGTTGAAGTCTAAGTATGTAGATTTAATAAATCTCTTCACAGAGTAATACGTAGATTTAGTAACAGGCCTGTAAGTAGCAGTGCTGCCCTTCTTTGCTAAAGCATCCGCATTCTCGTTTCCCAGGATTCCACAATGGGATGGCATCCATTGGAATACAATTCTTTTATTGAGTGATATTGAATACAGAAATATGAAGGACCAGCAGGACTGGAGAGTTTGGTGTGAAAATAAATCATATCCTATCATATCATATTAATTTGGTCTTTATCATCATTTCCATTGGATTAGACTGACCAGATGTCCCAGATTTCCGGGGACAGTCCCTGGTTTTGAGTTGCTGTCCCCAGGGGCCAAATGTCCCCATTTTGTCCCTGGAAATTAATTTTGTTCCCAGAATCTTTGATTTTGTTTCAATAACATTTTACACGTAAACATTTAAGGATCATGAGGGAACTTCTGCAATTCATGCACATTTCTGAACGCTTCTCAGCATCAGACAAAAGAACCAGCCAGCACAGTATGAGATATTCTGCACTCTTTGAGAAGAACATAGCATCTTTATCTTTGATCATCTTAGCATTCGCGTTGTGCAGAAGTGTTAAAACTGCCGCAGCATTAATTTTTAAGTAGTTCTAAAATTAGAAATTTTGTGACAAACCAACAGGTGAAAAGTGGTATGATGTTTTTCAACATTTGAAAAAAAAAAAAAAAAATTCATTGCGTTTGAAAATCTTCTCAAAATAGTGTCAATCATGTGTTGTCCAATCAGTAATTCATTAGTTGAAAGGCTTTTCTCTACAGTGAACTCAATCTGAACTCATGAAAAGTCGAGAAAGAAAGTTGAAACAGTTAAAGCTTTGTTAAACGTACAAGTGAAAACAAACTTTCATTCCTCATTTGAAGAACTTAGCATGAAGCAAATGGGAATTAACAGATCCTTAAAAAGATACCTTCTTCAGACAAGTACTTGTAAAATGTGTGTGTTAGAGTTCAGTGTGTACAATATTATGTGAAAGACTTCCATGCATGTGTCAGTACTGAAATTGAATTCTTAGTGACTATAATTATCTATACTGGGTGTTCAGTTCAAAATGTGTCATTGCTCGCTGTATGCCGTCATGTGGCTAGCCGATGAGCCTAGAGAATTCAATCTTCCTACACTTCCGCAGAGGTGCATAACCTAAGAGGCAGAAAAGTTGCCTAGCAAGTACGGCGTTCATTCTGAAGAGTACATACCGATACATACGGTAACACCAGTAGTGGCAGGAATGTGAACTGTTTGGAAATAAGTACTGTCGGGATATGGGGAGAGGGTTAAGACGATTTCTTACGTATTTGTTGACATTAAATTCGACGGTCAACATGGACACGGAGCATTTGATTTGTGTTGTGGAATGTTACCGTACGCAACCGATGATAACAAATACCCTGCGTACGACTTGCTGGCGCAAAACACAGTTCGAAAGAGGTTATGGTAGCACACAGACCGTACAGACCGCCATCTGTTGCTACGACGTTCAAGTTATACCGTACACGTTCTCAAGTTCAGATTGAAGAACGCCTTAAATAATAGGCAACTTCTCTAACATATAAGCTGAAACTCGCTTCAAATCGGTGACCCAACAACAGTGACGTCATGACACACTTTGAAATGAACACCCAGTATATAGAAGGTACGTGTGTTTATGCAATTAATTCAAAACGTTAAGATTCTCCACAGATTTAGTGTGCAAAGTTCTATCATTGGATATACTGTTACATGTATTTTCTCCCCCTTTTCAATGGAGAATGACTAGATAAGCGTTTGTGGTTTTTCTTGAAATTGCCGATGTCCCCTGCTGAACTATAAAAAATCTGGTCAGCCTACATTGGATCTAAAATAAGCAGGTTGTAATTCGGATTGATTAATTAATTAGCTATGCCTAGTTTATGTAGCTCAGGATGGCCGACATTACTGATGTCATGCACATGTGCGTTTTTAATTGAGAATACTTTAACTTTATTCCATGGAAAATATTGAGTATTTGGGTTATAAAACATGCTAGATTAATTGACAAACACGAGCACTCCATTATGAATCACTAACAACAGCATTGCATCATGATCTAACATCACCGTCATTCATTACAATATAGACATCACTTATAACATTCAAGGCACTTTTCTTTATTGTCTCCATTAACTTAGAAATATTAAATATCCCATCACTAATGTTGAGTTTGCAATATTTGCAATCAGCCATCTTGTCTCTCTTCACATGACTTGAAAAACCTCTCAATAGTAATGTCGTTATCGAAACAGCAATAGTGCCAACATCTGACAAAGTCACCAGCATAGCTCAGTCGGCTAAGGCGCTTGCCTGCAGATCCAGAATTATGCTCGAGGTCAAGTTTGATTCTCGCTTGGGCTGATTACTTGGTTGGGTTTTTTCTGAGGTTTTCTCCAACCGTAAGGCAAATGACAGGTAATCTATGGCGAATTCTCGGCTTCATCTCGCTATCACCACTCCCATCGACACTAAATAACCTCGTAGTGGATACAGTATCGTTAAATAATCAAGGGAAAAAAAAAAGAGAAAGAAAAACATCTGACACACGAAAAGAGCAAATGAAATACTAGTAGAAATGAAAAATAAGCATATGTGAGACTCTTGGCTGAGGAATTACTTCAGTGACAGGTCGAGATCTGTGACAGATAGCCCTGAGGTCTATAACGCATAGTCCCTGGTTTGTAACAAATAGGCATGAGATCCGAATGTGAAATGT